>NW_027185403.1:19753865-20353865 GCF_022577435.1 Embiotoca jacksoni
TCCTCTCATCTCTGTAGAGTCTTTATTTGAATAACAGATGCACATTCAATTAGTCTATATAATTTAATTGCTGTAGCCAAGTCAAATTTAAAACCCGCCTCAAATAAAAACGAAGTTTTTAACCTCGTTAGCATGTCCATGTGATGTTTCTAACAGAAGACATATCATGAGCAAAATAAGCTGAGCATGGCTGAGCATTTTTCCACATAAGAAAGTCTCAAAAACATGGACTCAAACAGTTTCAGTTTCATAAGTCACACCTCAGGAACCAATCCCATCGACTTGTGGGGTGTGGTGGGGCTTTCTATATAATCAAGCTGCCAGCTTGAGCTGCAGGCGAGGGTCAAAGGGCGGGTGGTCGAAGGGTGAAGATGAATGAAGGCAAAGGTATACAGTTTCGTCCTTGGCATCAGGGTTGTTTTTTGGAAAAATATTTTTAAATATTTAAATTTCATTAACAAAGATGAGTTTTTAGGGGGGTAAGAGGGACTTTAATTAATGTTGCATAACAATTAATGTTGTATAACCTTACAAAAGAAGTCTTCAACCCGTTGCTCGCGAACTACCAGTAGCCTGCAACCTGGTTCTGAGTAGATCGCAGAAGGTTCGAACAATATGCAGTGTTTCCCACCTCTAGACTTTCTTGCAGGCCTCCTTGGTATATTAACGGCAGCCAAAGATGAATTTGAGCTTTTTTTTTATTTTTTATTTATATTTGTATTTCTTAAACCTGTCCGAGAGAGCGACGCTTTCAACGCGGTCGATTACCAAGGTGACAATCTTCCCTCGCTACCTTCACCTGTGTCTGCTCCGCACCGTATCAGTGCAGCAGAGGTCGAGCTCCGCCCTGAGTAAGACACAGAGATCAGAGAACAGAAACTGCAACCTGCAAAACGCAGCACAGGACTTTCAAACTGAACTGGAAAGAAGCGGGTGCTCATAAATTAGGTAAATAACATAAATACAATATTTTCATCTGGACCTGTGTCTAACCAGTTGGTAAGCTGAACGTTGCAACTTTTCAAATGAAAAGCCCCCCAGTTTTGTCCAGCCATATCCTAGATTTTGACCAAGACACACGTTGCTTTCAGGAAGGGCAGGGGGTCCCAGTCGGACGGGAAACACTGGATTTTCCTTTTTAAATCTTCTATTAGAATGCTTTATTTAACACTTTTCAAACCAGTTTGGCCACACAAGAGTTGCATGCATTGCATTATCCATTTAGGGAACATCTGCATAATTTTAGATACAGAAATTTCTTTATGAAAATATAAAGAAATGTAAACACAAAAAAGCATACACATGTTGTTAAATTGATGCTTTTTTGATACAGAATGTGTGTGAAGAGTATTAATTTGTTATTGTTCACATAAAAGAAGCTTACTCAGCAGGTTTTAAAAGAGCTTAACTTTCATATTGTCAAAGTAGCTCTTAGAGGAAAAAAGGTTGGATACCCCTACTCTAAAATATAGCAGGGGTGTCACCAAGTACCACTTTACAGCTGTCTGATTGGCTACTTATACAACTGAACATCCTTAAAGTTGCCCTCATTTATTTATTTGGGTGTCGGTGTTGTCTTCTATTTTCGAAATATGTTGACAACAGAACAAGCTGTAAACACACATTGTCATATCTTGCTGTTATAGCAAGAATATGAGTAAACAGTTGCCTGTTGACAGATCTTGCAGAAGCAACTGATAAATATGAGCTCAATATTTAACCTCCTTCTAGCTCTGTTTTGATCTCAAGCAAATATTGAGAAAACTATGGATGACACCTTCCCATTACACACAGTCATTCATTGTAAACATAAATATGTCATTGAGGGCAGCTTTTAGGTAACATAAAAATGTTGATGAGGCTAACTTAAAAGTCCCTTTCAGAATTTTGTGTAGATTGTTATGATTGTTGCAATCTAAAAATTATGACGTGATGTGCAGAATTTTATGTTCTGAGCTAAAATAACCATGGGATCAAAATAAAATTTAAATAAAACTCCAGAGACATAAAAATGATAAAATGATATGACCGCAACATTGACTACACCTTCTGTAAAAATGAGTACTTTAATGCTTGTTAACAGTTATCCATCTAACACTGGAACTGGAAGGTTGTATAAAACCCATGTCATTAGACATACAGTATATACAGCCACACAATGGTGCAATTGCACTTCTGTTGAGGAAGCTGGTACCGTAAAGATGACCATGAACCATCAGCAACAACAAATATTCCTGAAAATTCCTTAATTTAAGGGTGACAGGAAATCATCATCTTAGTTTAAATATCTGTTGGCTGTCAGAGTCTGCCTCTAGTTTGCTGTAATTTATTGGGTTCAGTTGGCGCTGTTGTAATCAAAAGATTTGGAGTGTTTTTTTGTGTTTTTTTTTTTTTCGCTTTAGCAGAGCAACTGGGCACTTTGTAATTTACAGGGAATTTAAGAAAATTGTTTCGTTCCATTTTCTTGGCCTGCTGGTTGTAACAGTGTGTGTGTGTGTGTGTGTGTGTGTGTGTGTGTGTGTGTGTGTGTGTGTGTGTGTGTGTGTGTGTGTGTGTGTGTGTGTGTGTGTGTGTGTTTGATCTCAGATGGTGCAGAAAAAAGGAGACAAATGTATGTATTTAAGCAGTTGAAATTCTGTGTATACGCATGCACATGCAACAATTCCAGTGTGTGTGTGTGTGTGTGTGTGTGTGTGTGTGTGTGTGTGCATGCACACTGATAGACATCGGCACCCAGATAGCTGAAGGCTGAAGGCATTAAGAGAGAAGAGGAGGACATTAATCTAAAGAAAATTAAAATCTGGAGGGGTGCGTTTAGGATGGAGAGCGACCGCCACTTCTGATAAGAAGTGGTTAAGGAGAGCACAGATTTAGATAAATGGGCAGGAGAGCAAGAGAGAGGAGAAGAAGAGGAGGTAGAGAGGGGAGGTAAAGTAGAGTGCCGAGAAGGATTAGGTAATGTTAGAGGAGGAATCAGAGAGGGAAGGAAGAAATTTGTGGGACCAAACCCGAGATGAGAAGAGGGCAGGGAAAAAAGGAAAAAAATAAGTAGAGGAGAGGAGAGGAGAGGAGAGGAGAGGAGAGGAGAGGAGAGGAGAGGCTGTCCGTCAAAATCGCTAGCAGGCTGCTAAAATGGCCTCACAGTGTGTGTGTGTTTGTGTGTATGCCTGTGTTATGCAGCGCATGTAGATAGCAGTGGCTCTGTGGTCCTGAGCATCAATAACATCAGGTTATCTGGAGTATGGTCTGGTCACACACACACACACACACACACACACACACACACACACACACACACACACACACACACACACACACACACACACACACACACACACACACACACACAGTGAGTGATAGCGGTGCCATAGAGGTGGCTGTCTGAGGTTAGCAAAGCTGTGCTCAACAGAATGTTGTAGATTTAAGACTGCGGCCAGTCGACAAGATGTGAAGCAGATTTAGCTGCAGCCTGCTGCCTCCACTGTCCACTGACAATACTGTCTTTTTACATGGAGAATATCAGGCAGGCAAATTATATGGCATCGTTTCTTATCAGTTAATTTTTATGTTATTGGGTATTGGTTCATTAAAAATGTTTACTCTATTGTTATTTACAAGAGATTAAAATTGATAACAGAATAAAAATGACAGGAGAGGCTTAAATAGTCCTTTACAAAAAACAAATGTAGAATTTATTTTAAATACAAAATAAATTCATCACTGGATATACAAATTCTGTGACTTAAACTTAGAGTATGTAACATCTAAAAAAATTAAATACCACATTATTCCTATTACAAATGAAAAGTTACAATCATACATAATAAACCTGCCTTACTTGGTTTGGTATGAGCAATTATACAACTAGTTTTATACAACTGTCTAACTGTCCAACTCATTATCACGGCAACATGTGAAATAGACACACCGGTCCACTACAGCAACAAGTGAAAAACGAAACGATCTGGCCTGTGAAAGTTACACGTTTTGAAAGTGGGAAACTTACAAATATGTAAGTGTCATGTGTCGTGGGATCATGTGGCCAAGGTCCCGTAACAGAGACAATTAAACATTGTTTGGCTGTTTTATGACACAGGAGTTGTGGCTTGAGGGCATTAATCATAGACTGTCATGTGGGATGATGAGGTTTGAATCCAGGAAGTGACAAAGTTTTTCTAGACTACTTTTTTGTTCCCTAACCCCAACCATGTTGTTTTTCCTCACCCCAACATTTTGCTGTCATGGACCGGCGTGTCTATTTCACATTTTGCCGTGATACTGGGTTGAACTGTTATTGCTGAATGTATTTTACCATTGTCATTATTAACCCATAATTATGACATGCAGGTTTAGGGGCTGTCATTTAGGAACAGTTACATGGTGTAGACATAGATATTGTTAATCATAATCAAATAATAAAAATGATAAGTTTAAAAATGTGATGAAAATATATTATGCAGGTAGCAGTGGTGGCTGGTGGTTGAAAAATAACATGAAGCATGAAAATGGTAAACCCGAGAAAGAGGAAATGGTTGAAAAATAAGCCAAATTATGAGAACATTTCCCAGGTAAATGACTGGCTTTTATTGGCCAAAAAAACAAATGTAACAGACTTGCCTGTACACAGTTAAGTCAGGTGTTGGTTTATCCTAATGGTTGAACTGCACTTTTTCTACATAGCTCAGAAAACGTGAAGATATAAAACGGGAGGGGGGGGGATCCTTTGTTCGTTTGTCCATGCCTAGTTTTGCAATTTCTGGTAACTTTTCTACATATGATCATTTTCATCTGTATAGACATAAATTTGAAGGTCATATTGTGTGGGTACAGTCTGCAGATCATGCAGTGTTGAGTGTTAAAAGGCCTCCAGCATGTGAGCTGAGCACCTACACAGCTGACTGACACCTACTTAACACTGTAGTTGATGTTCTGATCTTTTTTATTCAGTAAGAAAACCATAATCATCCATTATGGATTGTGGGATCAGTCAGGTACTCTAAATGTGTGTTTGTCAGGAGGACTGACAACTTAAGGCCCCCCCCACACACACACACACCACACACACATACACACACACACACACACTTACAACACACACTGAGCCAGGCAGTCAGTAGCCAGTCAATCACTCAGAACAAAGCTTCGAAGCCTAGAGTCAAGCCTGGTAGACCATGTGAAAGAGTGGTTGTGTGTAAGGCTGTGTGTGTATTTGTGTGTGTGTGTGTGTGTGTGTGTGTGTGTGTGTGTGTGTGTGTGTGTGTGTGTGTGTCAAAGTGATGACTGCAGTTGTAGCAAATAAATGGGCAACTAGCTGGACTCTGGGTTTACCATTGTATCGCATTACAGTATGTGGATTTTTCACAGTAACAAGAAGAGGAAGGTTGTCTTATAGCTGAGTTAAAAAAAATAATAACTTCTCAAAACTGGTGTTGGTCCAGTATACACCGCTGGGGTTAATTTGTTGTCATGAACAAGGTGAGAAAAACTTTTGTTTACTGAATAATTTGCTCTCTTACACTAGAAATGGGTATACTGTATAGTCCTCGTTCCCTGTAAAAATCCACTTCAAAATTCATCCAAGGCTGCTTCAACACTCCAATTAAGCTAAATCAAATTCGTACAAGGTTTTCTGTTTTAATAACATGCACATATAGTTTTTCCTTTTTGCTTTTTCTGCATGTAAAAAGTGAATCCGAAATGCATTATAAATTAATTGTTGTGTGGTTGACTACCAAAACCACAGGTTCAATTAGTTAGATTAGTTACAATTGTAGGTCATTCATTCACTCATTCATTCATTTGAAACAGGAAACCAGCAGCAGCAGCTTCCCATCAATTCAGGGTTACTATGGCAACCAGGGGGCTTTGTCACTTGAGCGTAATCAACTGCTGGAAGTTGTTTGACAGTAGAATATAACAATTTGTTATAACAAGCTTTGACCGATAGGGTTGTCTTTTTTTATAGAGGAAGGCAGGTTCATGAATGCAGTTCTTGAGACTAACGGGCCACATAATATATTATTCTTAGTATATTTACAAAATAGTCTAGAATTCCCCAAATATTACTTACCATAATTCGGCACATCATGATTAGCATCCTGTGCTAAGGTTCAGTGACAATGCAAGAAATAGGGATGGAGGGGTCAGGATGGTGGATGGGTATTTCTGACTTTCATACAGGAGACCCGAGTTTGCTAATGTTTGCTGTTATGTTTTACCATAACCACGATCTTTCTCTGACCACAAGCATGCCGTTATTTCTGTGCTCAGTAAGAAAGAAGTTATAAACTGTTGGTATTAAAATGTTAAACATTCTTAAAACTCAACATAATCATCTGGGGTTTCGCATTTTGGTCCAATATCAACAATTCTTGTGTGGCGATGCAGTTGGTACAAACCTGAGGTAATAGCTGTGACAATGTGTTGAGTTGAGTTTATCCTAGGTCACTGTGTTGGTTTGAAAGCTGGAGCCTATTATGAATTGTCAGGAGGAGCGAATCAACAGGAAGCTAAATGTTGTGGTGCTGCAGGACATGCTGATAGCCATATACTGGGGCAGGTCATATAAACTGTGAATTACAGTATGTTGGTGTGTGTGTGATGAGGTGTGTTTAGCAGATATTTTGTGGTTTGCAGGTGATTGCCGGTGATAGGGTTAAGGTTGGCTAGCTTTCCATTAGCCTGGACAGCATTCAGTCACCTTCACTTTCACCCTTCCTCAGGCCATACATTAACATTCACTCCATGTGTGTTTATTGGTGTTTGTCTTTCTGTTATTTTGTCAGTGTGTTCCTAAAGGTGTGAATGTGTGAATGTGTGTGTGTGTGTGTGTGTGTGTGTGTGTGTGTGTGTGTGTGTGTGTGTGTGTGTGTGTGTGTGTGTGTGTGTGTGTGTGAGTGAAAGTGTGAGTAAGTATTAATCTCCTCAATATTGTCTCCATGAAATTGACATTTGACAGTAATTGTGTAGCGACAGCGATCCAGTCCTTCCCGTACTCTGATTGGATGAAAATATTACACACACACAAAGACACACACTATGACCGGTCACACTTCCTGCTGGTTAACGGCACAAATATACTAGCAAAACAAATCCTCTCAGCTCTTTCCTGGATGGAGAGATGGGGAAGAGAAGAGGAAGACATCGATGGATTTTTTTTTTTCAACATGAAAAAGGAAGCAGGTTAGAAAGAAAAAAGCACAACGAAATGAATGAAGACTTATTACAGACAGATATTTACACCAAATTGTATTTGTTTTGGAAGACAATATTTTCTGGGGCTCTTTCTGTGATCTGGTTTAGTTTTAATTTGCATGCTGGTACTGCTTGCACCTAATGCAATCTCAACTGTTCTCAATTTGCTGCCCTGAGCCTCTTCTTTTACCGGAAATTATTCACTTCCTGTTCCCATTACATATAATAATGGACAACATGTTACTTCCTCTCAGTACACAAAAATGTGGCCAAAATATCCGGAATATGGGGCTGCCATCTGGCACTGGTCATTTGGACTACTTCACTCAGAGCTGCTGTCAGAGCTGCTGTCAGAACTACTTAAACAAAACTAATTTTCCCTTGCAAGTTTACATTAGAATTCCCCAGGCGGGGCTTTTGTACAAGTTGATGTGTTATCTCAAGATGAACCTGCTCCGGAGCAGGTTAGGTCTGCAGCATAAGTTGCCATGGCGATATATCCCGGTAAAAAGTAAACCAGCTTTGTATTTGGGAAAACCTAGTTACCCTACTAACCAGGCCTCAGGGGTGTTTGGATGGATCAAACACAACAACCTTTTCTGAAACCAAACCAAGTAGTTTTGGTGCATTAACCGAGCCAAACTGTGAATGTGTCACACGTAACCCAAACCGTGTTATTTTGGTGTCTAAATCTAAGGTACCTTGTGTCGAAGGGTAGCCTACCTTGTGTTTATCTCTGGGAAGCTAGAAGGTTTGACAAAATGGCAGTATTTTGTTTAAGTTTCAGTATACTGGGTGCAGCTAAAACAGCATTGACAGCCCTTATTTATTTTGCATTCATACAGATATGAGAGCATTAACACTAAAATTAGCCAAATGCTAATGCTACAAGTAATGCCAAAGTTTCATCCACACCCAAATTCCTTACCTATGTTAGGTTAACATGAGTTTACAAGTCTTACAAACATTGCTGAGCTGGCCTTTCTGTTTTTGTGGTTTGTTACCAGGTTTTCAATTTTGCTCTTTGTTTAATTTTAGTGGGTCCTCGGATGAACATACAATATAAAGAGATATTATTTTTGTTTGACAAAGATATCATACTGATCAACCATTGATTGGGGTTTTTTTTAGCAATTAATTTGTGCCAGAAGATACCGAAAACTGCATATCATGTCAGTTGTTATTGCACTTACAGCTACTAGTGACATCCTCAGCTTAGCTTGCTTTATTTTTTACACCATTATAGAAATAGAAGATATTCCGTTTTCCAACAAGTTTGAATGCAAAAAGTCAAATTTTTGAGGAACTGGATGATCTGGGATTTCTGCTTAAAACAAAACAAAAAACAAAAACTCTTAAGCAGAAGTATACTGTAGGATAGAAGTTTGCATGTGGCTGAATGAGACTTTGCACCAAAACACATAACAAGAGGAGATACATCAATTTGTAAGTACTTGGCTTAATTGTTGAGTTTGTAGTTGTCCCTGAAAATTGTAATAGCCTCCATTTTCATTTTCCAAAGTTACTTATTGAAAAAAACATTGTCAACCAATATTTTTGGTCACAGCTTTATTTGCTCTTGTTAGCCAGCATTATTAGACATTATTTCAGTACAAGCTTTTGATTGAGGATTTATATTTGCTTAAAGAAAGTGGTAGTTAGAATAGTAGTTTCTCTCTCTCTCTCTCTCTCTCTCTCTCTCTCTGTCTGTCGCGCCATGTTCCCTTCCACCTCTAAGCACCTTGGATGGGACCTACAGCCATTCCACCTCTGATTAAACCTAATAATTAGCTCTGTGTATGTGTGTATGTGTGTATGTGTGTATGTGTGTATGTGTGTGTATGTATCTGAGTGAGTGTGTGTGATTTTATCATAGTTTTGAGGACATCCTATTCTTCTCCAATCATCACCCAGCTCCCTCTGGGCAGACGCTAATTAAAATCAATAGTCTCCTCAGACTGACACTGAAGGTTCGGCTAAAACGAAGTGATGCTACGGACCGACAATAATCTTCAAATTTCACTGCTTTCACAGTCATGGCTCTTTTAAAAGAAAAAAAAAGTCTAGAGAAGCACATGTATAACACATCCCATAAAACTAGATTTTTGCTGCTCAAAACTCAGTGAGTGTTAGAGTTAATGAAGCCTGGTGTTGACAGTGAAGTCTCTTTTAGCTCGGGAGGGTGAGGGGTGGATGTGGGAAGAGGTAGAAGGTCACAGGGACCTTATTGACCTGGAGATGTGCTCCTAGATAGACACAAAAAGCTTCTGCGTACAGAATAGGCGACAGTACTGATCTATATTATGACAGTCCTGCTAACAATAGAATGTACTCTAAAGAAAGACTGGTGTACCTATGTGTTAGCACTCAGGTATGCATTATGAGCTAAGGAGGGCAAAACAATATCAGCTACGTTAATTGACCTGTCCGAGGGGGGCATGTTGGTGGGTGGCAGCCTTTCAGAGGCGCATTTTGCATGATACTTACTGTGATGTAACCAAATACTATTCAACATCAAAAAAAGTAATAACCCAACAGATGCACATAGAAAATGATGGAAACATGTTCACCACTTTAAAAACACAGACAAAGCAACCTAATGAGCTACGCTTCCAACCAAATGTAGCACAGAGCTTAACCATATTTTAAAAAAATCTGCAAAAGAAAATACCAGTCCTCAGTCATTATTGGTATGCAAATGTTATGAGTTGGTTTGTCGAGATAAGCACCTGATGGTGCTCCAGTCGACTGTTGTTAAACCACAGCAGGAGAAGAGGGCACAATGATGTGACATAACCCAAACAATATAAAAAAACATTATGTAATATGGAATTTATCCATGTTAGTTTATCAATGCAAGGAAGGCCTCCCGTTTTTCATCACTCCACACACAGTTGATGTGTTCATCTATTTTTGGTCTCGCCAGTGGTTCAAAAATAAATGCTTCATATACATCATTATTTATTCAATAAGTCTGTTTTCAACACAACAACTTCTCCACCTAGGCCAAGCACAAAAATTTAATGGCGCATTTCGAGATAATTTACCAATTTTCAGACTAAACACAGGTGGTTTGAAACACTAACGACGCAGTAGCGTGTTCACTTAACTGCTAACATCAGCATGCTAACATTCTCACAGTGACAATACTAACTTGTATATTTTTCCGGTATATTATTTATCAAGTTCACAATCATAGTTTAGCATGCTAACATTTACTAATTAGCACTAAATCAAAGGACAGCAAAGGCAGAATGGAATGTTATTAGTTTTGGACAAATTAAAAATTTTAGTTCATGATGCTTGATGAAAAGTCAAATCACAAAAGAGCCTCCTGATGGGGACACTAACATTTCCAGCACTGCAAAAGGGAAAGTCATGAAACTCTCCTGATACATTTCAGTGATGGCTTTACTGCTGCTCAGAGCTGTACTGTTCGCAGGTGGAAACAACTGGATATGAATGATAAGATAACTATGTAGATGTGCTATGCTGTCTCCAGTTGCGACACATGCTAATTCAAAAGACCCCGATAGGAATATATTGTGGTGGAAAAACTCAATACAATGACTGATTTGAAGATAATATATAGAGGGTAATAGCCATCAGCACTTTATAGCTAAAATACGGAAACCATTATCAGCATTTGTGTAGTAAGAACTAAAGAGAATAAAAGGAAAAGAAATATTGTCCATTAAGCATGAACAGCAGTGTGTGGTGGCCTTTTGGACTGTGTATGTACAACTGATCTGTTAATAGTGGGATGGGTGTAGGTGATAGCAGTGTAGTAGTGTTTAGTCCCATCCCACATATTAGCAGTTGCTTTCCATCCATCTATCACACAGAGCCAGTGTGCCTGAAACACCCCACCAAATAGACACATTCATCAAAGCCTCTGAAGATGGCAACACTTGCACACACAGTGGGATGCACACATCATCTCAGCCAGACCTACAGTAAGGGCTTCTGTGGGATGGCAGTCAGTGCAACACACACATACACACACACACACACACACACACACACACACACACACACACACACACACACACACACACACACACACTCTATCTCTCTCTAATCGTGTTGTGGTTGACAGAGTTGTATGTGATGAATTGTATGTCTCTTCCAGACTTCTCAAAGTTAATTTTCTAAAGACTGCTGCCCATTGGAGAGGAGAGGAGATGATAGGAGAGTGGTCAGTGTGTGTGTGTGTGTGTGTGTGTGTGTGTGTGTGTGTGTGTGTGTGTGTGTGTGTGTGTGTGTGTGTGTGTGTGTGTGTGTGTGTGTGTGTGTGAGCAAGATGAGATGTCAGTATCACTCAGCTGGGTTTTTGTCTGAAGGCTTTAGCCCACGATGGTTTCTATTTCAACGAAGGCTTTACTCTCATTCGCACCGTTTTGCTAATATGCCAGATGGACCTAAACACTACTGCTATCACCTAAAGAAGCCCAGCTGAATGGTAATTTAAATGAATGTTTATTGGAGGGAAATGGTAGAATGGAATCATGTCCAAAGGGCTTTTTGTGAGAACAGTCTTGTGCTTCCCAGGAAGTGATGCATTTTACAGTCCAGCCATACAATTAGCAGAAGAAAAATAGAAGACACAGTACTTTCAACACTTAATTTGTGGCTTATTGGGGTCCTACGTTTCAGAGAGGTTTCAGAGAGGTTGTTAACAACAGTGGACCTCAACTGATGGGTGGGTCATTTTGAATGGGTCGCGGATCTGCAGGTGGAAATAAAAAGTTGAGCAATTTCTGCCAGTGTTGTCATGACAGTAACCTCCGAAACTAAAGCCGTCACATCAGTTGTTAAGTCTCATTGGAGCATTTCTAAACATGGTGAAATGCAAACACGACAGCGATTACATTTTGTCTAGGTTTTCTTACATTGAGAACAAAGAAGCGAGCCGGCTGTGGCTCAGATAGTAGAGCAAGTTGCCCACTAATTAGAAGGTTGGTGGTTCAATCCCTGCCTCCTACTTTCCTTGGGCAAGACACAAGGACACTTAGGAACACTGAACCCCAAGTTGCTCACAATGGTGTACCATTGGTGAGGGAATGTGTTCCTAATGGTGAGCATGGCAGCTTAGCCTCATAAGTGTGTGAATGCACAGGTGAATAGAAAACAGTGTAAAGGTGATAACGTGCTATACAAATGCAGACCATTTACCAAATCCTCAGATTGTTGTGTCTACTGAGAAGCTGACACACAAAAGAATGAAGCGCAAACTCAACCGCCATTTGGAAACAAATTCTACTCTTATGAAGACAAACCTGTTGCATACTCTCAAAGATGACTCTAGGAGCCGAGCACATTGCAAAATGAAACAAAATGTTTCTTTCAGAAACATCTGGGGAAAAAAAAACAATCTAGCGTGTGGAGCTTTAGATGGTAGTCACCTTAAAATAAAGATAAACTTCATTTCTTACCAGTCAATCTACATTTAAGTACCCATGAAAAGCTGTTTTTTAAAATGTTTTTGCAAATTTATTGTAGCAGGTTTTCTTTGTTTTGTATTTGACTTCATACATACTTCCTTCAGTTCTGCTCAGTCACCCTGTCCCATCAAATGAAAAGCACGTCCACTGTAAGGATGGGATTAAACAGATGATGAGCATTGCCTGGTGTTCAGTTTTCCTCCTGCTCTCAGAGTCCCTTAAATGCCATTTGGCAAACTCCAGGCAGGCTGTCATGTACCTTTTATTATTTTATAAAAAAAAATTCTGTCTAGCTGCTTTGCTATAAAGGCCTGATTGATTGACTGCCGCCAAGATGGTCATCCTTCTGGTAGGTAAAGCTCTATTACCACCTACCTGACCTTACTCGGCTACTCAGTTTGGCCCAACAGCCTACGATCGGAAGAATCTCCTTCTCCTTCTCCTGGTTACACACTTTCTCCATTCCACAGATATTGAGGCCATTGTTGTAATGGGAGCAATCAACGCTTTGAACATACCGTTTCATGATCCATACCATTTATATCAGACATCTACAGAAACTTCCTTGGACTTCATGGCCTGTTTAGTCTTCCTAACATACAATGCGGGATGCCTGTATTCACTTGTGCGCCTGTCTAAACTATACCCACTCCCTTCCTTTTGCTACAGGTGTACTCCAATGAAGTTTAGAAAAATGTCAAAAGATTATTAAAGCAAACAGGATGCACCTGAACAAAATGTGTGGTGGCACAGCAAAGCATCTGAATACCTTCGTAAATAGGAGGTTTCAGTTGTTGATCTTTAATAAAATTGCAAAAAAGTCTAAAAATGTGTTTTCATTTTGTCATTAAGGGTGAGGGTAAATTAATGGTCAAAAATGACAATTTCATTCATTTGAATTTTTGTCTACAACATAATAAAGTGAAGGGGCGTGAATATATTGAACTCTCTCTGTTCCACACTGCTACTAGAGTTCTATCAGTTCCCAGATCCACAACTGAGAGTGACACCATGAAAGTCTTTGAGGAGAAATTTAGTATGCCTCACCTGCCTCTCTTGGACAGAGGGTTACTAATTGTGTCTTTTTTTTGCCATTCACCGTAAGAATAAACATGGTCTCTACAAGTATACTGCCTCCATGTAACCAACCTCATGGACTTTAATATTCAACATAGGCTTTATATAGTCTGAATCCTTAACATCATGTTAGATAACATTGCATTTGTATTATTCATTGTTAAAAATCCATCCAAGATGGAATAAAACTTTACATCAGCAACCAAAACCATAGTGGATAAATTCAGGGTTTTAATAATTGTTGATGTTCGAACGAGTTATTGAATTATGAGTTGATGAATGGGAAGAGGAGGAAGAGAGGAAAAAAAACAAAAGGGAAAAGAAAAGATGACAGGTATAGAGAGGAACGATGGAACAGATGAAACAAGGAAGGATATTTGGAAGAGAAGAATAGTTGACAGAAAGTCTCCTTCACTGTTATTCAGGTAGACAGGATAGCCTGCTTAATATTGGCTACGTATCATCTCTCTTGCTCTTACACTCTCACACACAGTCCGTGACAATTAGCTAACAAACTTGCAGTATGTGTGTGTGTGTGTGTGTGTGTGTGTGTGTGTGTGTGTGTGTGTGTGTGTGTGTGTGTGTGTGTGTGTGTGTGTGTGTGTGTGACAAAGTGCTGCCATTATTCCCCTCTGACAAAAACCTCTCTGAGGGCAATTTCTAGAAATTATTTGAACAATGGAGCACACCAAATGTCAGCATTCACTAATTATGTTTATGCTAATTATTAATTAGTGTCTTAATGGGATGATCTTAATTAACGAAAGGTTTGCGGCTGCCACTGGCAACAGGGCTGCCATAAAGGAGATGTAACTGCTGCACAGTGTTTGATGTACATGGATTTATTGGGGATTTTAACAACAGCACTTGTTTAATTCTATGATGGAGTCCCTGCTGCTGAGACTATCCCCATGGCATGACGCTGCCACTACTACGCTTCAATGATGGGATGGTGGTAGCCAGGTGGTGAGCAACCTGGTGTTCCACAGTTTTATATCCTCGTCTTTATACGCCATTTTTACCACAGAGGTCTACAGTGAGGTCCTTGGACCTTCTGGCTTAGTTGTCCTGGCATGCCCTATGAATTTTGGAACCTAATGCTGTAAGTCTTTTTTAAACTGTCCAATTTATTCCATTTGTCCCATGAGGCCTCAAATCATGTTCTAGACTCATCTAAAGAATAACTGAAATAAACGGGATGCACCCAACCAGTTTGGAGTGACAGCACAGGGTCTGAATACTTTTATACACTCATCAAAAATATGAACGCAACCATTTTGGTTTTTCTCCTATTTTGATGTTGATGTAAAAAAAAATAAAAAAAAAATAAAATTAAAAAAAAGACTTTATTTATACACACAAAAGGTTTGTTTCTCTCAAATTTTGTTCATAAATTTGTTGAAATCTGTCAGTGAGAAATTACCCCTTCGTCAAGATAATCCATTGCTCCATCGTGATTAATGCACAGGTGTACCTTGGACTGGTAACACTATTTTATTTTACTTTTATTTCAAATTATACAGAACAACTGACCCATGTGTATATAAAGGTACTTGCAGAACAACGGAAGCCTAACTTACAAATTTACTTGAATATATTAGGTCAGTTGTTTTGTGCAATTTAAAAAAAAAAAGTTAAATGTGCAAATAAATGCTAATTCTTTTTCATTACGTAAATATGTGTTTAAATAAATATTTGTGTTGTTCAGCATAAGATTTTCAATTTCGGCAATTCCGAGTGGTGCAGTGCTAATACGAAATCATCTTTGACAAACTAATGTTTTGGTTTACCAAATACTAAACACACTTCTAACATTTCTAATACGTGATGCTGCAGAAATCATTACTGCATGTGCAGTGGGTACGGGAAGTATTCAGACCCCTTTACATTTTTCACTCTTTGTTTCATTGCAGCCATTTGCTAAAATCAAAAAAGTTCATTTTATTTCTCATTAATGTACACTCAGCACCCCATCTTGACAGAAAAAAACAGAAATGTAGAAATTTATGCAAATTTATTAAAAAAGAAAAACTGAAATACCACATGGTCATAAGTATTCAGACCCTTTGCTCAGTATTGAGTAGAAGCACCCTTTTGAGCTAGTACAGCCATGAGTCTTCTTGGGAATGATGCAACAAGCTTTTCACACCTGGATTTGGGGATCCTCTGCCATTCTTCCTTGCAGATCCTCTCCAGTTCCGTCAGGTTGGATGGTGAACGTTGGTGGACAGCCATTTTCAGGTCTCTACAGAGATGTTCAATTGGGTTTAGGTCAGGGCTCTGGCTGGGCCAGTCAAGAATGGTCACAGAGTTGTTCCGAAGCCACTCCTTTGTTATTTTAGCTGTGTGCTTAGGGTCATTGTCTTGTTGGAAGGTGAACCTTCGGCCCAGTCTGAGGTCCAGAGCACTCTGGAAGAGGTTTTCTTCCAGGATAGCTCTGTACTTGGCCGCATTCATCTTTCCTTCAATTGCAACCAGTCGTCCTGTCCCTGCAGCTGAAAAACACCCCCATAGCATGATGCTGCCACCACCATGTTTCACTGTTGGGATTGTATTGGGCAGGTGATGAGCAGTGCCTGGTTTTCTCCACACATACCGCTTAGAATTAACGCCAAAAAGTTCAATCTTGGTCTCATCAGACCAGAGAATCTTATTTCTCATAGTCTGGGAGTCCTTCATGTGTTTTTTGGCAAACTCTATGCGGGCTTTCATATGTCTTGCACTGAGGAGAGGCTTCCGTCGGGCCACTCTGCCATAAAGCCCCGACTGGTGGAGGGCTGCAGTGATAGTTGACTGTGTGGAACTTTCTCCCATCTCCCTACTGCATCTCTGGAGCTCAGCCACAGTGATCTTTGGGTTCTTCTTTACCTCTCTCACCAAGGCTCTTCTCCCACGATTGCTCAGTTTGGCTGGACGGCCAGGTCTAGGAAGAGTTCTGGTCGTCCCAAACTTCTTCCATTTAAGGATTATGGAGGCCACTGTGCTCTTAGGAACCTTGAGTGCTGCAGAAATTATTTTGTAACCTTGGCCAGATCTGTGCCTTGCCACAATTCTGTCTCTGAGCTCCTTGGACAGTTCCTTCGACCTCATGATTCTCATTTGCTCTGACATGCACTGTGAGCTGTAAGGTCTTATATAGACAGGTGTGTGCCTTTCCTAATCAAGTCCAATCAGTTTAATTAAACACAGCTGGACTCCAATGAAGGAGTAGAACCATCTCAAGGAGGATCAGAAGAAATGGACAGCATGTGAGTTAAATATGAGTGTCACAGCAAAGGGTCTGAATACTTATGACCATGTGATATTTCAGTTTTTCTTTTTTAATAAATTTGCACAAATTTCTACATTTCTGTTTTTTTCTGTCAACATGGGGTGCTGAGTGTACATTAATGAGAAATAAAATGAACTTTTTTGATTTTAGCAAATAGCTGCAATGAAACAAAGAGTGAAAAATGTAAAGGGGTCTGAATACTTTCCGTACCCACTGTATATGTGATTGTGTTAAAGATATTCTCACAAATGTCTTGAGTAATTCCCCCTCTGCAACAGGACTACTACGAGACCTACTACTACTACGAGTCAACTGAAACCAGACATTGTATTTCATTGTTTGATAGATGCGTTTTGTATTTGAAAAATAAAATGCATTTGTCTGTTAATGATTTGTATTTTCACACTACACTGTGTTTGTTAGCAAACCGTGAGACATCTGTAAAACATGTTTTGTTTGTTTGTTAGTTAGATTTGGTCTGGAAATTAGCTCTATAACGACGGTGTTGCGGTCATAAACAGTAGAGTGGATACATTGTGCTGTGGTGATAAAAGATTCCAGTGGACAGATCAATAGCCCATATCAGCCTGCTGTTAAATTACTGATAACACTATTTGCTTTATTTGCTTTTTTTCTGCTCCTGCACACATGCCACATTTCTCTGCCTGGAGCTCTGATGTTATACTTAACATCCGTACATGTGTGTGTGTGTGTGTGTGTGTGTGTGTGTGTGTGTGTGTGTGTGTGTGTGTGTGTGTGTGTGTCCACCTATGCTCTCATAATGTCCTCATAATGTCCTCACAATGATAATGAAATGTGGAAAAGGGAGGAGCAAGAAAGTGTCCTTATGGTAGCAGAGAGCACGTCAGATATAGGGAAAGTTTAGGTTGAACCATTTATTACTCGTCATAGTTATCAAATGCTAGATTAATAAATACGTGGACGAAACATTAGAATTTATAAA
Source organism: Embiotoca jacksoni (assembly GCF_022577435.1). NCBI lineage: Eukaryota > Metazoa > Chordata > Actinopteri > Embiotocidae > Embiotoca > Embiotoca jacksoni. The sequence continues at coordinate 19,771,816 of NW_027185403.1, forward strand.
AAGTATTTTCAACATTTGTAAAATAAAAAAAATATATAAAAGACGATTGCATGAACTGCTGTGGCTTTGGTAAGTACCTTGTTTCAAAAGACTTCATCACACCTCTCTAAAGGACTTCTGTTGTTCCACTAGAAAGAAATACATCAATACACCCCTCTGGGTCCAACATAACTTCTACTGTTTTGGAATTTGTGGCTCTCCAGTTTTCGAAACATCTGTTCAGTTAAGGTTCCCTTTTTGTTCAATTATTTTCTCTTTCTTAATGTTGCTGTCTATTATTTATAAGTTTATTTCCTTTTGTGTCTGTGTTTATTCCACTATTTGTATCTTTATCAAAGGTCATTGTTTGCATTTTCACAAATGTGTCTTACTTTTTTATATTTATTGTTTGTGTTTCGAGATAACAACATAAAGGTCTAGGGTCTAAAATGAGGTAGACGGTCATTGGTGTGACGTTTACCAAAAGTCAAAGTAAAGGATCTGAACATATACTGTAGTTACCTAAATCTGCTGATCACAGCATTCTGACTGAAATGAATTGATTTCAGTAAACAGTAAAACACTGGTGTGTATTAAATATGGATTTAACCAGGGCTTTGGCTTGTGTACATTTAGAAACAAGGACTTGTACATATGCATAGTGTTCTTTAATAAGACTTTAAGGGACACTACAAAGAAGCATTCGTGGTTTCAATATAATGTAATTATGGTGAGGGTTTGTAGGAGGCTGTCTACAATGAATGGAAGTCAGTACAATTTCCGAACGTGAATAGCTGCACAGACAAGTTTCAGTAGGTTTACACTCTCATTCATTTCAAGTGGCAGCATGCAGCACAAGTGATTCCTTGGTACAGACAGTTTGTCTCTTTTCAAACCATCAATCCTTACTATTGCTCTTAGTTAACTTTTAAACAAAAGAGAAAAAAACGCTATATTTTCCCAATAACCCTGCTCATTTTACCTTCTGTCACTTTTTGTTATTGTCCTAAAGATGCTAATGCACAGGTGTATTAATAGTGGCTCAGTTCCATTAATTGTCCCAGTAAGCCATGACAGTGAACCATCATGCACAAAAGCAAGACCTCCCTTGTGTAATTCAGCCACCATAAATACAGCTGTGCTTCCCATTTAATGACAAGTCAAATACTGTGTTTTAAACCACATACTTGCATACTATATTTTGATATTTTGATCATTCACATGGACAGGAATGGAAACATGCAGAACACAATGAGTACCCAGATAGTATACTCAAAATGGTCTACAAATTGAGTATGAAATTATGGAAACTTGTCACCCTCCACAGTCACCATCAAGTCCATCGACCGAAGGTATTTTCAAACTGTGGCGGCCGAGGAAGCTGCAGCTGTTTCTGAGGTCCAGAAGAACAAGTACAGCGACAAGTCCATCGTCTGAGGCTACTAGAACATTGTTTGTAACTTTCACCAGTGCTGTTTTTGTGCTATGATGTACTCCAAAGCGTGACTGAAAATCTTCTAGCAGACCATTCCTCTGTAAATGATCACAAAGTTGATTTGCAACAACTTTTTCAAGGATTTTACAAAGAAACGGCAGGTTGTAAATTGCTCTGGAGTTTTGTAAAACAGCTGGATCAAGAGTAGTAAGAGAACTAACATGTAACAGGACTATATGTGCATGTACTGAGGGAAGTACACCATTTAGAACACAGCAAAAACGTTTGCTATGAAAAAGGTCTATGCTACAGCATAGCTGAAAATCAGCACCATGGACAGCACTCATCCAGGGTGACAGTGCTGAAACCTTCCTGTTCTGGCACCATTGGGGAAACCAGAATTATGGTGCTGTATGTACATTCAATTCGGTTTTTATATAGGTCTATTGTACCCCACATGCTATTTTATAACATCTAATATAAGGTTTCAGTAGAGAGATAAAAATCAATTGATATGTACACTGACAAAGTGACAACAATGAAATAAAGAAGACAAAATAATATGCTCAACCTAATATTACTCATTTGTATGTGTTCATATGGTGAAGTCACCAGATAGGTATCTAATGGCACCTCCCAGCATACACCAGGTCAACAGACCGACTGACTGAAGTTCATTTGTGTTTCTGCATATATACTTGTGGCTAAATTCACGTACTTGTGTTTGCAAAATTACCCGCCAGCATATCTAATGGATTTTTAAGGTTATTCTACTGATGTAGATACTTGTTTTTGCGCCCCCAGTCGTCATGCACACAATAAACATACTGATGGCTTCTATCCGACAACAATATATTGGTACTGAAAAACAACCACTTTTGTGTGGAGGTCTACAACTTGCATTTCTATAGTACGAAGCTTAACGCACCAGCTACAGCTTCATGAGCTGCCATTCTCAACAGTTTGACAATAGGTTTGTGGACCCCGCCCTTTTGCTACATAGCCAAGATGGCAACCATTGAGAGAAGTGCCCAGTGTTTCATACTCAAGTACACCATTTGTGTATTTATAATGCACTGCATGTTGCTTTACCTACCAGTGTGACTGCATTTGAGCACTAGAAATAGCAAGCGTAATGATGCATGTACACAATTTGGGACACAGCCATTATGTTTTACTTTACGTTCTACACTGTTTCTGCTCTTCCAACACTTGTGTTGTTGCCACAGAATTAGTTCAACTTTAAAAATGATAATTAGGTGGGCTCGTAATGAAGGTCCCGGGCACAACTATTTCTATTCTGTTGGTAAAATTGTACGAGTTTAAAACTAGTATCTCTGAGATTACCCTCAGTCTGGAAAAACAATGACCTCAATATCGCCACCATGTGGTGAGTTATTCAATGTTTCACTCTACCAAGAATAACTCCCAGTCATTTATAGAAGAAAAATATTTTTTCTGAAAATTCTTTGGATCCATAGGAAACTTTTACACTCGGAACCACCAATTTGGATATTGATACATTATGGCACATAAATGGACTTTAAGTGGAAATTGTTTTGTCAAATGAATCTCCTAAACTTGTTGTTCCAAACTTGCGTGAATAAGGGCTTAGGCTGGACTTATTTATGATTTCATTTATGGTCAATTGATCTGTGCGTGAATGAAAAAGAAGTGAGTATTATCCACTGCATTACTTGCGATAATGTATTTCCCTGTGTTGGTCGGTTCCATGCATGCTAGTTTACGGCACTCAGCTCACATGACTCAGCATGTCAGATCCAAACATCTCATGTCTATTTCAAAGCATGTTCATACATTTATTTGCTGTTATTGGTACTGTTCAGAGTTTTATGATTGAGTTCAAATATCAAGTGGCTAGTGTCAAGTGTTGTTACCTGTACTGCTGTTGAAGCTTTATTAACCCAGTGAGAGGACAGAGTGTGTCTACAGGTTTTTCACAATAAAAGCATCACGCCTGTTCATCAGGTATCATAAATAACAGAACGTGTTGTTTCAACAATAGCAGTAACTTAACACAATGTGAATCTGTCTGAGAATCCCAGGTGATGCTGTCTGTAAACGGGAAAGAAATGGGTTTGTGGGATTTCTTTTGTTTACAATTACTGTTCAAGACTTCAAGAGACATAGTCACTCATGATTATTGTTTATATTAGCTTTGGTAATAATATGTATTTCACTGCATGTGGACTAAATTAATGTATGCATACCTTCACTGTTGTATTTTGTTAATTTTCTCTTGAAGAAACAACAAACCTAACATACAGCTGTTATTGCATGAGCACTGGAATTCCTATATGTGTTACTGCAAAGGGAAGAAGTAAAGGCAGGAAGGAAACAGTATATGAACCCTTTTAAGATGTGTATTTTTTCACACTTTTGGAAGTTTGACTTTAAATATTGTTCTGGCCAACAGAGTGAACCAAGTGACAAACACAGAACCAGCACTCAGAATCATCACATTACTGTTATCTCCACCGCTGTATTACACAGTACTGTGGATGAAACAAGTAAAGTATTCAAGGGTGAATTTTAAATCCGATTTATTTTATTTTCACGCTGCATTTTAATCAGTCTGAAAACTATAAGGGGATTGCTTACATTAGCATCATACAAATTGTAATTTTCTACTTCAGGGTTGTTTCCTTATAAATACAGTAATCATTCAGTCATCTGAGGGACTTTCGAACTGCATGGAGCTGGTATCTCTTGGTGTTATAATTGTCAGAGAATCTGACTTAATTATCCAAGCTACTGCTCTTCAGATTGGAACATCTTGTCCTAATTATGAGGAGCGTAAGTCTCTCTTCCACTGTGATTGGATGTGACGGGAACAAGATAGCTGATGACAATGGGGACATGGAAGGGGCAGACAAGAAATGGAAGTTAGTAATGTTTTCTGTGAAGACTACATTTGGTCATATATTTCAAAGCACTAATTACCATATTATTGAAAAAAAAAACATGAAAGTCCTCTCCCGCAACACGTCTCGTTTTGATGACGCAGCCATTAAGGGGAGACTTGGTATAGGAACAACTGTGTTTTTAGCACACACAAATCAATCAGAGTAGAGACTTTTATGGACTGAGGATTGAATCATCCATAATGTACCTTTAAATTACAAGTTTATATTACCGTGTGTAACCTCTGGGTCAACAGCAACCACTGTTCCATTGTTTGAAGGGTGTTGGTGCTAATTTACAATGAGGAGGAGGAGACATTTACCATAGACCTAAAGGATTAACAAAATTGCACAGGAATTTTGGCGGCATTAACCCGGATCTGCACCAGATTAGCTGCTGGGATACTACATGTCCTGTCCATTAAATTTGGTATATTGACTTATTAATTTGAGAATATGAAAAACTGACAAAACTAAAAGTCTTGAAACTAGATTTACCTTCATAAAGACAGGACTCCAGATTAGATAATAAATAGGGTTTCCATGTCTGGTTTGTTATCTGGCCTCAGCCCGTGAAGAAACCACCACACCCAAATCTGTCTGAAGCTGATGCGGAGCAACTCCATCAACACAAATAACCTCATTTACCCTCACAATCACTGGGGAGATGGACCTATAGATGCAAAATGGCAATGATGAGATAATGTGCTATTGGTAAATGGTCTGCACTTGACCTTACGGTCTCCAAGTGCTTTTACACGGTTTTCCATTCACACACTAATGAGACTGAGCTGCCATGTTAGGTGCCCGCCATCAGGAGTACATTCACACACTGATGGTATGTCATCAGGAGCAACTTGGGGTTTTAGACACTCAGGCATGTGGTCAGGAGGAGCTGGGGATCGAACCACCAACCTCCAACCTTCCTATTAGTGGGCTTTGACATACTACTGAAACCCCTGCAACCCACCGAGGCTTTGACTCTACAGGATCTCTGAAGGTGCCCAGTGGTTGTGAGTTGGAGCCGCCATGGATTATACTTGTTCCATCACTCTGTCGCCAGGTTGTGGTTGGTCACTCTTTGGACTACTGTCGGCTGGTGCTCACCACTGCTGACAGTTAGCACCCCACAAGCCCACTTTTCCCCACATCCAATGTGCTGTCTATAAAAACTGATTGTTCACTTCACTTGACATGCACCATGATGATCACTAATCACTTTGTCTGAGTTGTCATAAGGTTTTAGCTCATCTCTGTGTGAGCAATACAAAATGCAATTGTAATTACGCATACAGTACCCAAACTAAAAATGCAAAGTAAGAAAAAGATACTTGCCCACCATGACTGCATGTTTCATCACTTGGATTTTACTTTGATTTAAAATAACCTCAACATTTTTGATTCTGAGACATGGGAGATATTGACATACCAAACAAAGAGACATATCTGTCCGCAGGAGGTTTTCTTCTTGTGTGTTCAACAATTTCACATGGATATATATTAGGAAGACTGGATTCTGAAGTCCCCTATTCATTCCAATGATAGTTGCTCATCAGTTGCGTACTGAACACTAAAAACATTTTTCAACTTGACCTCCATGGTTTTGGCCCCATACAAATCTGAAATGTTTGTGACAATAAATAAAATACAAAATATGTTCTTTTCCTTTTCTAATGATTGCGTATGAGGAAAAAGTGTTTTTGGGAGAGTTGGCATCACCTGACCTGCATCCGTAAAATCAACATGCCACCTGGGGGCTTCTTTTGTGGTCCCCACTGACAAACTCTGAGACCTTTGTGACTACAATGGACTTTCAGTTACGACCTGTAACCACTAGTGTCCATAAATTAATCTAAGAGTTAAGGAACAGAACTTTATCACCTGGTTGTTATCAGAGCTGCTTGACACCATGCATTGTACAACTTTACTTGAGTGGTAAACATACAGAGAGATGGTAGACTATCAAAGGTTGTAAAAAGTGCATTTGTTTACCTTCCTCAGTGCTTCTGTCTGTAATGTTTGACTACAGGACAACGGCTCACTTTCATTAGCTGAAGGACTGCGATTGGACTTCACCATGAGAGAAGGTTTCCCTCCTGTGTCCTAATAAATGTTGTCAAGTGGCCAGCTATGACCTGATAGCTGGCCACGGTGTGTGTATGTGTGCGAGAGGTGTGTGTGTGTGTGTGTGTGTGTGTGTGTGTGTGTGTGTGTGTGTGTGTGTGTGTGTGTGTGTGTGTGTGTGTGCGAGAGGGTGTGTGTGTGTGTGTGTGTGTGTGTGTGTGTGTGTGTGTGTGTGTGTGTGTGTGTGTGTGTGTGTGTGTGTGTGTGTCCTCCCAGCAGTAAAGTGTATTTTATTGGAGTTAACACTAAGGTCAAATAAAACAGATTTATTTCTCCGGATTACTAGCACTCTGCTAGCCAGTCCATAAAACAGAAACCAATCACTGACACACAGACACACACACTCACACTGCAGGACTGTGCAGCAGAGATATCATTGCGTCTGTGGGAAAGAGACACTCTTAGAAAAAGGTGTTATGTTTAGCCATTTTAGCCCTGAAGACCCACAAAGGCCTTAAAGTAACATACTCTCTCATCACCTTGCGACCCTCCCATCTCGGGATGCTCTCTTGTATTGGTGCACATTATTAATGTTTTGTGCAGAAATCATTTTCATGGCTGTTTTATGTGGTGCTTCTCTGCAGTGCAACTCGGTATACAGTGCATTTTAATGTTTTACTACTGTATGATGCTTAATGCAAGCGTCTAATAAACCTTCTCCCACTACCACTCTCAGTTTGTTACTAAACACTACAGCCTTTCTAGGCGTCTGAAGGAGTTTAGCACAAATGGGGTCAAATGCAAACAATGAAACATTTATCAAGGCAGAACATTTTCCTGCATTTTTGTTGTTTCCTGTTTCCTCAAGCAGGTGGATCTTTGACAGACGTCAAGCAGATGACTGAAATAAAAAGCACAGACTGTTTGATATTAAGTCCTCCATCTAAAAATGGTTAGCACTTGTGTAGAAAAATGTCTACATTTGTTTGCACACTCACTCACTTGTTGAACAGTCAGCATATCGAATCCTGCAGCACACCTGAAACAATATAAATAAATGGTACGTTAATATACTATGTTATCAGCTATATATAGAGAGAGAGATTTAAGTACTTGTTACCATATGATCTTTTTGTTAGACCAAAACATTATTTTCAGATTACTTTAATTTTATTGCAAAGAAAACTGAGTATTAAAAGTACCTTTAAACATGTAGCTCAACTGAAAAACAAAACAAAACAAAAACATTATACAGGTTCAAAAATGATTATCAATATTCTGTTGACATTGTGCCAAAACCACAAAGGTAGAGTTTATTGAACATGATTACCCATAAGTCAGTATAGATGTTGCCCTCCACCAGTTTTACTTTTTTAAGGCCGCAGGGCAAAAAAACCTCATCTGACCCTTAATGGCCCCTTTTTTGGTTGACCACAACTTTATTTAAGAATATGCAGTATGTACATTTCTACAGAGATTTGGAACATTTCTTTGAAAATATGAAGGAGGGCGTGTTGAAGATAATTTGCTGTTTAAGTCTTTAAATACTTGATACTCAGTTGTTTTCTATTTCCCAATATTTACATTACAACAGACTGTCACACAATGAACAGCAGCATACAAGGCATTGAAGGTTCCGGGTCAAGGGGCGATGCAGACTGTAGTAAAGCAGTGGTGTATTATTTTTTGAAAGCACTATGGCAACGCTGGACAGGCTGTTGAATGATTAATTGATTAATTAATTAATTAATTAGCACATAATAAAATAGTATTTCTGGACTTCAGACTGCACTGATTGGCTGCCATAATTTCTTGCTTTGTCAGGGGCACAATAGCTCATAAATATTGATCTGCTGGTCATGTGTGTGTGTGTGTGTGTGTGTGTGTGTGTGTAGCACAGTGCCTGGTCAGCAGTTCCAGTGCCACTGTTTGTTAGATCAACCAGAACCACACTGAGGCCTTGTACTGAAATATTGAAAACATGAATGGCGGCAGCCAGTTGAAGAGATGTGGCGGTGAGAAGAGGAATTCATCGAGGGAAGTCACGGAGGTGCTGTCCACCACAGTGTCTTGTTTGGTATAATTACTGAGAGAGACATTTTCCAATTCTGCACTTAATGGCTTTAAGGTGGAACCTTGGTAAAAGACATCAGTTCTTTATTTTTGCTCCCAGTGAAATTGGAGGGAGACACTCAGTTGTGTGCCTCTTCGGTCATTACACAGTTTGAAAAGAGAAAAAGAGAGTAAATAGTTTTGGAAATATGGTATATATGATCCGCACAGAATTATGTGGTGGCACCATCAGGCCAGTACCCTGTTTCCACCTGGTGGAAATGAGGAAATGTTGATTAAAACCTTATTTGACAAACAGACTTTTCAGCAAATATGATCACAGACTAAAGTCACAGGAACATTTAATGTGAAAGTCACATGACAGACAAAGCATGAAGGCATCGTAAGGCTACTTTTAAGAGGTCCAGATGCTGCAACCCAGTTTCACAGCAAAGCATGAAATAGACATGGCCGTCCACTACAGCAAAAGGTGAGATAGCTGTGGCTGTCTAGCTGTGACAGTTACATGTTTTCCTGTAGTGGACAAAAATGAATCCTATTGCATCTTAGTGCATGTTTGGGGTTAGAAAATAACCACATGTTTGGGGTTAGGGAAAAAGCACAACTCAAGAACAATGTTGTCACCTCCTGGATTTGGACCTCCTCGTCCCGCATGGGTCTGTGTTTAATGCCCCTCCTGCCTCCTAGTAGTGCTGAAAAATGTCTTTTGCAGTTGGTGGCAATATGTTTGTTGGTCACATAAGCCTTCGTGACGTGCCATTTACATGCAAGTAAGCTTCACGCTTACAAAACATGTAACTGGCACACCTTGGCAGGCCGAAGCGTGTCTATCTCATGTTTTGCTGTGGAACTGGTTTGGATAACGACACTAACATTACTTATGCCATGTTCATGCTTCAGTATATGGGATGGATGGTATAATTAAGAAGATTCCCAAATTAACAGTTTAAAATATTTCCCCAGCTATGATCGGTTAAAGTCCAATGTTTTCTTCACCCATCATGCCACACTCTGATTTCTTTTTTGCTCCAGTCATAATTACTAGAGCCACCAGAGGGCTTTGTCACTGGAATGTAATAAGATCATTTTAGAGCTGGCTCTTTCTGTTTCATTTTATTTTTCCATGTGCTCTCAGTTCTTCACGTTAGTTACATCAGTTATAAATTATTACTGTCTGCATTTATTTATTTTTACATGGATACTAATTGGAGCATCAGCTGTACAACGATTACAGGAAAGACAGCAACATAATTGTTGCATAACAGACACAATGTGTCAAACTGCAGTGTGTTTCAATACAGGAGCGTGTCTATAGCTAAACTAACAGCTTGAGAACACACACACACTGATCACTGAGCTATGACGTCCATCAATAAAACTCATCTGGCCCCACAGCCTCACCCGAGCCTCGGGGTTTCCACGGAGATCACCTAAATGACCTCCAGTCAGGTGGGGCAAGGGGGAAGTCACCTGTCTGTTACCCTGAATCTGTTTATCAATCCATTCATCCTCCTTTTTGCAATTTTATTTAAAACACAGCTTGTTGAGTAATGAACAACACAAAATTAAATGAATAGTAAATAAGTAAATAGTAATTCACCAAATGTATATTTAGTTTTTGTAGTTACACAGATTTATTTCAGTCCTGCTCAAGTTACAACATCAACATTTCCTAAATAATGCAGAGTGTCACATTTGGCTCAGGACTGACAACATCCAGTGTGTAATTCTCCATCTGTGACCTATAAAGCCTCTGATTGAATAGCCCAGTCAAAGGACTCAAGGCTTTCACTGGGAATAAAGCAACCACCCACTGACCTGCCCATACTGCCTCTGACTGAATATATAGATCACGAGAGCACTAACAGAGGGGGAGGGTGCTTTTATTGTGAAAGGGGGAAAAAAACTAAATTAAATCTCTGGGAGTTGATTCCTGCAGGTTTATAGATAGTTTTATACTAGCAGGGATGTGGAGAGAGCGTGTCACTGAACTGTTATTGAACATGTATTCTGTCATAGCATTAATATGTATTAATTTGTGTTTAAAAAAATATGGGTAATGAATATGTTTCTTTTTGTCAATTAACTGATTAACTACCCAGAGCTCAAGATATAGTATTTCTCTGTACCACCTTCATAATGCTTCTCCTGACCCATATAATGAACTACTTATCGACTGCACATCTTCTGAGTCAAATTCCTCGCAGGCTGAACTCAATATGTAAAATCAGTTGTGTGCTGCTTCAACAGGATAACAAAATAAAAAGCATACTCTTGCCAACAAACTTCTCTTTTTATTTTCTTGTAAAGTATCGAATATTTCGCTAAAAAGAATTCAAATAAAGCAAGAAAAAATGTCCTTCAGCAGTAGACATGCATCTGAACCATTGCATGACCACCATACTGGAGGATATTAATTGCCTTTAAAAATCATCTGAAAAAAGTCCCCAGCACTGTTTACTTCTGTTTAAGTGGCATGTATTAAAAACCACAGGTGCATTATAAATACTAAGCCTTTACAAACAAATGAAACCATATATTTGTCACAAGTTTTAAAGATTTCATTTTTCATCAGGAACCAGTGAGGGTGACACGGTGTTACAGCGGTTAACAGAGTTCTGGGACCTTTCTTCTGCCTGTGCGGGTTTTCTACAGCTTCCTCCCTCAGTCCAAAGACATGACTGCTGGGTTGATTGGTGATTCTGATGTTATGGTTGTTTGTCTTTCTGTGTGGCCCCTGTGATGGACTTGCAACCTGTTCGTACTCCGCCTTCGCCTAAAGTCAGCCGGGATAGTCTCCAGCCACCACCCCCTCCTCCCTCCTAGTGACCTAGTTCAGGATACTGCAGGTATAGATAATGGATGGACCGAGAAACCAATGGGCTTTGGGCAGAGAGACAGTGGCACATTCTTTTTAACATTTTTGATCTTTTAATGGGAATTGTTGAAAGTCAGAAAAAAACTGAAAATAACACCTTATCCTTTAAAAGGGGGCCACGAATGCATACTTTTTACGTTTTTGTTAAAATCCTGGACGTTGTATTTATTTAGATCACTCCAACTGTGTATAGTGCCTATTGTGCGCAGTGGATTAATCCACATTTGGATCTCCAGTGGGTATTTGTGGCAGCAGGAAGTGTGTGTGGAATTGAGCCACAACAAACCACAGTGTGTTTTCATGGTAATGACACTCACTGCAACCATGTGACTCACTGATGTGTTTTTACCGTTCTTGGGCAACATTTAACTCTACGGCGAGGAGGAATAACATCCTTATACTTTAACAACTAATAGTCTTTTACTGATTGTGCAGCGGTGCTACACTGTTTCAGTCTTGTCATTGTAAAGAGCGCTGGAATTAAAAGGAATCAAATAGAAATGGATAAAAGAAAGAAAATCGGGTAAGAGATGGAGAGAGACGGAGAGAGAGAGAGAGAGACAGGCCGAGAGACATCGGGGGAGACAGAGAGAGACGGAGGTTAATGATTCCAGATGAGCTGAGTGGTCTGCCTGACAACTGAAATGAACAGGAATCAATAGTGAGAGCGTCTGTCTGCAGCAGATAAGACGCACACACACAATGTTGACTATTAAAGACGACAGTTTGAGATATTACACTATTAGTTATGCTATTTTTAATCAGCTATCATATTTAATTAATTCTTCAGGTCAGATGCTATCTCAGTGTCTAACTATGGTATGTGTGTGTATGATGGGGGGCTGTGTGTGTGTGTGTGTGTGTGTGTGTGTGTGTGTGTGTGTGTGAGTGTGCGTGTGTGCGTGCGTGCGTGCGTGCATGCGTGCGTGCGTGCGTGCGTGTGTGTGTGTGTGTGTGTGTGTCTGTGCGTGCCTGTGTATCTGTCAAGTGTGTGTGAGAGGAGGATGGGGTGGGGCTATTACTCCTGTAATGGGGAAGAGGAGGAGGGCTAATCTAAAATATAGAACCTTGAGACGACACAAAATACAAAAACAGGAGGAAAGGAGGAAGCAGAGAGATGGAAAAAAGGAGGGAAGTCCAGACGGAGTCAGGATGGAAAAATAACAGGAACTATATGTTTGATATTTACAGTGATATGGGTTTTGAAAGACCGTGAATTATGACAGATGTCGGGTTTTATAGGAGACAGTTTGTGTCAGTACTCAGTATTTCAATGATTTGAAAATCTGTATCTTCGTATTCAGTGTTTCTTGGCACTGCTTTGGCAGCCAGCTCTGACAGGCCTCAGGAGCAACATTTAGATTGTGATAGGCTAAACTCTCAACTCTAAGAAATAATTTGCTGTGATTATTTACATTGAATGGTCAGATTCCGCTACCAGTGTTTGAATAAATGAGTGACATTATTCAAATGAAAGTCCTAAATGTACAGCAGTGGTTTTGACTGTTGGAAGTATTGACTCTAAAGTACTCAACATTCATTTAGGCGTTAATACATTGTATAAATTATGCATGTCAGCACTGTAACCACATACAAAGCTTATTTCAACACTGTGCAGAACAGGTTGTTTTGACATTTTTTTATATAAATATGCAGGAAATGCATATATATATATATATATATATATATGAAGAGCTTATATAGAATAAATGGCTTTAAAGAGCAGGTGAGTAAAATAAGGTACACAATAATAATGATGATACAGCAACTGCATAAATAAAAATTAAGAAGACATGAAAACTTGTGTGGACTGTGAGCCAGAATCCATTCATCCTATGTATGTCTGCATGTAATCCTAAATAGAGATAGGTTTTACAATAATAATGCAAAGTGCATCAAATCAGAGGTGGTCAGTGAACAAGAGAGCATTTTAATAAATGTGTGAAAATGGTGTTTGTGCTAAAAGCCAGCAGAGACAGAGACAGTAGAGATGAAGGTTGTGAGTCTGATAAAAGCCTCGGTGTCATCACCTCCCTCTGACCAGCCACTGGCGTGAGATCAGGCAGCTCAAGCTGCTAATTATAGTAATTATGATTCATTACTGGCTGAGATTAATTTAATAAAGAGGAGGCTGAGCAGAGCTCGTTAACCTTCATTAGAATAATTATAGACACAAGACACACACAGTCACATGCAGACCCACACATACACACACACACATGCGGGCCAGTGAGAGGGAGAGGCTTGGGATTGTTCCCAGTGTCTGGCACACACTGTGGGAACCGGGGCTGCCACCGTGTGTGTATTATTTATGTTCATGGTACAGTGCTTTATTGTGAGGAGCAAGTGTCCTCACAGCAATAATAAAATCAGGCATAAAGGTGCAAAAGTGAGCACATTTTTCCAATTCTCACTTCAAGTATTAATTATGATTCAATAATCCCATCCGCATACACACACGTTCACATGTGCACGCCTACACAAACAATTCAAGACTTTTATATACACTGTAATGTACCTTTGCATTACCTTTTAATATTTTTCCCATTATTATTACTTTCAACTATTCATTTATAATTACATTTTATTGACATTCATACAATCATTCTTATTGCTATGTTGTTGTTCTTGTGGCTTATGTTTCTTGAGATAACACCACAGCTCTATGATTTGTATTATATTCTCACAGGGGTCAAAGGCCAAAAGGCGAACCACACCTCATTATTTCACTGCGCTGTCACAGATGTGGTGTGAAATAGGGTTAGACTGATGTTTAAACTTACACTGGTATCTTTCGGGACTTAAGCTATATGCCTTTAATTTGACGATCTGGGATTTATTTACTCAGTGAAATCCAGCGAAAAAATAGCTGCCTTCTTGGACTTCATCTGTAGATAAAATATTTGGCTAATAATAATAAAGACTCTTCCATATTCACTTAGCTGATTTTCCCTACTGCTTCCTCTCTGCTCATTCCTCCTGTAGCAGTGTGCCATGCCAGTGCTTTATAGTTTTCTTCCACCATGGTTAAAATGCTAATATTTCCCAAGGTGAATTAGCTGCTGTGATATTCAATGTAGTTAATATATTGACTGTTTTAAAATAAAGCCATAAAGCCTCTGGGTGGAAGTAGGAAATAGATCAAATGGGTTCAGCTCTCTGATTGGCTAATCATGTCTCATTGTTTCAGTCATTATTTTGCTTAACTTTTAATTTCTTCCTCCTAAGGATCATTGAGCAAGGCAATTACATGGAGCTGACCTTTTGGGCCGGGGAGGAGGACAGGAAAGATGTCCCATCACCTCTCTTTCTTTTTTTCTTTTTTTTTTTGTATGTCTTCCACAACAATATAAAAGTGTGGCGTCAGAGCCTCCATCACTATTCCCCTCTCCTCTGTGGCTGAAAATGAGAGTCAACGGAATATTAAGTCCCTGGCATTAGAATAAACACGTCGTGTGTTAAATCAAAATCCAATTCTGTGGTCTATTATTTTCTGGCATAGTAATGACTGCCAAGGATTAGGAATCAATATTTCACTGCAGCAAGGACATTACCGGCTTTATTCAGGCCGTAATTGAGTTTTGAGAAGAGGCCCTGCCCTGGAATCTGCATTAAAGATAAGGGCTCCCTTTCATGTAGATGCACAAATAAAGCAGGAGCGAGGCGACACTTTACACATCAGCTACACATCAATTACAACGCACACCAGTTAACCTTGCGACACACGAGCTACTGTAACTTGCTGGTTAAACACTAATTCTAACTATCACGTCTTATATCTGAGTGAATGGGACTAACTGTTTTGGGTAATTTTCCAAAGTCACTAACATCTCACTTCTTGTGCACGTGTAGAAAACATGAACATCATGAGGTCCGTGGGGCGACTGGGCGCACCATAAACTAAGCCGGTGCGCGCTGCATGCTCTCTGTCTCTGTTTCGTCTCGTGCTCCGATAGCGAATTGGCTCTGGCCGCACCGCCCCGCGCGCGCAGCCCCGAGATAATAGCCTATTAGTGCAAGTGGGATTAATTTGTAGCCAATTACAACCCGTAGAGTTGAATAGGAATGCATAAATAAGGAAAGAGACGGGGACACACACTCACAGAGACAAATGTGAACAGGCCTATACGACAGAGGGTCCGCGAGGGGCCGGCCAAAAGCCAAAAAAGGTGTTGAGCGAAAGCAGAGCGACGGAGACGACAGGGAGGAGAGAGGGAGCTCCGTTTAACTAATAGAGAGAGAGGAGGGGGGGCGGGGGGGAGAGAGAGAGAGAGAGAGAGAGAGAGGTAGACAGAGAGAGAGAGAGAGAGAGAGAGAGAGAGAGAGAGAGTTTGAACTATTAGAGAGATAGATCAGCGTCCGTCCCGCCTTCAACTCCTGTCAGGCTTCCAGAGCGCGCGCGCATCCACCGGTGACCAAACAGAGCGCGCGAGGTTGGAGGTGTCCGAGTGCTGTTTGTGTGCGCATTGCCAACACGGGATAACGGCGCCGTGCAAGACAGACAGACATTAGATCACAGGAGACGTTGTGTTGCCGCGGCGGATGCGGAGGATGAAGCGGAAAGAGCCGGAGAGAAGGAGGCAGAGAGAAGTTTAAACCGTGACCGGAGCGAGAAACCAGTTAAAGCCCCTCATCTGTCCAGACTCTGCTCATGGAAAACTTCAACGGGCTGAAAACTCCTCAGACTGGATGTTGACGGGACACACGAGCCGGCCTGTGGTCTGAAGTTATTTTGACATGAACATCATATAGCCTTTTTACAAACCTTTGGTCTGATTCTTTTTTTTAATTTTTAAATTTTTATTTTTTTCTAATATATGGGAAAGGGAGAGTAAAGCGATGAACCGGGACAGAGCGGTACCGGGGCCCGGAACGGACGGGGTCCAGACCGTGATAAGCCGGGATAGAGCCGTGGCAGGGCCCGTGGCGGACGTGGCCCAGCCCGTGATGAGTCGGGACAGAGCGGTACCCGCGCCCGGGGGCGGGGACGGGGTCCAGACCCTGGTGTGCCCGGACAGCGGAGACATGCTGGACGGCTCTACCGGGGAGAAGCGGCTCTACTCCAGCGCAGTAGCCGGCGGAAGAGATACTCAGGCCGTGGAGAACCATTCGGAACCTCCACCGACGAATCCGGTGTTAGCTCCGCCACAGCAGGTAGGCTAGATGCCCGGGACCAAACTTTACGGAGTTTCTCTGCAGGCATGAAGTTGGAAGCGATAGATAATAACACGACAATTTGAAGAAGCACGAAGTGTAAGATAAATAATAATAGATCCGTAATAGATCCGTAAGCAGAACATAGCAAGAACAGAGACTTAATGATGTGCAAGAACAGAGAAACGTAAACCTGTAAAAGAGGTTATCATGAAAAGTGGGCTACTGGAAAAGTAAGGAGAGAGGAAGAGAATGAGCCGCCGAATACATGAGTGGAAAAAAATGAATGAAATGTAATGAAAGCAAAGGTGATTTGGATTTACTTTGTATTATTATTATTATTATTTGTATTATTATTATTAGCCTATTAGTTGTTGTTGTTGTTGTTGTTGTAGTTTCTGTTGTTGTTTGCGTCTCAGGCCTGTGTTGTCATGTTGTGGCTGTCCGCTTTGAGTATGCAGGTGAGGCCTTTATTAAGAGGTTACAGCAGTAAAATTAAAAGTCGGGTTGCTCCTATAACAGCAGCTATTAATATACAGATCAAATGCGTTTGATGGTAAAGGAAATGTTCAGCCGGAAGTAGACTTCTTTCTTCAAACTGTTATTTTATTGCGCTGGACTCAATAAAGCCAAGTGAAAACTTGCTAATTTAACTATTTCAGAATGATGTCATTTAATCAGAATTGCGGTGTGCAACAATAATCTTACTATTTCCCCTAAATTGATTTTTTTGTTTTTGTTTTTGCTGAACGAAAATTTCAAAAAGCATTAATTTTAGAATCATTTAAGAAATATAAATATTAGTTATGGTGAACTCCCTTATATTTATATCAGATCAACATTAGGCTACCTTACATTTGCGCAGATTACAAACCAGGTTTGTTATGAACTCTCCGTATATTAAATAAAGGATTCTTCCAGTTAAGGTCTGATCATGGTATTGTGCGATTATTCTTATCATTAGATGTTAATAGGCCCTGGGGTCCCTCTCCCCATGCTCCCCCGAATTATTTAAAGAGAGAATTATAATATTATTAATGTGGGATTATTCATGTCGACATACTCCATACTGGCCTCATTAATGAATGAATGATCCTAATCAGGATGTCGTGGGTTGGAGGAGGGGGGGGGGGGTGGTGAGAGAAGCCACTTTGAGCCACTGCGCCACCTTTTATCTTCTTAATACACTTGGTCGCCTTTTTGGCTCAACATAAATCAGGATATAAATTCAGTGTACATCTCTACTACATCATATAGTAAACATGATATCGGTTATAAACAGTGTTTTCAGTAAACACGTTTTATAATTAGTTCTAAGACATCCCGAGTACTTTCTTTACACTGCTTTTTCTTTCGACTCTAGACGTGTATACATAAAAAATGGGATTGTTTCGTTTGTCTTCTGATACCCAATTGACCGCCACATATCTGTTTAGGAAATCCAGGTGATTTGTGTTTATGTTGTGGGTGTTTTCTTTATGAATACAATTTACCGCCCGTTTTATTGGCTGTGATCTGTGCTGCAAACGTCCACACCGGTAGCCTACCTGCTGCCTTCAGGAGATCGTTTTCTTCAGCACTTTTTACACTGCTGACAGAATACTGTCATGACTGTGATGCAGTCTAATTGTTACAATTGTATCATTATTATTATTATGATTATTATTATTATTAGGCCTGTTATTATTATTATTATTATAATTATTATATTATCACTGGTAGTAGTATAATTATTATTGAAGTTATTTTATGAAAATAAAACAGGCTGATTTTGGTGAATAAGATAGGCTTAATATGATAATAAGAAATGGTCATGAAAAATTGCTGTTAAAAATGAGCCGAGGGAAAACGAAATGCAAGACGCTCGAAGGAAAATTGGACTATTACTATAATTATAAAACACGGTGAATGAATAATTCCGATGTGTTCTCCTCCAGGGCCCCACCGGGCACCGGACCACCTCTTTCTCCGTACTGGACATCCTGGACCCCAACAAGTTCACGAGCAACCGGCGGCACCAGCAGCAGCACGCGAGCCACCGCGGCGAGCGCGAGCTGAGCGCGTACGGAGCGGAGAACCGGAGAGGAGGAGCAGGGGAGCGCGAGCCCAGCCTGGAGCCCAAGGGCTGCTACGGTGCTGACGAGTACCAGAGCAGTAAGTCTGAGTTTACGCGCAATAAACCTTTGAACTAAGACCCTTAACTCTTAACTCTTCCGGTTTGTCTTATTTGCTTGTGTTTTAAGTGAGTTTTATTCCCCGCATTTACTGATTCAGTTGCCCCTTTTTTTTCTCAGCCGAAGTATCGTTAAAAATCACCTGAATTTACCAACTCTCAGGTTGTATTACGTTTTTTAAAATCATTTCGTTGTCGTCTATTTTCTGTTATTTATTTTTTTTATTTATGTTCATTTTATTCTTCTTCAGCATTAGGCTACTTAACTTTTAAAAACTTATTTTTTTTTTTTTTTTAGCCCTAACTTACTTTTCTATATCTTGGTATATCCTCAGAATTATACATCCCGGCCTATTAATATGCATATGCATATCAATAGAGCGAAACACGATCTCATCACCGTGTTTTGATCTAAAATGATCTTAAACACTTTCACGCAACTGTTAATACCCTTCCCGTTTGGAGGGCTCTGTCTATTTTTCTGTGAATCGGAGGGATGTGAGAATACTGGTTTAAAGTACCGACATACCATTTTAGAACACTACTCTGTAACGCTGCGTCTCATTTCAGGGAGAATTTCCGACCAGTCTAAACCCTGCTGTCAACCAGAACCATGTGTTCATGGCCAATTAATAAATATGTAAATATAGAATAGGCCTGTAAAAGAAAAGTGTGTTTCTGACAGGAAGTCAAAAATGTTCGTTTTCGGAATTCGGCTTTTTCTGCCGAATAAAAAATAGCCTCCACTTTGCCCTTAATTGGAGTTAAAAGGGAAAAAAGGGGCAGGAGGTAACTGGCTGCGGGTTGTGTGTGTGAGTTTGTGTGTGATCGGTATTATTGATTTGCAAATATCTCTTTCAACCAGCCTGTACTGTGTGAGCCCATAGATCCCATTTAAAGTCATTAGCAACAATCAGCGCCATTTCCTCGATTTGAGATTATACATGCCTGTTTCTCGTCTTATTTTTCTGACTATTATATCCTCTTCTTTTGCATGTTTCAAATTTTTTTCTCTTCATATTTTTACTTTTCTTTTCTTTCAATCTTTGATTCAATTTCACTCTATTTTAATGAATTTTGGTGATTTCGTTACACAATTAATAATAGAAGTGTAAATCTTTAAAATATCACACAAACACATTCACTGATCAAATCTAAACGACAAAAACTGAATCCGTTTAGGTTGAATCTGTTTTATAATAATATAATAAAAGTGCACATTTAGGTACACATTTAGAGACATTTAAAAAAATTAAATTGATACACATTGCAGGAAATTATGTTAATAATTCGGCAAATAACTAATACCATTAAGCACATGTTGACATGTTTACTTTTAAATTTAGTTTTCAGTCAGACCACTACATTATGATAAAAAAATAATACAACATTTGTGATTTTATAAGTATTATAAAGATTATAATATTTGGAAGTTATATTGAAAAAAAATTCTGCTTTAAAAAGCTGCAGCCTACAGTTCATTACTTGCTCATAAAAAAATGGCCCAATGCATTGAAATTGTATTACAACAAAATGTTTTAATTGAAACCGAATATTAATGATTAGATGTGTGTGTGTTTTACTGAGTGTATTTTACTGAAGAACTGGCAGTAAATCAGAGTAAATGCAAAGTACAGATTAAATATTGAGGAGTCAAACAGTAATTAGTAAATTATTTACAAGCCGGACTATTTCAAAATCAGGCCTTTTACCTTTGTTACAAAAATTTTGTTTTTTCTTTGAAACCGGTAAAAAAAACTTGTGAACAACGTCAAAACTAATATTTATCCTGTAAATCAATGTGTTTTGAGGAAATAAATGTGGTGTAGTTAATGTTTACTTCCTGTGTTCCTACGCCCATAATATGTTTTTTTCTTTTACTCTCAAATCGTGTCGGCTGAACTAAACCCATTAAATTAAAAGCTTCATACATTTTTATTCTGATTATTTTGCTGCTGTCAAGCTAATTAGCTCTCCTGCCAAGTGATGTAACACTGCTCTGGGTTTTCAGGGGAAAGCATGCAGGTGGATTTTTTTTTTTTTTAACAAATTTAATGAGGAAATCTTTTTTACTTTATTACATTTTTTAAAATGTTCCCCACATCCCGAAGCCCCTCTGGGCCTTTAAAGCCCCAGTTTCAATTTGTTTGGAAAATTGTTCATATGTTTGGGATTAATCTGTTTTCTGAAATTGTAAAGCACTTTTATAAACTGAAATGACATAAGGAATCAATGTGCAAATGTACTCATGTCTTATTCTGGGGACCCTGTTCGAAAATAAAGTTTTAATGCCTAGATTTTTTTTGCATTTTAGTATTATTCAAATTCCGCTTTTGGTGTCATTTAGCATTGTTAAACAAACATTAAGGACAAAACAGTAAAAAAAAAACAAAAAAAAACAGGTTGTATGTAGCCTGAAACTCAAATCTGCATGTACAAACACAACAGTCTTCGTTCTCTTACATCAACAGCAACAACTCGACTTGTTTGCAGCGAGCCCATTGGTAACGCTGCATCAGCATGTTTGTTTCACAGTAAATATTACCGTGAACAGTGTAGTGGATTGTGAGGTACAAATAGTTAAAGTGATGTAAATAATCGCCCCCGTGTGCAGAGCAACCTGACATTTTATATTCCACCTCCAAACGATCCATTTCCCAACACGACTCAACTGAACAATCTCCAAATGTTTAAATGATACCTTAAAAAAAAGTTACTGTGTATTTTTTCCTCATTAGGTCCTCTGCAAGGGCAGTTGTAAAAATGTTGATGGTTTGCAGTTAAAAGATTTCATGAGACAGCTAAGAGGTAGCTTCAGTGAGAGTCTGACTGACGTGGATTGTTTGTGAAGCAGCTTTGCACGACATGAGACTGCAGACAAAAACAAAATGGACATAGTCTCTGGTTCAGAAAAGTGAAGCCAATGCGGGAGTTCCTTTAAGTGCAACGCCACTAAGGGCCGCTCAACGTCTCTCATCAAATACAAAATCAATATACTTCTTCCCCAATTCATTTCTACTGTCAGTCGTTAAATCCAGTCCTTCTGAAATTAATTCTATGATTAATTGTAAAACAGAGAGGTATGTTTGGGGGTGTGTCTGGTTTGATTGAGATGTCTTAAGATGCAGTCAGGTTGTGGTATAGGTGAGCATGCAAAGTGTCGTCAGTGCCCTCAGTCCTCCCCAAATCTTCCAAATCACTTTTGGCTTAACCCTCGTGTTGCCCTCGGGTCAAAATGACCCGCAGCTGTGTTCAACCAAGTTCTATTTTATTTTCATATTTTTTGGGATCATTGGTGACAAGGAGGCTGTGAGGGTTTCTTTAAAGAATGATGACCAATGATCCCAAAAAATATAGAAATATAGAAATAAAATAGAACTTGGTTGAACACAGCTGCGGGTCATTTTGACCCAAGGACAACACGAGGGTTAAACAAAAAACAAGATGGCGACGGCCAAAATACCAAACTCCAGGCTGTAAAACAGCAGCTCACGAACTAATTGGTGACGTCACAGTGGACTCCCAGTTGTTTACTCGACAAAGGGAGAAGTCAGGTGATATTATAGAGGTCAGGATGAATAGATGGGTCAACAAAATTTGTTTTTTTAACATGGGAAATTTCTCTTTGTTTCCTGTTTCAAACTGATATAGTTCTATAGACACATATGTGCCTGTTAATTACTGTCACCATGGTGATGAACATCCTCTAATGAAGAACGTATTTTTATCCAAACCAAATCTTTTCCACAATCTTTTGTGCCTAAACTTAAGCAAACTTTTACCATAGCGCTGTCACATCATAACAGTGTTAAGTCATTTATTTTTGAACAGTTTATCAGAGACATGTTTGCTGCAGCAGGTGCACTGCTGTGGGTGCGATCAGAGAACAGGGACGGACCGGTTTTAGGTTGGATGACTTAAGTTGGAACACAAAATGTTGCTTCATGGAGGTAAACTCTTGGTGTCGTTGTTTGTTTCTCCAGAGGAAGGTTTTGTATACCGAAGTCCGGATGAAGACGACTACCACAGATCTGGGACCCCGGACTCAGAGGCCCCGGATGGGCCCTACAGCAGCGAGGAAAGCAGCTCAGCTCTTCCCAGTAACGGAGACAGAGAGCTGGGCCAGCACAGCCACCAGGACCCCAGCAGAGACACCAAGAGCCCCGACGGAGACCCCGCGGGCCAGATCAGCAGCGGCCAGAGCAACGGGGGTCCGGGGGCCAAGCCCAAGAGGAAACGCTCTGGCTCTGACGCCAAGTCGGGGAAGCCCCGTAGAGCCCGGACTGCCTTCACCTACGAGCAGCTGGTAGCGCTGGAGAACAAGTTCAAGTCTACACGCTACCTGTCAGTGTGTGAGCGGCTCAACCTGGCGCTGTCCCTCTCCCTCACGGAGACCCAGGTCAAGATCTGGTTCCAGAACCGCCGGACCAAGTGGAAGAAACAGAACCCCGGAGCCGACACCTCCGCCCCCACTGGTGCCGGAGGCGCTGGAGGCGTGGGGGGGGGAGGAGGCCTGGGGGGCCTCAGCCCTCTCAGCCCGTCCCCTCCGGTCAACGGCCACTTGGCCATGCATGCTGGCTATGCCAGCCACCATCACCCTCCTGCAGGGAGCCTGGTCCAGTTACCTTTCCTCACTGCCAGCCACGTCCTGTCTCCCTTCATGCTGGGGACGCAGAGTTACGCTGCACCCGCCTTCTACAGCACACACCTGTAGATGCACACATCCGGCGGGGTTCGATCGACACGCACAAACCCTGACAGACACATCCTGAAAAAAGTACACTGTTGCACAGAGAGACTGAAGTGTGTTCAGCGTGTGAATGAACTGCCGTACAGCAGACAGACTGTCAGCATTCAGCCCTGATCTTCTTTTTACAACCAACATTTGAAGGCTTTAATTTCAACGGATTATTTTGATAGAATGTGAATATCTACCAGAAACTGTACATAAATCCGTGTTCTAGCTACTCATTCTGAATGCTGTGTAAACAAACATAATAGACAAATAGGGTTTTTTTTAGGTTTTTTTTTTAAAATAAAAGTCTGTACGAATATTGAATGTTTATTTATGACTTAAGGAATGGCTTGATCTATTGTCAGTACTGTGTAACTCCAGCTGTGATTGTTTTAATTTCTGTTATTTATTGAATTTGTTGACAGTTTCCCTAAAATTCTTGGATGTACTGATTCCTCAGCTCAACATGGTATCGTCCTTTGATATTAAAAGAATTACAATTAAACACAGAAAAGTAGCCCGGTGACCTTTTTGAATGAAAGCGATCTGAAACCCAGAGTGGTGCAGTAGCTCAGTGCATAACGCCATCAAGAACAAAGGTTTGGGCTGGCTGGCTTCTTTCTATGTAGAGTTTGAATGTTCTTCATTCGTCTTACGTAGCTTCAAATAATACATCAAAAACTAACTCATTATAAAAGTGAATACATGAACCACCAATGGAATGAGGCACTTAATATGGCAGAACCATGTTTGGGAGACATCAATTTAAGGTGGACTTGGATTTTTAGTTTGGCTCATGTTAGCCACTAACGGTGTTGTGGTTGGGTGGCTCTATGGGCGATAGTGCAACCAGCCAGTGGTCTCGAAGGGTCGGCAGGACTTCGACTCCGTGTCTACTTCCCCCTAGTCACTACTGCACAGACTTGCAAATGACTTTGGCAGCACACAATGGCAGCGCCCATTTCCAAGATGGGGAGGGGGGGGGGGCTGCAATCTTTACATACAGTCTCATAGTTACATTTCATTGTGACAGTACCTTCTCTTCTACTGGCTGCAGTATGACAAGCAAAGGAGGAAATGATGTGACAGTTGAGCCACAAAGTTGGTGAAGGGAGGAAGTCGGGGTGGATGGATGGGTTGATGGAACACAGAATACCGCAGTTCATTTCATGCCTCCAACTGATTGTAAATTTTTTTTATTTGAGTAACCAAGCAGACAAAGATCCTCTAAGTTAAATATGGCACTTATTTTAACCTAAAATAAATGCCAGTCAAACAGTCATGGCTAATATAATATATTTCCCCTCTTGAGATTTGGTTAATGGCATGAATTTCTGTTCCCAAAGTCCCTTTTCCACTGCCAGTAAAAGCCTGCCTCGACTCTCTTTGCTTGTTTTGGTTTTCCAGAGGGAAAACATTGTGGAGAGAACCTGGTACCAGGTACTGTGTTTGGTATCACCTCTGTTGAGGTTCCAAGCGAGCTAAGCCAATACTGAAATGTGACATAAAATCACTGCAGACTACTGATTGGTCAGAAAACAATTAGCACAATCACTGCATCATTGTACAAAAGCACTGTTGTTAACAAGGCAAGTAACTCCAGCTACTGCAATTTCTTGATTCACCGGACTGTTTGATTAACAGCAACCCGCAAAACCACCCAGGACAGTTGAAGAGGTGTAGATGTTCCTCTGTTTAGTTGCAGACAAGAAGGATCTAAATAGTGTGTTTGTGTCATATTGAAGGGGATGTCAAGGTAGTTTCAAGCGACGTCACTAGTAACAACGCGGCTTTGAGGGAGTACTATATGTGGAGGGAAAAGAAAATGGAGAAAAGTACCTGGTTTCAAATGTAAGTCAGTAGAGTCTGTTGTGGAAAAAGCTCAAGTTCCTGAGAGATTTTCAACAAGCTGCTTAGATATAAATGAGAATCCAGTTGATGTTGTGCTGTTTTTTTTTTTTAATAATACTGAAAAACAGCTGAAATATTTAAAGAGTTGTGCAAACCATCAAATCCGCAATTGTTGGATTTTTTTTTTTTTTTTACTTGTTTGTGAATCTTTATGAATTTGCCAACATCAACAAATATTGCTTTTAAAAGTTTATTATTGCTGTAGGTCTGCATGCACAGGAGAATTATCTGCAGGATTTTAATAACTGTGAGCACGTCTTAGTCCGCTCTCTTAACTTTAAGATTTAGGAGTTACTTTTATTGATAAACTCAGACCAAAGACTTAAGCTAGCATTCCCTTTACATTCAGGAGTTCTGCCTACTCCACCAGCTGGCCCACCTTCTGAGTGGGTATGTCTTAATATTTGTATCTGACAGAGAAGCTCAGAGTGACCTACACAGAGTCTATGTTCTTTTAAATTACATGGTGAATTTAGTTGAAGAGGAGTTTAGGTTATCGGCTGGCCCAAAATAAAACCACTGAAGTTTTGTGTGTAGTTTAAAACCTTCTTCCACTGGATGACATCAACGGAGAGATCTGACTACAGTCAACGCTGAGGTAAGTAAGACACGCTTCTTGTGGTTCACTCCACCCTCAGTCTACCATCAGATGATTTCTGTCCAGTCACTGGAACTGAAACCATTAAAGGGCTGACATTGACGTGTGAACACCTTCAGCAGTTCACTGTGGACCAGTGGTGCAAAGTAACCAAGTACATTTACCCACCATACCTACCCATCAGTCGGCTGTAATTCAAATGAGCCCCACCATTACTGCCTGCATCATCATGTGATGCACACGTTAATGCATCAGCAGTTACAGTCCAACAAGAGAGTTAAATGTATAAAATAATGAGCCAAAACATGACACCCTCTACTGATGTGCACATTGATGCCATGAAACAGGGTGTCCCAGAGCTTCACGCAGCCTCGCCCAGTTCGCCCCTCACCCCACAGTGAATCCTGCTGCCATCTCTTCTCCAGGTATAATGACACACAGGCACTCAGCTGTCTACATGATGTAAAAAAAATCAAATAAAAAAAAAAAAATCTTCATTTGCACCAGTCCTCCAGTTCTAACGCTCATCGCAGGTCTCTTTCAGCTGTGGGCTGGTTCAGCGTGGCGCTCCGACTGGTCTGCAGCTATGCAGCGCAGTCTTTTGAAAAGGTGTCATGGGTTAAATAATAAGAAATGTTGGACCATGGGGTTTTGGAGCTTGGCCTCTTCTGAATAATTTCTTTAATTTTTATTTTTATTAAACCAAATGCAATTTTAAATAACCAGATTCAATTCAATTCAATTTTATTTATATAGCGCCAAATCACAACACAGGTTATTTCATGGCACTTAACATGTTTAAAGTCCTTACAGCAAGACTTTACAATATTATACAGAGAAATCCAACAATTCAACAATTCCCACATAAGCTAGGAGGGAAAAAACTATTTTTTCAGGGAGAAAAACCTCCAACAGAGGGAAGGAAAAACTCCCTCTTAACAGGAAGAAACCTCCGACAGAACCAGGCTCAGAGGTGGGCGGCCATCTGCCTTGACCAGTTGGGGTGAGAGGAGAGCAGAGACAGAAAAGGACAGCATAGATATACAAGAGAAGAACTTGGTGGAGACGACAAGCACAGGGCAGAGACATGCAGCTCCATGACGGGACATCTGCAAAAGAAAGAACAGAAACAAAGCCAGCGAGGGAACTGAATGGGAAGACAACAGATAATAAGCAAAAACTATGGGAGATAAAAAGCATTAAGTTCATGAGATGTGATGGTGAGATATGAGTCTATAGAGAGTGAAAGAGTGAGAGGAAAGAAGCTCAGCGCATAACGAGGTCCCCCAGCAGCCTCGGCCTATAACAGCAGAACTGCAGGATGGTTCAGGTCTACCTGAGCCAGCCCTAACTATAAGCTTTATCAAAAAGGAACATTTTGAGTCTAATCTTAAAGCCAGAGAGGGTTTCTGTCCTTCGAACACAAACTGGGAGCTGGTTCCACAGGAGAGGAGCCTGAGAACTGAAGGCTCTGCAGTAGAATGGGAATTCTACTTCTGGAAACTCTGGGAAGCTGGCCAGCATTCTGAGAGCGAAGTGCTCTGCTAGGATTATATGGTTCTATAAGATCTCTAAGATACAATGGAGCCTGGTCATGAAGAGCTTTGTAAGTCATCAAGAGAATTTTAAATTCTATTCTTGATTTCACAGGAAGCAGTGAAGAGAAGCTAAAACTGGAGAAATATGATCTCTCTTGCTAAATCCCATCAGTACTCTTGCTGCAGCATTTTGGATCAGCTGCAAGGTTTTTAATGAGTAATTTGGACATCCTAACAACAAGGAATTACAATAATCCAGCCTAGAAGTAACAAACGCATGAATGAGTTTTTTTGCATCACACTGAAGAAGGATTTTCCTGATTTTATTAATATTACGTCGATGAAAGAAGGTAGTTCTGGAGACTCACTTTATATTGTGGCTAAAGGACAAATCCTCATCAAAGATGACTCCAAGGTTCCTCTCAGTTTTGCTGGAGGCCAAGACAACATCATCTAGAGTAACTAAGTGATTAGGAAAAGAGTTTCTGAGGTTTTTAGGACCAAGTACAAGAACTTTTGTCTGAATTTAGAAGCAGGACGTTTTTGGTCATCCAGGCCTTTATGTCTTTGAGACAGGCTTCAAGTTTTACTAACTGATTAGTTTCATCTGGTTTTATAGAAAGATATAGCTGAGTGTCATCTGGCATAACAATGGAAGTTTATGCAGTGCTTCCTGATGACATCTCCTAATGGAAGCATGTACAAAGTAAAAAGTATTGGGCCTAACACTGAGCCTTGTGGAACTCCATAACTAACTCTTGTTTGTGTGGAAGACTCATTGTTTACATGAACAAACTGGAATCTATCTGATAAGTAGGATTTGAACCAGTCTAATGCAGTTCCTTTAATCCTCATAACGTCTTCTTTTCTCTGTAATAAGATCGTATGATCAATCGTATCAAAAGCAGCACTGAGGTCCAGAAGAACAAGTACAGAGGCGAGTCCATTATCTGAGGCTAATAAAAGGTCGTTAGTAACTTTCACCAGAGCTGTTTCTGTGCTATGATGAACTCTAAAGCCTGACTGAAAATCTTCAAACAGATCATTCCTT
Source organism: Embiotoca jacksoni (assembly GCF_022577435.1). Lineage (NCBI taxonomy): Eukaryota > Metazoa > Chordata > Actinopteri > Embiotocidae > Embiotoca > Embiotoca jacksoni. Next base: position 19,800,329 of record NW_027185403.1, read on the forward strand.
TGTAAATGATCACAAAGTTCATTTGCAACAACTTTTCCAAGGATTTTATAAATAAAAGTTAGGTTGGAAATGGGTCTGTAGTTTCCTAAAACAGCTGGATCAAGAGTCGGCTTTTTAACTTAACTTTTAACTTTAGCTTTAAAAGCCTGTGGTAAATAGCCGGTTACAATAGATCGGTTGATCTGATCTAATATGGAAGTATTAATTAAAGGGAAGACTTCCTTAAAAAGTTTAGTTGGGATGGGATCTAACGGACAACTAGAGGATCCAGATGAATAAATAATTCTAGTTAACTCAGAGAGCTCAACAGGAGAGAAATTTTCCAAGTATACATCTGGTCCTACAATTGCTTCCAGTGCTGCTTTGCTTAACATCACATCAGTGATGGTATCAGGAAGGGTCGGCCCGATTCTCTCCCTAATAGTAAGAATTTTATTAGTAAAGAAGTTAATTAAGTCATTACTGCTGAGAGCTGAAGGAACTGTAACTCTGCGTCCTGGCCTCAACCCTGGGATGTCAGGTTTTAGGGCTGTTAAGAGTCATGGCCATATTTCTAGAAAGAAGAGCTGCACCATCCAAAGTAGGATGGATGCCGTCTCTCCGGATCAGACCAGGTTTTCCCCACAAACTATTCCAAACGTCAATGAAGCCCACATTGTTAGCGGGACACCACCTTGACAATCAGCGAAGTGAAGACGTACGGCAAAACATGTCATCACTGGTCCGGTTAGGAAGGGGTCCAGAGAAAACTACGGAGTCCGACATTGTTTTTGCAAAGTTGCACACCGATTCCACTTTAACTTTAGTGAACTCCGATTGGCATAACCGGGCGTCATTACTGCCGACGTTAATAACAATATTAATGACTCCTTTACATGTATTGGTTAATATAGCAACACAGTTCAAATAAGAAAAAGAGGGCTGATATTTTCTTAAGTTTCTGAAATATATGGTTTTTTTTGTCATTAAGTTATTTTCAATGATATTAATGTGCCATTAGTGTGAAACCAAAATATGTGTCAGGACTCTACTTTACACTCCTTTTAATTTGCTTCAATGGAAAACAAAACTTTTATTTTTGAGTTTTACCAGATTCAAATGAAAATATAAAGGTATTTCCAAGTGCCTTCGCTAAATTGTTTTAACTCCCCCCAGTCCAGACTGTGCAGCAGATCTTTGTGCTGAATGACGAGACAAAGACACAAAACAAACGAGCTGTTGAAAAAGATTTACTGTTTTCTTGTAGTTTCTGGTAAAAATCATTTAACCCACAAATTATCAAGAACCCCCCCCCCTACACACACACACACACACACACACACACACACACACACACACACACACACACACCACCCTGACTTCCCCCCAATAACAATACAATAGAGAAAGAAAACTACATTTGGAAGACACAAAGGCAATATTAAGCTTAACAATTTGACCAATAAATGACACCAAAAGAAATGTTGTTTTCATTTTCTAGTACTTGATTATTAAATACATGAAAAGCTGCAGATGCAGGTGTGTAGAGGTAGAAACCACTCCTCCTTAGATTAATGATCACATCACCAAACAGTTCTCCTTAAAACAGACACAAAGAACATCCTTCCAGCTGCTTCATGGTGTTCAAACAAACTGTTTCAAATATTATTTCAGTCATGTTAATGTGATTAACACATTTCCACGTGTGAATCAAATAAATAAATAAAAAAAAAGAAGTTTTTTTTCATTAACAAGATGGCGGCTTTATGTGCCATTCTAACTTTGTGCTCTCCAACTCCGTTATACAGATCAGTGTAAGTGAGGCGTGACGCCAAACAGTGTATCGTGGAGGGAAAAGCGCACGCTCCCAGTAGCTTTCCAAAAAAACGGATTCTGAGTCTTTAAAGACTTCATTTTTTAGTACGCTCTGCTGCCATCCTCTGTGTGTCATCTTACATTTCATTTAGCTGCTCGTCTCTCTGCTTTGCTTCTAATAAATCTGGCCGACCATTGTCCTCATAATGGTCCGGTTGGTAGTTCACCACTGCGTCGAGCTGCTTTCCCCAAACATGTACAACAGAGTTTAGAGTAAAGACCCAAAGAGACACATTAAAGGGAAAAAACGGCAGTGTGAAATACACCGGAATCATCCTTTAAGTTTATTGAGAGGAGCACAAAGTCCCTCTCCCTTCAGTTGAAGACAAAGACATGTCGCTGAAGGTCAGTTGAGAGCGTAGTTGAACTGGTTGGAGAACTTGTCATGTTTTCTCTTGTCAGCTTTATTCAACACCTGAGCCACTCTGCTCATGCTGCTCCTGGGGGCAGGAGGGGGGAGTAATGGGGGAGGGGGGGGGGGATTACAAAGAAACTTCAACAACAACCAAGCCGTGGCCGATTTACAACCCATATTTCCAGACTTTTAGTTGTTTTATTCGGCAAATCTGATTTTCATTTGTCACATTATAAGTTGAAACACGAAACAAATCATTCAATTCAAACAGCTATTTCTGCATTTATTAAAGTTGAAAGGAATTCATTGTTGGTATTTTTTTGTCTACATTGAAAAATGCCCTGACAAGGACCAAAACAAAATATTCTTTTAACTGGCAAAATTTTCTCCTTTCAAGAAAAATACCAGCAGGGTAAGAAAAGATGACTCGATAAGTTTTCTCAAAAGATACAAATATAAAAGTATAAAAATCTACCACTACAAAGAATAATCTTTAAAACAACAATGCTTATTTGTCTTTAAAGTCATCCCAGTTTAGGGGTTTCTATCTTTTCTTAAAACTGTATATTTTGGCATTCATGCCTTTTATGATAGAGACAGTAGAGATGAGATATGGGGAAACAGAGAGGTGTTTTTATATTTTATACAAATGGTGTCAAATATTAAGATAAACATACAGTAATTGTATGTTTTGTTGTGGCCAAAGTTATTTGAAATTTCAGGCTTAACTGAACATCATGCTTTTGTATTGCAGGGGGGAAGCTTCTTATCACTTCTCTCATCCTAAAAGCTGCTGTGTGGTGAGATGCTCTACCAAGTAGACCCGTCAGCTGCCTGACTGAAAAACTGAAACTTTGAGAAGACAAAAGTGGATACAGGCAAAAAGACGTGAGATATCAGAAGGAAGAATGGGAATGGGTCATGTACCATGATTATTATTACAGTTGCTAATATGGCCATGTATGCTGTAGAGGTTGAAGCTAACGAAGCTAAAAGGATTTCATATTATGGCACCAACTGTTTCCTCAGAGTTCGATGTGTTGAACTTTGTCTCTAGCTTTGAACCCCTCCATCCTTGTGTCTGACGTGTTTGCATTGAACTGTTTTGGTATTGGTATCTGTAATGTTGCAGCCACTAGATGTCCTAAGCTATTGCACTCAAAATATAAACCATCTGAAGGGACTTTCAAAGAGTGGTATCGCTTCTATATAGATTGATATCGTTTCCATACATACTTGTTGAAGACTTTCTTCTCCAGCCTGGAGCGGGACGTGTTGGTTCTCTGCTTCAGATCACTGAGGTTGGGGTATTTCTTCTTCTTGCCTTTCCCTTTCTTACCCCTAACCCGATCAGAACCCAGGTCCTCTCCTGTCGCTGCCTCGATATCTCGCATCAGCTCTGCGTCGCGCCAGTCTGAAACGGGGAGAACACGAACGAAGATTTTCTCACAACAAAAAACACCTTTGAAAATGAAAGTTTGACAAAACCTATTGCAATTTTAAAAAGCTAGACCGACAGGCAGTGAACAAGGCTTGTTGGTCCACAAGGTCGGTGAGCCTGGTTCTGCCGGAGGTTTTCTTCCTGTTAAAAGAGAGTTTTTCCTTCTAGCTATTGCTCATGTAGGAATTATTCTATTGAAAGGAAAGTGCCCTGAGATGACCTGTGGTTTGATTTGGTGCTATACAAGTAAAATGAAATTATATTGAACTGAACTGAGGGTTTGAAAGGGTCCATGTGTCCTGTAGAATAAATCTTAAATGAGCCTTATCTTCCATTTCTATACAACTCTGCCTCACCTTAAAATATCAGCTAAAGGGATAGTCATCGGTAGGGACAGTAGTCTCTGAAGTAAAAATATATTTTATGGTCTAAATTCATCTACAGACACTGTGAAAGGAAAACAAGAAAGAGCAACAAAATAGCGGGACACAAATGACAACAACGCGGCGACCAGCATGCCGACATTTTAAAGAAAACAGTATGACTTTAACAAATGTCATTTTCATGCGACAGTCTTCTGCGTTCATGAGCTATCAGCTGGAACGAGTGCAGGATTATTACACTGCATTGGCGTTATCTAACATTTTAGCTGCTCGTCACATCAAATAGTTTGACAACTGCATGAAAATGAGACTCAAATTCACTAATAAAAATAGACAGAAATATCTGTTGCTTAAGACTAAACTGAAACTAATATCGTTCAGAGGACTAAATGTAAAAACATTTCTGTGTCCAAAGACCAAAATGAACCAAAATCAGAAGTTAAAATTAACTGTCAACTTATACTTGACCGAAGAACAAGATAATACAGTGACAGAACCGAGTCAAAGCCACCGTTACTGCAGCTGATACTATATTATGTTTTTAAAACAATTTGGATTATTAAATCTAAGGTACCCACTTCTCTCTAAAAACAGAGCCAGTAATGTCTGTTGAAGTTTACATCATCTACATGTAATGAAGAGCTCCGTCTACTGTTATTACACCCTAAAACCTGAACAAAAACTAATTTGACTGAGAAGTGTAATGAAGTAATTACAGCTGATAACATAAATGAGCTCACACTGCCTCGCTTTTAAAGACAATGAGCGGTAAACAGTGTTTCCTCAAGGCTCATTTGGATCCAGTTCTGGTGCTAATGAAAAGTGTAATGTCATAATTCTGGCTGATAAAGTAAAAGCGCCTGTAATGCAGAGTAATGACGGTCTAAACGAAGAGACACTTCTAGTTAATGACGTACTGCGGCCGAATTAGAGATAAACCTGCAGTAATGCAAAGTAATTACACTGTGATTGTGAAGGGATTGAAGCCGGGCTCTCTGCTCTGTCAAAACACTGACCCCACCTCAGTATGTGTGTGTGTGTGTGTGTGTGTGTGTGTGTGTGTGTGTGTGTGTGTGTGTGGTTATTAATCAGCCAGTCTGACCCTGGGTCTGACTGGACCTTCAACTATCCCTCATTACACAAACACACACATATAGACACAGACAAACTTGCACTCGCACTCGCACTCACACACACACACACACACACACACACACACACACACACACACACACACACACACACACACACACACACACACACACACACACACAGAAGAGCGGTAATTGAAAAGCAGCTGGTGTATTTAAGAGAATCATTACTGCTGAAAGAGGAGCAGCTGCATTTACATTTGATGTGTACGTATGTGTGTGTGTGTGTGTGTGTGTGTGTGTGCGTGTGTGTGTGTGTGTGTGTGTGTGTGTGTGTGTGTGTGTGTGTCCTCTGTTACTTTGTTGTTGGGAGTTTGGGAAGATAAAAAATAAAGCGTAGACATAAGAAGTGAAAGAGAATAAAAACAAATTTAAATAACGCAGAAATATAAAGAAAGGAAAGACAGAACGAAATAAAAGAAGAGAAGGTGAAGAGAGAAAGACAGTCTGAATTTAATCAGTGTTGCAGCAGGGCTCTTTTCTCTGTCAACGCCTCTTAGCCCTTCCAGCTGGGTCTATGTGTGTGTGTGTGTGTGTGTGTGTGTGTGTGTGTGTGTGTGTGTGTGTGTGTGTGTGTGGCCTGGCCCCTGCCCTCACACACACACACACACACACACACACACACACACACACACACACACACACACACCTACAGCGAGGCTTTCTGGGGTCTTTGGTGGGTTCAGACGTCTCTCAGCCACGCACCACTAAGCACAGTGACACGGCTTGTCTGTGTGTGAGGGAGAGAATGAATCCAGACGAGCACGGCGGAGCGCAGCATCAACGCCCCTGTCAGTCACTCGGTCCGCTCACTGGACTCGTACGTTGGCAGTCTGTGTGCGAGGGTTGGATTCGAAACACTTTGGACGATGAAAACGCTCATTAATATTAGACAGAAGTGGACAACGGGATCTGAAAACCTGCTGGAACTTGCCGAGCTCATGAAGTGATTTAGTCCTAAATAGGAGAAATAACAAACCAAATAACCAAAATGTCAGGTAATCAAAATGTATATTTTGAATTTACAGGTCATGAAAATCAACAACTAAACTCATGTTTAGTTTTAGCCAATGCGAGCCCGGGGTAATCTCAGCAGCTAGCTTCCTCTTGATATAGCTCTTTGGCTTTAGCTGTACTTGTAGCCGTCTCTTAATGACTTAGGCTGTTTTAGATGTGTGTCTGTGGCCTTCTTCACATCACAAGTAGACAGGTGTACATGCACAGAAAGTAATTATATATTTTTTTGGTTTACCTGAAAACTTGACAGAGATAATGTTCAGAAATTTACATTTTCACATCTAATGAGTTTAAAGATTTTAGAAGGTATCGCAGCCTGAGGCTCTTAAGTTATCAGTTATGCCGGATGTAAACGGGCCCGTAACTGTAGCTGTGTATTCTCCTGTTTCTCTGTCTGCGACTCAGATCTTGGATTCTGTTAACAGAGCTGTCTAATTACCACCCTAACAACACGCAGTCCATCTTATAATCAAATAAAAAGAAATGTAAAAACAATGCAAGTGCCAGATATAAAAAAAAAGTGTGTCACCAATCGATCATTAAATCAATGATTTAAATGACAGAATAAAGACAGCAACAATCTTTCTGTTTTCTTCACTTCTTAGTGTATAAAAATGTTAAATGGTAGAATTAGTTTCGAGCTACTACTAAACTATTTCACTTGTTTCATATTCCCCTTTTTCTATTCATTTGTATTGGCCAATCTCCGATGCACTCCAGTCCTAGTATCTGTTGGTTCCCGCTCTACTCTCGTGGAGGTGCAGTTGGCTGTGAGCTTCCTCTCATGGATGTCACCACCTGCTTCTTTTCATCTGTCAGTAAGAAGCTTCATCAGGAAGGTTTATGACCAATGAAAGCCACACGAGCGCTCGACGCCAGCTTCCCACCCACCAACTCAGCTTAGTGCACTTTGTGAGGTACTGGTGAACCCCCATTTCTCCTGGTAGTTTGCCATAATTACTGCGCCAAAATCCCTTTTAAATGTAAACTGATTCAAAGTGTATACTGTAAAAATAACAGAATAAACTTTAACAATAAAGGCAGACATAATTTCACTGTGACAACAATGACAGAAAATAATTCATTTTCAACTCATGACAACAAGTTGACGGTGTCCGCCAACAACGTCCCGCCAGTCCCGGTGGTTCCAAACTTCAATTTCACAATCGTATAGTCGACACTTTTTCAGAGACAATTTACAATACATATTCACATACAGGTCTGTAAAGAGTTCTTGGACTTCATGGTTTAGATTTTGTCCTGACGTGAACTGTCAATTGTGGGATCTTAATGTACACAGTTGTGTCTTTTTAAACTACCGCATGTCCAATCAATCAGTTTGTCACGTGGACTCCAGTCAAGTTCTGGACACATCTTAAATATAAATAATGCTAATGAGCCTAAATACTTCTGCAAATGAGAAATTATTGATTGTAGATAGTTACCAAATAAAAAAAAAGGAACAACCAGAAATTGTATCCATTCAAAATAAAATCTAAAACACAACAGAGTGTGAACAAATGAAGGAGTTCAATGTCAATTTGAGCCAGTATGGTGTTCTAATAATGGATTCACTATTTATCATAAGTATCTGCTGGTTTCGCCCCTTAAATCTGACAAATTGATGGTTTTAGATTTTTGTTTGTCATATACTAAAGATAGTAAACTCTGTATTTCTGAGTGCTGGACCATTCGAATAACAGCATATCAAGATTATGATTTAATTATTTTATAGACAAAATAATGAATCAAATAACTGTTAGTTGCAGCACTTATCTGTAAGTTGAGTTTTGATTTATTGACAACATTTTCATATATTTACAAAACTGAACATGTCAGACTTTGTCAGAGAAAGAATGAAGTCCTGGACAATCATCTTTGTCACTGGTGTTTGTGGAGGAGATAAGGAGGTTAAAATATGATCTATTATCAACTATCACTTTACCATAAATGACTTTGCACATTTATTTACAAAATGTGACAAAATTCAGTTATAATCAATTCGAGTTTTAGTTGGTTGGGAGTTGTACAGTTAACACAAGTGTAGTTGTGGTTATAATGTGCAACTGTGGTCATCAATGCAATATGATAATTCAGCAAGAGACTATTAAGTTCCAGCCATGTTGGTTGTATAGCTGCCAACATGGAAGTGGTCTCAGCAGACCTTCACAATGTCCCTCCCTGGCTGTTTAACCCCACTGTAAATGCCTGTGTGCTTGTGTGTGTGTGTGTGTGTCTGTGTGTGTGTGTGTGAATGTTTGACTGAATGGGCAGAGGGAGCTGAGGCCAATGGTCCATCAACTCATTCAGGCCACTGCCCCCCCCACTGTGAGATTGATTTGTGTGTGTTGCGTGTGTGATTGACTCGTGGATCGATAGTGTAGTTGGTAACAAAAGATGCTATTTCACATCTCACTGGGCTGCATTCCATGGTCACGCACACACACACACACGCACGCACGCACACACGCACGCACACACACACACGCACGCACGCACGCACACAGGCACGCATGCACACACACACACACACACACACACACACACACACACACACACACACACACACACGCACGCACACAGGCACGCATGCGCACACACACACAGACACACACACACACACACACACACACACACACACACACACACACACACACACACACACACACGGGGCTGGTGGTTAACAAGACACTGCAGGCAGCTGCTGGACATCCTGCAGACTGGTGACTCTCTTGGTCTCGCGCACACGCACGCACACACACTTAACAACAAAACCACACACAGTTGAACAAAGATCCTGTGTGAAGCTGACGACCACACAGCTGACCTGCTCTGTTATTTTCTCTTACAAACGGTTTGTCCTCAGCTCAGAGTCTAGACAGCACACTGAGCTGTGATTTATATTACTATTGGTGCATTAGAGGAAAAGAAATCATCAAGCCTCATCTGTCCGTCTGAGCCAGTCATTCACAGACTGATCTGAAGCATTTACTCCATGTTGGAAGACCACTACACCACGTCCAGTCCAGTTTACACTGACACTGTTTCTAAAAATCAACCAACGGCAGTTGAAAAAGAACAAAACTGACTAAGGCTTTTACCAACTGTCCCACATCTTTCATCTGCATTTTCCACGGTAGATGAACGATACTAATTTTTTTTTTACTTTTACTAAAAAAAGGTCACTCAGTTAACAAATTAACTCTTACAAACTCACCAATTAACAAATTAACTCACTAACAAACCCACCAGTGAACAAATTAACTCTAACAAACCCACCAATTAACAAATCAACTCACGAACAAACCCACCAATTACTTAACTCACCAATTAACAAATTAACTCACAAACAAACCCAACAGTTAACAGATTAACTCACTAACAAACCCACCAACTAACTAAGTAACTCACAAACAAACTAATCAATTAACTAATTAACTCACAAACAAACTCACCAGTTAACAAATTAACTCACCAACAAACACACCAATTAACAAATTAACTCACAAACAGACACACCAGTTAACAAATTAACTCACTAACAAACCCACCAACTAACTAATTAACTCACTGACAAACTCACAAGTTAACTAATTAACTCACTAACAAACCCACCAACTAACTAATTAGCTCACTAACAAACTCACCAATTAACAAATTAACTCACTAACAAACCCACCAAATAACATTAATTCACTAACAAACCCACCAACTAACTAATTAACTCACTATCAAACCCACCAATTAACAAATTAACTCACCAACTAGCTCATAAAGTCACTAACAACCTCATTCACTGGCCCCACTTTTGCTCAGGTAAAGAATAGTCGTCTTGAAAAAGACTGAGTTAAATCCTACGAAAGACTAGTAACTGGAACTTTAGCTACTTTTTTGGACCTAAAATGATCCACCTCCGAAGACAATGAGATGCAGCTCGAAGCGATCGCAAAAGTAGAAAATGGACTTTAGTTACAAATCTTCACATTCGCTACTGTCACACAACACGGATTTTACAACACAGCGCTCTGAGGAAAATGACTGCTCGGTTTGTTTAAGCTCAGGAATGTTTAAGGTGTGTGTGTGTGTGTGTGTGTGTGTGTGTGTGTGTGTGTGTGTGTGTGTGTGTGTGTGTGTGTGTGTGTTAGTGTTTGTGAGTTTCACATCTAACCAGGATGCTGCTCTCTCTTCGCCCTCTCCTGCTGCTCCTCCCTCACTCGGTCCTCCTGCCGGCAGGGTCGACCTTCCTGGTCTCGTGGAATGATTTGGCCATGGAAAGGACACTGGTGGAGACATAGTCCCAGCTTGACCACTCAGCACGTAGAACCACAAACACACCTGCAGTAAATGTGTCATTTTAGGAGAGGCCTTGAGTTTGTTCCATTACCTTGAGGCGGTCCTGTCTCTGACACAGCTTTCCATCCCCCAGTGGAGCTCTACAGAAATGGGTGACGGGGGTGAAGCTGCCAGGGAAGGAGATGTATCTACTCCTGCTCTCTGCCAGCAGCTCCTGGTTCTCCACCTCCTCCTCCACGTCTATGGGAACCCAGAACTGATGCTGCGAGGTCGACCTGCAGGGAGGAGAGAAAAAGGATACAAGTTACACAGAGACTTAAAAAAACAAACATCTGAGACTGTTCAATGCGGTTAATAATTGCTGACCTGGAATTCAATGTAAAAATCAAACAAGTGGTTAGAAAACTCAGCCTGATTAAACATTATGCAAAATGATGTTGGGAGCAATCTGACAGTAGTACAGGAAGAAGGAAATTGATTTATTTCAAAGCAACTAAATAAAGTCGAGAGTTATAATAATATAACTATTAATTATATTGAATAATAAATAGTATAGTTATAATTATATAGTTATACTAATGTCATCCTTCCGTTTAATTCTGGTTTAAAAAAAAAAAACAGTCACTAGTGACATACAGGAACACGTCCATGGACTCTAGGGTCGTGTGTATGTCTGTCTTTGTGTGGACTGGTGATAACGTGTGTGTGTGTGTGTGTGTGTGTGTGTGTGTGTGTGTGTGTGTGTGTGTGTGTGTGTGTGTGTGTGTGTGTGTGTGTGTGTGTGTGTGTTGTGTTACTTGATGATCTTGCCAGCGTTGGGCTGCTCTTTGCCCCAGTAATACAGGTCCAAACCGAATGGAACCACTGGAGCTTCAACGCCTTTCTGGTCTGAACTGGACTGAGACGAACTCGCGCCTGAGGAGCTGCTGATATAAAGATAGAAGATAGAAAGGCTTGAAAAAAACAAAAGAAAGATGGGAAACAAAATGCAATAGAATGCAATATAATGTGGCCTCATAATAATAAGATGGCCTAATGGCTGTCGGCTCAAAGGGAGATAGGAAGAGCTCCATCTTGCATTTGGAGGAATACGCCTGTGCTACTCACAACGCATCGTGGGCCCACCCCTCCCGTGTCCTCTACGATGCGTTGTGCTCGCTCCATGATTGGTCCAGACTGTCCAGCGTTAGTCCAGACTTGCTCAGATAGAATAGTGTGCCAGCTATCACAGACTGTAGTCATGCAGTAATCTGCTGCACACATTTAGGGACTGGAGCCTCTTAAGAAAGAACAGTGTGCTTCCAATAGAAGCAATAGAAGGCCTCATTGTTGCCTGTCCAGTTCAGTTTATTGGTTTTGTGCAATACAAAGAACCTGTATGAGTCCACCATCATTATTTCCTCCCTGTAGATGGTACTAGGTGTTGGGGGACTGAAGTCCACTGGTCTTGCCAGCGTTGAGCTGAAGCTGGATCTTCCCAGACCATCTGATGAAGCTCCCTTCCACCTCTCTGCACTCTTCCTACTGGTCCTTACTGATGCAGCCCATGATGGCGGAGTCATTAGAGACTTTTCTGGTGGAGGCCCGTTCCAAAGTTGAAACTGAAGTTAGAGATGTCGATATTGAAGAGAAATGGTGAAAGTGCGGGTGCTCGGTGTGCACCGGTGTTTCCCAGGACCGTATCTGACGAGCCATCCTGAGGCTGGACGAACGAGCCTGAGCAATGTAGCTCATAATTAATTTTAAGTGTCCTTGTAAAATGTGATTTTTATTCAAATCAAAAAAGTATTTCGATGTTGTAGGCCAACTGTCGCATCATATTGAACTGAATTTTCTGGTGTTTGAGAAGTATGAGAAGTGAAGTGGGCTGGAAAAGGAAATGAAAAGCTGATGAGTGATGATCAGTGCGGGTGTATCCTGCAGAAGTAGGGAGGTGAAAACATGGGAGAAAGAGGGTAAGAAGAGGAAAAAGGAAGTGAAGGAAGATGAACCCAGGGAGAATTAAAGATGGTAGAAGTGTTTATGAAGAGGTTAAGAGGACTTGGTCACCTGGACTCTATGGGCGGAGGGATCTTCTGTCTGAGGAAGCGCAGCGTGGCAAATGCAGATGTTGGATCCTGCTCCTCCTCTATAAGTCGCTTCAGCCGTCTGGAGGAGGAGGAGGAGGAAGAGGGAGGAGGAGGAGGAGCTGCAGGTCTATTAGGTGGAGGTTTCTTTTGTGTGGCTGGTGCTGTTGAGGTGGAAGGAGATGGATCCAAACCTGCCAACAGAGAAAGGTGGTCACTTAGATCAAAGATGGGTTCTGATGACCGGTTCCATTCAGATCCGGTTCTTAGTTAGAAATCTACAGAGATTTATTAACTAACAATTCTCCCATTAATGCTTTTAACCTTCCTGGTTAGCTTTGCCTGTTGCTCTCTCTGATTAAAATATCCTTCTTCACAGTATCAGAAGATGTTCATGTGAACTTCATGTTAACTGTAAAGTGTCAACTGAAACTTGTGTTTTCTCCAACCTGTGGCCTGAACTTCTCCAAAGACTGTTTTACACATCACTCTGTAACATCGCTCTACAGCTGCAAGCAAACTGGGTTTTTGCAGTTCAACAGATTGGAGACTAAAAGTTGAAGTATTTCTGTCTTTTCACCCAACAGCTGATCACAGATCCAAACGAAAACTTTGACATGAAGTAATTTATGAATTTGGTTGCTGTCAAATAATGAACGTTCAATTTGGGATTTACAAACATGTATTTGTTAGATCCTGGATTCATAATGATTTAGGCATTCTGGTGAAAATTTATTTTTGACTTGAAGGATGGGTGGCCAGGAGTTCATCAGTAATATTTACAAGCATCCTCTGGGGGACTCTGACTTTTTTGGGGACTTTGTTTTTGGTGTCATGAAATCTGTTGGGTTGACAAGTATAAATCTTAAATCATTCAGAACTGACTGATTCATTTTAAGGCGCAAACAGGAATGAAGAAAGACATGCAACAATGTGGACTCATATCCGCAGAATAAGTTATGTCAGTTGTTGGCTGTGTGTGTGTGTGTGTGTGTGTGTGTGTGTGTGTGTGTGTGTGTGTGTGTGTGTGTGTGTGTGTGTGTGTGTGTGTGTGTGTGTGTGTGGTCAGATGCAAGATCAACGGGGTCTCTGGGGGACTGAGCGGGACTTAATCACACACGTCCATGCATAAACACATCAGGTGAGATCAGAGGGAAGCGGTAAGCCGAGAGCTGCCAACATGCTGATCCCACACATTATTAGGACCGGCCTGGATGCTTTGGAGATTCAGTCACTGCCACCATAGACTAATGGATTTATTACAGACCGTGGACAGGTTGTGTTTTTTTAAACTCTTTTTTTGTGTGTTTCAACGGTGGCAGAGTTTACTTGCATATTATATACTGCTTTAATTACAAAAACGTTGAAATATAAAACAAAAAACCACCCAGCTTCTGTATGAACATAATTGTTCGAAGTTGTGAGAGTGTAAAAGTGGAAGAGAAGCCACATAAATCTTATCCATGTGCCTCGTTGTTTCTGTAAGCTGTTGCTAACCAGAGCCAGAGACATGTTTTTGGTTTGTTCGTCCGTTGACTTATGTCCTACTTTAATGGATGCAATATTTCCATAATTTGTTGATGGAATTTCTTCAAATTTGGCACAAATGTTCACTTGGCCTCAAGGATGAACTGGTGATTAAAAGTCAAGGTCCCTGTTTGCTCAACTCTATTACATTCATCACCTTTAATTGAATACCAAATAGGTGACAAAAATTTTGGGTATCCACCTTTAACTAGTGATTTTAAAGCTCTTCTGTGTGTGACACGTTCACGTTTTAGAACATTGGAAGCATTGTCTACTGTCATAGATTCAATTTTGTGTTCTATCTGATTTAGGTTTATTGGCCGAGCATGTGAACACATAAGGTTTTATTACATATATCATAGGAGTCGGGACAAATACGGATGTCAATTGCGCCTTGACCGGTTGGTGGATGCATACAACTGCGTGGCAGTAACTCTAGTTTTTTAATTGAATAACAAACCGGTCTTTGCTGCTGTGTTGTGTTAGAAATGGTGAAAAGATAGAAATTGGTTCCAAGTTTCATTAAAGGCTGATGTGTTGTTCTTGTGTGAGGTCACCATTTTTTTATTGAGATATATTCAGAGAGCAAACTGTTCTAGTGATTCACGTGTATTGATTTTGTCGATTTCCAGTTTAGCTGTATTGCTTTTTTTGAGTGCAGATGTTTAATGGCGACCAACTGGAAAATTTGCGACACTGCCCCTCAAGAGGGCATCTCCCAATAGTCACATAAAAGTAAAGAATGAAAAAGGCATTCATTCTTTTTTTTTCTTATTTTCATTTATTTATGCAGTTAAAATGCGCGCTACAGTTTGTTGGCAACCAAACTACTGACATTTTATAACAAGTTCGGCAAACGCTGCTGGAAACGAGGTCGGTGAGAGCGTGAGGATTAAACAAACAAAAACCAAAACGATTAGCTGCAAGGCGACAAAACGCTCTGTAGAGCTGAGGGGAAATACAGAGTAGGATAATTGTCTGAAGGTTTATCAATGTTGGCAATGCCGTTCACATCACACAACGATGTGATCCATTGTTAATGACCAAATATTAATTGGAACAACTTAATGAACGCAGCGTGGAGAAGGAGAATAAAAGAAAATAAGAAGGCTTTGTTTTGGTTTCTGGTTTTATATTTTCTAATACTGGTAAGGGGTTCAGGTGGGACTCGTACATCATGTTTTAAAATACTCGCTCTTATCCCAACATCACCTCCTTTCTCCTTCCTGGATGGTAAAATAATGACTCAATCTACTCTTTTAGGGCGCCAAATGGCAGAGGTTTGTCTGGATGTTGTGGATGTTAAGAAGAGCAGATCAATGGGAGGAAATGTGTGTGTGTGTGTGTGTGTGTGTGTGTGTGTGTGTGTGTGTGTGTGTGTGTGTGTGTAGTGTGTGAGGGGGCTATAAGAGAAAGACCTAGAAAAGTGAAGCATTAACAGGGTTTGAGAGAGAGAGAGAGAGAGAGAGAGAGAGAGAGAGAGAGAGAGAGAGAGAGAGAGAGAGAGAGAGAGAGAGAGAGAGAGAGGAAAGGTGGAAAGAGGTATTGACTTTCCCGGGTTAAGCAGGGCCTGTAATTAAAATGTTAATTTGAGAAAGAGAGAGATAGTGTCCTGACAGCAGAGCGAGGGATAAGAGGACTGATAATCAGAATGACAGAACAGGACAGAGGGGCAGAAAGAGAGAGGGGAGAGAAGGGACGAGATATTGATGGCGGAGGAGAGTAAATAGAAGAAGGGGCAGATGAACTCTGGAAGAAATGAGATGAATAGAAAGAGGAGAGAAAATGTAGAAAAATTATGAATGTGATTCTACTAGCAGGTGTTGAAACGAGTGAGGAAGACAGAACACAAATGAAACAATATTGTAATCGGAGAAATTAGAAGAGAAAAGAAGAAGCGATGTGATAGGGAGAGGAACAATGACATACTGAGGAGTACAGAAAACCATCGATAGTTCAGACTTTTAATAATCAAAGTATTCTTTGATGCTGGTAATCATCTACAAAATCGTAACATAAGATGTCACTGGTTCCTTGGAGACGGGTGAGCTTTGCCAATTAAACATACTTGAATAAAGGCAGCAGCAGATGATGATGATAAAATAAGACCAAAGTAAGAGTTATAATACTGCAGTAATACAGACGTGGCAGATGCTCCACCCACTTCTGAGCCTGGTTCTGTCCGAGGTTTCTTCCTGTTAAAAGGGAGTTTTTCCTTCCTTTTGTCAGAGGTTTTTCTCTCTTAAAGGTTTTTTTTTCCTCCTCGATAATGTGGGAATTGTTGAATTGTTGGGTTCCTCTGTATATTGTTGTAAAGTTCTGTTGTGTTGTGAATTAAAATGCTTTGAAATAACCTGTGTTGTGATTTGTTTGCTAGATAAATCAAGTTGAACCTGAAATCTTCAACCTAAACGATTTCAATCTGAATCTGAGAGGTGTGCATGTAACAGCAGCTAACGCTTTCGGTGCGAGAACAACATCTGGCATCGTCAGCGCAGGTCTTAGCAGGATCAACTGTTTCTCAATACTTCAAGCGAGGTGGCAGCAGGATGGTGTGTGTGTGTGTGTGTGTGTGTGTGTGTGTGTGTGTGTGTGTGTGTGTGTGTGTGTGTGTGTGTGTGTTTGAGAGTGGGTGGTAAAACCTGGGTGCAGGGCTAATAGGGGCTCATTAAAGAGGTTGCATTGTTAATTTGGTATGGCGCCTCTAGATCATTACCTAGCCCACTAATCACCCTGACACACACACACACACACACACACACACACACACACACACACAAGGCTGTTTTGGGCCCATCAGATACAATCTAATTACTCCGGCGTCTAATTGATTAGTAATGGAGGGAGGTGGAGAGGGACCGGCTCACAGGTAAAGAAGATCCGTGTGAACGTAACGACTCGGGAGGCTGCTGTGGAGAGCTTTCCAAAGGGTCAAAGGTCACCCTACAGCCACAACAACATGGCTGACCCAGCAATAACTAAACCGTCAACAGCATGTTCTGTTATGGAGTCATTACCACGGACACATAAATACAGTCACACATAAAACACACACATATACGAATCTATATGAGCGATGGTGAGATGGTTGAATATGGCTGACGGAGGGTTTTCGTATTTTCTGTTGCCAGGAGCTCGTGGCTGCCTGCTGATAATGATATTAACAGCATTCAAATACCATCTAATATCGAGGAAAAAACAACAACAACACATGTTGTTATGTAGCTGACATAGCAATACAATGAGAGGGCAGTTGGTTATTGACCTGAACATTTGACCTATAACCCAGCATGCTGCCTGGAGGCTAAACGTGATCCATATAAGTCCAGTGCAGCCACAGTATAAGAGGGAGCAGCGCCATAACGGCCCCTTCATATGTAGCTCGTAGAGACGACTATATGTGAAGGCGTGTGTGTCGACAGGACATATCCATCAAAGATACACAGGGAAAACGCTCGAGGAAAAGAAACTATCTGTCTCCATTACGAGGCTGTACTGCATCCAAATCAGACAAAACATACTTAACAGTCAGAAGCCAGCGTGTGAGAACAGGCGAGTTCACCAGCTCGCTCCCGGTGGGCTAGTTAGACTAAACACGCAATTTATGGGGATGTCACTCCTGGAGAGACGCAAAATTTAATTTGACTATCAGCAGCGAGCCAATACTGTAACAACAATCATCACACCAGTTGTTGGGATTATCTCTTTTAAACTAAACTAAGCAATATCTTTCTATTTATCAAATGTATCACAGCGAGTGATGAATATGCTGTTAATTATCAACAACCCTGCAATTCTCTCGGCTCTACAGAGGATTTTAGCATCTTTTCGCTCATTGTTTTGGTTTTACGGCCCACAAATTCGCCATCTGATTCAGTTTTACAGCTCCATTAAGACCCCGCAGCAGCAGCAGCAGCAGCAGCAGCTAGGAGCTGTCTTCAGCTTTGTTAAACCCTCTGTACACTGCTCAGCTACAAATGACTGATAGAAAGAACAAGTTAGAGACAACCTGGTGATCACAGTGGAGCATTTAGGGGCTAAGGAGCGAGAACATTTCCCTCGGAGGTGGTGCAGACCAAAACAGAGCAAACCAAGAGTTAATAATGGACTTGTTTTTTTCATTGAATGGAGATAAACACAAGTTGATGCTCTTTATGCTTTGTGACTGCTGGATGTGTAAATAGAAAACTGTACAGTGGCAAGATTCGAGGTGACTCCATATTTTTACAATGTAGGAAAATAAAACTCACTTTTTTAAAGTCAGAAAATATAAATCACATCTTAGATGGGAAATGTATGTAACATATGAGATATGTGTGTCTTATTAACACTGCAGACAGATCATTGCTCAAGTAAAAAGACATTTAGATTAAAAGGGACTGTTCTCTTCAGAGATCAAACCGGCACTAACCCACTATGAGCTCTGTAATAATGAGCTCTTAAATACTGCAGGTGTTGATGAGGTTCAGGAACCGACATGACGTGCAAACATAACTCACAATACAGAACTGCTCATTCTCTATATATATATGTTTGGTCTGGCTTTCAGCCACCAAGCTCACTACCTTTCTTCCAGTCTAATACATGGCAGTAAAACATTCCATAATAAAAACCAAGCTGGCTTTATGAAAGTAGCATCAAATAGCCCTCAAATCCAACCTGAAACTGGCGCCCGAATTACTACCTACATCTGTTTTCATAGGCATCAAATGAGGTGAAAACAAAGTGTCAGTTCAGCCTTATTGTAAGGACACCTCAGCTTCAGTGTTTGAACTACGACAGTTACCACGGCCTGATCATGTCTAGTTCGATTTCAAGTATTAATTTATTCTACCATGAATCATTCCCTTTCAAATTGTAATCATATCCATCTTATCAGACATGATCAGGGCACATTTGGACAAAAGGCCAGATATTAGAAAACATGCTGTTGGGACATGGGATGTTTTTTTCCCTTTGGTTTCTGGGGGCCAGTTCTGTGGACACACATGTATGAACCCAATTAAAAAGCACTTTACCTGAACTTCACCAGCTGCTAAAGACCAGTTCTCTGATGTGTGTCTGTGTGTGTGTTTGTTTGGAGAGTATTTGTGTGAATCCTTCGAGATTAGTGCAGCACCAGGTCTTTCTTTTGTAGATTAACCTCACTATTTATGCACGTGTCGGCAGGTTGGAGGTGTGTATGTGTGTGTGTCTGTGTGTCTGTCTGTGTGCAATTAAACTCACCATACTCTGCTCGTAGATGCTCTGGAATGTGCGGCTCATAACCCTCTTTTTCTGGAACCTCATCAAAATCATCATCATCATCGTCGTCCTCCTCTCCATCTGAAGAAGCCTTCATCTAAGAAAGAGAAGGTTTATCTTGTGATCATTTTGATAATTCCATTTTAATTACACAGACATTAATCCCCTGAAAGTGGCTTTATTTCCTGAATGGGATCTTCACTTTAACCAGTTGGACACGCACGGGAATCAAGTTTGTGTTTGAGGTCGACTTTTTTTTTAATCAATTATACGACACGGAAATTATGCACTGAAATACTTTTCATATTTTATTTTCTACTGTAAATATTTCAAAAATTTTACAAAGCATAAGTATGTGAATTGGAAAATGTAATTTTTCACATTGCTGAAGTGTCACAAAAGAGTCAATGTGTTGCAGCAGGTGGTACAGTAGTGAGGACGGGTAGTCATCCCATAATCTGTCTTTTTTTTTTGCTAGGTTCCGTTTGCATGTCTCTGTGATTTGTGTGATAAAGCTGAAATTTGGCACTTTAATGTCGTATCCAAGGTTTTATTTCAAATTGAATGTGCTGAAGCAGAAAGCCTGAAGAACAAAAAAAAATGTGTAACTGTCCAAAGTCTTACAGAGTGGATTGTATGTTATTACGTTTTTTAGAGAGGTTCAGTTTTATCCTAAAACAGCTGAGGACTCTAGTTTTTATCAAATGTTACTCAGAAACAGTGAATTTGTGGGGTCTATTATCAGAAGTGGATTAATCCACATTTTGGTCCTTACTGAATATTTACAGCAGCGTGGCAGTGTGTGTGTGGGGGGGAGGGGGGGGATGATTTGAAATAAACTACAGTTTCTGTGTGTTGATGATAATGAAGGAACATGTTATCCAAACAGTGAGGGCTTTTTAAACAGCATAAGGCTTTGGATACGACACTTTAAAAAAAAGGATATATCCATTGTTGGTTTGGATTTGTGCCATTAAGAACAAATTATAATCTGCTTCCACTTCTAAGGACACGTGTCCACATGGAAACGTTTCATGAATGAAGACCACAACTAACAAAAGATGCTCACAAATATACTTCATCAGAAAACTCTGTGATATCTTTGGCTTAGGGGGAGAGGAAAACAATGTGTGTGTGTGTGTGTGTGTGTGTGTGTGTGTGTGTGTGTGTGTGTGTGTGTGTGTGTGTGTGTGTGTGTGTGTGTGTGTGTGTGTGTGTGTGAGATGAGCTGCTATCAGCGCAAAGCAAAATTTATGGTTTTTAATTTCCTGGTGAGGTTGTTAGCCATTGGCTGGGCTACAATGCAGAACACAACACTCCTGTACACACAGGGGTCATTTTCATAACATTAGTGTGTGTGTGTGTGTGTGTGTGTGTGTGTGTGTGTGTGTGTGTGTGTGTGTGTGTGTGTCCTCAGCTGTTAAAATAGGTACACATACACACATACACACACACACACACACACACACACACACACACACACACACACACAGACACTCCAGTCTAGCAGCATAATAATCACAGTGATTAGCATTATGAGGAGCAATAAAACCTAACGTTAATCTCACCTCTTATTCCCAACGGCCTCTTTTTCATTAGTGTATATTACCTAGTGTGTGTGTGTGTGTGTGTGTGTGTGTCTGTGTGTGTGTGTGTGTGTGTGTGTGTGTGTGTGTGTGTGTGTGTGTGTGTAAGCGATAGAAGGCTGCTGCATTACTGCTGATAAAGGCCATTAAAAGGTTAGAATTAGTTTACAAATGATGAGTCCTTAGATGATTACTAAAATGCACCCCCCTCAACACACACACACACACGCACACACACACACACACACACACACACACACACGCGCACGCGCACACGCACACACACACAAACACACACTTAAAACAGACCCCTAGGACAGAGTTAGTTAACCATGTCACAAACCTGCATACACAGCCTTTGATCCAGCACACAGCGACCAATTAAAACCCTTCATATTACAATACACACCATTCAGTTAACAAGCAACTAAACAATTAAAGCCTAATTAGCCCTCATTAATGCAGCCACAAAAACAGACCCACTGTGGGAGGTGGATGAGGGAGAGAAATGAGGTCTCATTCATGACATGTGAAATGTATACTTACATATGTGAAGTGGGTTCAAATGTCTTATAAAATTAATTTAAAAAAAATAAAGAGTGTATAATTTCAAACACAAACACTTCAAAGAGAAATACAATTATTACAAACACTAACACAACAGTGTTTGAAATTCAGTGGTCATCTCCCAACTTAATGTCTGCTCAGGTATAAACTTAACCGGCTGCTTTCAATTGTTTACGGTTCAATATTTTTTTTATATAACCAGCCACACAAAATGATGATAACGTATTTTTAAGCACTGATACCATATACTGGTTCCAGCTTCTCAAATGCCAGGACTGTATCCAAGCAAATCAAATCTATTTGGGTTCAGGATTGTTGGTCAGACAAAATAAGAAATATTAACTGAGCTCTGTAGATTATGATGGAAGACTAAATAATCAAACAAATAATCAAGAAATTAACAATAGTGAAACTTGTCATTACTTACAGCCCTATATGAGTCAAAGCAGTGTGTAGAAAGTGTTGGCCGACCAGCTCAAAATGCTAAATTGTTAAAACCGGTTCCAAATTGCTGCACTTAAAGGTGGGACAAAAAAAAGGTCTGCCAACACAGGGAAGGGGCTGGATTCAATTCACTGTCAGATAGGTACAAAATGTTTACTCTATGTCAGAGAAGTGTGGGAGGGGAGACGGTTCCAAACTGTACTTTTCATATCAGCATAGCTCCAAGTGTCCAGGTAGCACAAAGTTCATCATTTGAGGGACCACGATGGAACAACTTTGTGGAGCCCAGAAATACACAGTAAGAGCCATTTGAATAAATTTGACCACGTGTAGGCAACACCGATATTGAAAAACACAGAAACACATCCGTGCATGCTGTTTGCCTTTTGTGTCAGTTCTGTGACACACCTCTAGTTTCCAATTCATCGAAATGTATGTGTCGGGACTGTTGGAGAAAAGCCAGATGAAACCCAACCAAGAGAGATGGAGGAGATACTGTGACGTTCAAACAACTCAAACCCAGGAAACTGAATCCAACTCTGGATTGTGAGACAACTACTGCGCTCATCTGTAATGTAACTTTGTCTCCATTGTTTGTCCCAGGCTTTTCCCTTTTTTCTTGATACAAGTTGTTCGTATTTTTTGTTAATGAACATTCTATTTACTAGTACTTACTTAACATAATTAACACACACAGCCGTAAATAGATGGTAAAAGTGAATTCCAGCTTATAAAAACAAAATGACTTCTATCTGTGTGAAATGTAATACTGCAAACAGGGAGCAAAGTATATTTCTCCTGACTCTGATAAAAGAGTTGTTGTTATTGTAAATGATCCTTTTAATCTAATCTAATCTTATTTATTTCGCTAAAGAGAGCCGAGAGGATGCTGTTAAACACAAGTGGAACATTTTAAACACCGAACCAAACTTTCTCCACTCTGCTGATACATTTATTCACTCTCAGAGGACAATGCATTCACACACACACACACACACACACACACACACACACACACACACACACACACACACACACACACACACACACACACACACACACACACACAGATATAGTCTCTATAGGTTTTGTGCCTGTCTACTTTAATCCCAGCTGGTTTATTCTGTTCTGATCAATGACCTAAGACGAAGAAGTGATCACCCAGCTGGAGGAAAATCCTGCCCTAACATCATCCCTTTTCTCCCTCTTTCTACCGCTTTGTCTCTAATTCACCTTAATTTAATCCTGATAGCATCGAGTGCTGTCGGACGGCCTGGCAGAGCTGTAAGTCTCACAGTAGAATTAGCTTTCTTCCAGAAACATTTTGCTGACGGCCAGCGCAGCTAAAATATGGCCTCTATTCCCCCACATGGCTGCACGGGGGACTGCTTTGCATTTTAACAGAGCTTTGGTTTATTCTCCGGGACACACACGCGGAGAAAATCACACAGTTATGCAGAGTTCCCAAAAGGAGATAAAAACTGCTTCCTTAACCGAAACTCAAGATTTAGCAGACAAATTAAAAGTGATGGTTTAAGTAAAACAGAGCCATGTGTCACTGTAATAGGAAAAAGGACAAAACAAATATCGGTAACTTTAGTCTTAAAAACAGGCCCACATAGAAATAAAAATTGTTCTTGAACAGAGGAGAATAAATAAAAAAGTTGTTTAAGTAAAGCAGGGCTATGTGTTACTATAATGGCAATGTTTACTCCCAGATAAAATAAAGGAGATTCCTGAAGGGAAAATAGGGACGAAAGATAAATAAGCAGTTCTTTAACAACCGAATGAAAAGAGATCTGTTGGAATTGGTTCCTAAAGTCGGGACCATATATTACTTGGGTAATAAAATAGCTTCGATGGGTGGTGCAATGGGAAACATCTAACTAACCATCAGGGAGACCAAATAAATGATACGAGATTAGAACAGCAACTAACTTTTTTTCTCTCCACTAATCTATAAACTATTTTACCAATCAATAAAATAGTGCTAGAGTTTTTTATTTGTTTTATTTTTCCATCATACATTCACAGATCCAAAGGCGACATTGTTAAATTGTTGGTTCTTCCAAGTAACAGTTTCAAACCAAGAGACTGACTCTGGTGACGCACGTGCTGCGTGATAATTAGCAGATGTCAGCATTCTAACAACCAAACTAAGGTAATGGCAAAGATGACCTGCTAAATATGAGCATCTTAATATGGTGCCATTGTCTCTGAAAGCATTTCAGCATCAGATGGTCTCCTGTGGAAGATATTAATGGTGCTCACGTGAACAGTGCCGAAAGAGAGCCGAGACCGAAGTTTCAAAGGTTCACAGACCGACGGGTGACGTCACTGCTGGTTGTCACGGGGGAGAAATGTCCTTTCCTATTTCAACATAACAAAGCCAGTCTTAAAAATAAATGGTCTGCGATCTGACCGGCCTGCAGATAAAACCTAATCTCAACCCCATCTAACACCTTTGGAATGAAGTGGAATGGCGACAGGTCTCATCAGCTAACATCAGAGTTGGACCCAAGCGGCAACCAGCAGTGACGTCACTCACTGGTTCGTGAACGGCCGTTACGCAGCCTCGAGTTCGGCTTTGTCATCTTGCTATTTTGGAGCGGTTTGGGGCCGGAAATGACCATATTTGGGCGAGCTGGGGTGAGAATTTTAGAAAAAATACTTCATTCAGATCGCAATATGAAAAATACAATTTAAAAAAGATGTTTTCATTTCTCTCCCAATGGTGAACCTTCCATAATCTTTGTAGCAACTTCTTTAATTATTTCCTTGAGTTCAATTTGAAAACCTGACTTTTAAAGTATATAAAGTAACATCCTGGGTCATCCTGGATCTGACTCGATCTGATTGGAAACCCGACGATACTACCTCTCGCTCACCGATAGCCGTAACCTGACTGCACCGCAGGCCTGTCAATCAAACAGAACCAAAACATGTTTTTTTTAAGCTTATTTTGTCATTAATGACAAGATTATTTTCAGATGGACTGCCAGAAAACTAATAATAAGGAGTGATTTTAGCTAACGACACTCCGAAAACACTCATGGAAAAACATTAACTGACCATGTCTATGGACATAGACATAGTCTATGGAGCCAGAAGCTTTTTGGAGCCTACCTCTAGTGGCACTCGGTGGTATTGCAGCTTAGGGCACTTCCACATCAGCCTCATTTTTCAGAGCCAGAAGTTACGTCCACTTCGATATACAGTCAATGGTTTGACCTAATTAATATTCCGATGCCTGATTGGGAGCAAATCCCAACACGTGGTGCAAAGCTTGAAAACAGATGAGTGGGGGCTGTTATAGCAACACATGCATTTCAATTTGGACTGCAATGTCCAGCACTGAAATATTGGAGCGATGATAAGCTATCCACATACCGTCGGTCACATGGAGTATTTCCAGCAGAGTAACTACTGTGTAAAAAAAAAAATCTATGTCTGAACAAGACTAGAAACTAAAGTATGCTTCTACCTCCACAGGTGTCCTGCTTATTCTGCTTCTCTAGCATCTCACCCTCCCACCTCCCCACTCCACTCCCCATAAGTAAGACTCATACCCTTTATAAAAATGACGTGAGGGCGCTGCCTCAGACAACTGCTTCCATGACTTCATTTGTCTCTTGGCAAGTTTGATGGCGCTGCGTTTAAAAACCCATTCAATCTTATAAACCAAAAATTAAATGTAGTCGACTGTGATGGGCACTCAGTGCATCTGCTATTTATATGCTAATGTACACTGAGCCTGCCAAGGTCTGGCAAATTATTACTGCACAGCCATAAGTCAGGTGTATGGCAGAGAGGGGAGGGGCAGGTTAACCATCACACAGACAGCAGGAGAAGAGAGAGAGGAGAGGAGAGGAGAGGAGAGGAGAGGAGAGGAGAGGAGAGGAGAGGAGAGGAGAGGAGAGGAGAGGAGAGGAGGTGAAAAAGCCTTTAGAGATGTGTGCCCTGACAAGTTAATGTAGCTCTCCACCTGGCCACACACACACACACACACACACACACACACACACACACACACACACACACTGACTAGATTATTTCATTCTACATTTAAGGCTGAAAAGGAAAATGTCTTTTGGGAAAGACACCATTATCACAAGACATTTCCTTTAACAGAGGGGATGTGTGAAACAGTTAGCTTAATGAACACATCATACACAAATGGATTTATAAACACACAGTCATCTACTACTGAATATTACACATCAATTACATACATATACGCAGATATGAGGAGTCGGAGTGAAACTGAGGACAGTGGACTTTGGACAATGTGTGTTTAGAGCATGATCCTCCATGTGCCTCCTTAGTTATATTTGTATTTTGTATTTTGTATCCCAAACTGGACATTGCGGCGTTTTAACCACCTAAAACTATTCCAGTGCTTTTACCTGCATCTGAAAGAGTTCCTATGGCGGGTCAAAGATTTAAGTAAAGTGTCAGTAGACTGTCAGCTCTGATCCAACATCAATAGATGCAGGAGGGTTCCAGAGACCCGTCAGCACCGTGGTTCTTACTGGTTCTGAAAAGAGGGCGACAAAAGCTTGAGGTGATCCAGACTGGCTAGAGAACTTAAAGGGAAGAATTTATGACAGAAATGAAGAGCCATACTTTTGGAAGAAAGATTGATTTTGATCAATCTTTTTTTTTCACTGAGTTTTCATGTTATTTTTGTTGAACTGATGTTTGTGCTCTGTTATTTTGTGCATTCTTTTGTAAAGTTATTTTTTATATTTTTTTGTAAAGGCAAATTTATGGACCGCTTTGAACCAGTATCCACCATAAATGGTGTGGAATGTAGCAGTAATATGTATATTTCTTTTAAAGTTAAGTTTGAGAATAGCCTTTGTTAAATCTAAAACTGTGTAACAAAATATTAAAACAACGTATAGAAAAGTGTTGTTTTGGTTTATGTACATACATTCAGATATTGTATCAGCTTTTCATAATTTTTTCAGACTTGTCTTTGATTAAATCAGGATTGATTCTTAAAAGAAATGCTGATCATCTTTAATGCTGATTTTGGACCACCGTACATACAGTTATAGCTCAGTAGAGGTCAACAGTACTGCAACCAGACCCCAATTTACTGCCATTTTAAATACTTTGAAAAACATTTCTCTAAGATTTTATCTGAGACACTTAATTATTAGTTGCATCAACTTACAAATCAATCTCTGACAATGTCTTAATCAGTGCTACTGTTACCATATATAACTTTTTAAAATATTTGTTCTCCTCAAGAGACTAGAAATCCGCTGTGTCTGATTGATTCCAACATATTTACAAAGTAATTAGGTCTAAAGCTTCCAGTGGAATCTGACCTATCAGGGGCTTGATTTGCCACAACATCCCACATCTCTATTACCACCTTGCACTTCTATTCATTACTACCTAGAGAGGATCCCATGGGATCCCGCTCTAATGAGAAAAAGCTTTCCATTCCCCTTTCTCTCTCCATAGCCTCTCTTCTGCTGCCTTACCCCATTACCCCCCCCCCCTCCCCACACACACACACACACCACAAACCCCAACGCACAGACGCAGCCTTTGTCTCTGGGGAGCAGTCAGCTTATATGATGTATAAGGAGACATCTTTATTTCACTAACCTAGCCTGGCAGGTCTATTAGCAAGCCCGCAGCTTCCCAAACCTTTCCCTGTCAACCAGCTTATTCTCAACTGTCTACTTCACTTCCCCCTCCCAGCCTGTCTCAATCTGTGATCAAAACAGTCATTATTATACATTCTCACCCACCGCCATAGTGAAATTACACTGGGCTGTTCTGTTTTTTTTTTTAACTGGGGGACTCCTGAAAGCTCTGCGAGGACACTTAGAACATCCTGAAAAGGTGCAGAAGCCCTTCAAAACATCCGTAGGGTTGGTGGAGCCCAGTTTGGCCCAGTGGTCAGTGATATCAGACTGGTCCAGAGATCCAGAGGTCATATATCAGACTGGTCCAGAGACCCCCCTTCCCCTCTCAACCCCCACACACATCGTGACAGTCCCGGTGGAGCCATCAGTTCCAATTTGGAATCCTCCTCCTTTCACACGAGCTGAGACCCCTGATAGAAGCAGACTGTCCACTATATTATTGGAGTACTTTATTATCCTCCAATAGCACAGCTACCCTTTATCTTTATTCCATTTCCATCCACTTATGTGAGCCACATGATGACACAGCAGTGTCCCTTTTTGGAAATGCATAAGTGCTTGTGGACTTCATCCTGTGTTGTCCTGAGCAATGTCATGACAATATGATCAAATATAATGCAATCCCTCATTTAATATTGTTGACGTGATCACAGATGCCTTTCGAGCAAACGCCTCATGATCATCAAACTTTGTCCATAGTTGCACAAATTATTGCTGCACTTCAATCAATCAATCAATCAAAATGTATTTGTACAGCACATTTTAAAACACAACAAAGGTTGCCCAAAGTGCTGCTCATTGACAAACAGTCATACATCGAAAAGACTGGATTAATAAAAATAAGTAATGTTAAAATCAAGGCAAACTAACACAAATCACACAAAAGTGCCAAGTTAAGATCAAAGCGGATAGGCCAGGGAAAATAAATAGGTTTTTAAACAGCTTTTAAACATTGGTACGGTGGATGAAACCTAATATGAAGGGGAAGGTTGTTCCAGAGTTTAGGGGCTGCAACAGAGAAGGACCAGTCGGCCCGGGTCGTCATTTTTGTTCTAGGAACAACTAAAAACTGTTGTTCGAGAGACCTGAGTGAGCGAGGTGGGGTGTAGGGCTGCAGCAGGTCGGACAGATAGGCTGGAGCGGATCCATTCAGACACTTAAAAACAAACATTACAATTTTTAAATTAATTCTGTACTGGACTGGTAGCCAATAAAGGGATTTTAAGATCAGTAAAATGTGTTCACGCCTGTGTGTACCAGTTTTAAGTCTCGCTGCAGAGTTATGCACCAACTGAAGGTGTGATAAAAGATTTTTGCCGATTCCAGCATACAAAGAATTACAATAGTCCAGTCTAGAGGAGATAAAAGCATGAATAACTTTCTCCAGGTCTTTCACGGAGAGAAAGGATTTGACCTTAGCTAAAGTTCTTAGCTGAAAGAACCCGACTTTGATAACGGACTAAACTTGGAGATCCAGTGTAAAAGATGAGTCCAAAATCACACCCAGATTCTTGACAAGGAAATTACAGTGGGTTGCCATGGGGCCAAGACACAATGAAGTACAGCAGCTGAAAGGCGAGGGGGATTGATTAGCAGGATCTCTGTTTTACCTTTGTTGAGACATAGCCAGCTTTTGACATCAGCCGGGCAGTTCATTAATTCATTTATAGAGGCAGTTCCAGATTTGAGGGGAAGGTATATTTGAATGTCGTCGGCATAGAGGTGATAAGAATTGTTATGTTTTTGTTATGTTTAGAGTGAGAACAGTAGTGGACTCAAAATGGACCCCTGCGGTACCCCACAGGTCAGGGGGGCCTGTTGAGAGGAGCAGTTGCCCACGTTGACAGAGTCCTACTGTACAGTCCTACCTGTCATTCAGGTAGGACTTACAACATTGTAGGGCAGTACCTCGGATGTCGACGGAGTGCTCAAGGCGGGAGATTAAAATATCATGGTCCACAGTGTCTTGTGCACCAACTTTCCCCAGAGGTCCTCACTTTGTCATATTATAACCGAGTTCATGGCCTAAACATCTACACATTGCATTAAATTCCCATGAAAGGATTTCTCTGCTTACAACCCATCACAAACATTTCATTTCATCACTTCTCTCCATAGATGCTAAACAATGCTTTTCATTCTTCATTTTCTTTCTCCGCATGAAATCTAAATCAGCTTCAGTATTTTATAAACTGTTCAGTACATGAGTTCATCAGCTGTGCTAAAAGTACGAGTATTCACAAGAGACTCGACAACGATGAAATAACAATGTCAATCTGCAACACCATGACATGAAGACCTTTTAAGACTTATCTCACATTTACTCATCTGGAGAAGTCGAAATTGTGCGAATACAGAGAACTTATTAACTTCCCCAAATAAACTTTAAAATCTTTATAGTTACCCATATAGCTCTAGTTGGGATCATCGAATAGATCAGTTCAAATTATGTCAAGGATTTATATGGTGCTAAAAACTGAGTCTGACCAACCACAGAGTAAATGCAACTCATTATAGAAACGCTGCATTTTATAATGATTGTGTTGAGTGTCTGTTTAATTCCTGACCCAATATAAGGTCAGTATCAACACTCCCGATCTGTTGGGTCAAATCATTGCAAACTTATGATTACAGCTAAAGCATGTAAACCTCTCGCCAAAGGTGTCGAGCTGAACACATCGTGGTGCCCATGCTAAGTAGAGCAGGTAAGCCCGGCTCGGTATACTTGTATCACACGAGACGAGACTTTTTTCAACATAATTCCAAACTTCCTTTATTTACTACATTCATAAAAAAGTAACTGATCAGCAAATTTGCTGAGGTTCAGTGAAGATAACAACCACTCTACGTACGTAACGCACAATGAAAGAAAAATAGAGAAATACAGCTAAAAGACAAAGAGGAAAACACACTGTTGGTATACAACTGAGAGAAGGATGCACATTCGGAGAATGAATGTACACAGTAGAAGGAGGAGAGAAATAGAGGGATAGTCTCTCTTTGTTTATCTCCTGTGAGAAACAGGCGACCACATCCATTGTGCTCTGATAAGATGGGTTATCAGCAGTAAACAACACCCTGGCCTGTATGAATGGAGCCCAGAGTGACTGAATACACTCTTAAAAACAGATATGTTTAAATAAGTCTGCATGTCTTTCCTAAACACAAGACCATGTTTCCAGCTAGCAGCACTCAACGGATGCATGTGGGACTCTTCTGTCATAGTTCTTACTGAGAACTGCTTTCAAGCAAATTCACCATTTTAAAAAGTATGAAAGGTACTTTAAAAGCCGTCTTAAGAGATGCCACAAAGCCGGTACTGTTTTTTTTTTTTTTTTTAATTTTTTACATTTATCAAAGCTATTTGAATGGGACAATAGCTTTGACATATTCTTCAGCAGAAGCTCTCATATCTTGGAATAAATACAATTCACTGCTTTGGTGCCTTAAAATCAGACAGCAGTTTGCATCCAATAATGAAACTGACTCCCCTTCTCTTCCCAGACTCTGCGGTGTGCCACTAGGCTGTGCTCTCAGGCCCCATCTTAGACAAGCTTTCCAAAATCAAATTTGCAAATGACATGAGTGTCTTTGATTTGCACAAAGACCCTGACGCCATCATTAAGGTGTTAAATGAAAAAGTTAGGAAGCTGTCTGTTTGGTTTAAGACCAGTAAATTATCTCTGGACAGTAAACTTTATATTTTTTGGTCTTATATCTGGGACTCCTTGTCTAAAATTGTAATCAATAACATTCCCTCAACTCGTGTGTTCTACAGGATTTCTTGGCATTCTACTCGATTAGTCCGTATCCTGGAAATTGTCTGTCGTGCCCATAACCACAAAACTGGCCAAGATGCTATATTAATATATACATAAGTTTGCCATTAAGTAATACGATTCTATGGTTTATTTGTATATCAACTATTGCAATATAGCTCATCAGATCAAACTTGAGCCTATACACCTTCATTCGAAATAAGTTCTCAGAATAACAGATTGTATAATCCTTTTTTTTTTTTTTTTTTTATTTCGGTGGCATCCGTATTTATGAAGTGAACCATCTTCAGATTGGTTTATTTGTTCATAGCTCTGTAAAAAGGTCTCACTTATTTTTATCATGGTATGAATGCGAATAATTATCCATTTCATAATTAGCCAACACATAACTTTTGCCTCCTTTCTCTTTTACATTCACATGCAAATCATAAATGTTATTGTTTTATTAAAATGTTTTGATATGTGTGTGTGTAAATAAAGAAAAGTATGCCAAAGAATATAGTTAAACAAACAAATTTTCTTTCCTTGAAACCAGCTTCACTGTAGTCACCATATGTAGATGAGAACAGTCTGTTACGAAGCTCCAAGTGGAGCGTCAGGGGACAAAATGCCAGCGGCCGTAAACCTGCACCTTGAAAGAACCATTCTGACTATCTGACACTAACAGCCGAATATCTGAAAACAACAGGATCTTGTCCTGCAAAAGCTAAAGCAGTGTCTCCAACAAGTAGTAATGGCAGACTGAGTGGCGTCCAGCAAATTAAAAGGCAATACATTCAGCCGACCTAAACCAGCTCCAGACCAGAAAGCACTGGCTGGTGTCGGAGAGACTGAGACACAGAGACTGAGAGACTGAGAGACTGGGAGACTGGGAGACTGGGAGACTGAGACACTGAGAGACTGAGAGACTGAGAGACTGAGACACTGAGAGACTGAGACACTGAGCGACTGAGACACAGAGACTGAGAGACTGAGAGACTGGGAGACTGAGACACTGAGAGACTGAGACACTGAGACACTGAGACACAGAGACTGAGAGACTGAGAGACTGGGAGACTGGGAGACTGAGAGACTGAGAGACTGAGACACTGAGCGACTGAGACACAGAGACTGAGAGACTGAGAGACTGGGAGACTGAGACACTGAGAGACTGAGACACTGAGACACAGAGACTGAGAGACTGAGAGACTGGGAGACTGGGAGACTGAGACACTGAGAGACTGAGAGACTGAGAGACTGAGACACTGAGAGACTGAGACACTGAGAGACTGGGAGACTGGGAGACTGAGACACTGGCATCGTCCTCTGCTAGTTCTGAGAGCCACGCAGCTAAAGTTTGGCGTGGAAACAGCTGACTGAAGCTTCTCCTGGTCTATAACTAATAACCAGACCAGAAGATCCCTTCGATTTTAGAAAAATACAAGCCTCGCTGTCAGGTAAAGTAGCAGCTCTCTGTCAAGTCATTTCTCCCAACTATAACTGGAGCGGTACAAATTAACAAGACAGCGTTTGAATTAAAACCATCAACTGCCTCATAAACGTAAACAACGTTAGCTTTCTGAAATAGTTCAAGCAGCGACAGTCACCCATGAGAAAAAAAACCAGCCCGGCGCTTCTCTGTTTTCATTGGTCTTCTAACTTTATGTAGACGCTCCTCCGCTCCACCGTCCTCTCATTGAATAAACAAGCCTCTCTATCTACCTCCAAAACTCGGCTCTCCTCTCTCCCCCATTACGGGAGACTATATTGAGAGGCCCGTTGAGAGAGAAACCAATCGTGTGGTGTGTCAGTGGCCCGATAGAGAAGGACCCAGTAATGAAAGGCCTTTTAAGGCTAAAAAGGAAAAGCTAATTATGATAAAGGGGCTGTAAGTTGTGTGGTTATCGCGGTGCTGGGCCTGCTGGTGCAGCAGACTGGTCCCTGACAGTGATAACCAGGCAGAGCGAGACGCCTGGCGCTCTGTCACTGTCACTCTGCTGCTCTGTTCAGCCAGAGATGGATTCACACGCTACAACTTTTATGCCTTTTTTTTTCAAACGCATAAATCAGTTTGCATTCATTGGTCCTTTTAACACCTGAAATGGCAGCCTGCTGTCGTTCTTCCTCCGGGAATTTTTGTTTCTTTGTTGCTCTTTATATGCGTCTGTGAACTGCTAGTATGCAGCAAGCACCGCAGCTTTAACAGCAACAATTAAACCCTCTCAAATAAGTAATAAGGTTGACTGAAAGCTTTCAGGACACCACGCATTTTAAAACACCCTCATCGGTGTGCCCGTGCCTCCATTTTGGGCCAGCTCAAACAACAGCAGGGCGGCGATGCTAGCTTGATACAGAGGCAGCAAGATAGACCTATCAGCTGTCAAGCCATGGGGCACATTAGTGGTAGTGAAGTGAATGAATGGGTACATCCTCCCCCTTGCTCCCCAATTTCTTCTCTAATGCATTATGCATTATGGCTATGCCTTGCTGCTATCTGGCCTCCCCCAAATGTCTTTATTATTAATATTTCCATCCCCCCGCTCTCGGCCTCTGTTATGACACTTCCCTATAAAATCTCACGGAAATTCCAGAAAGAAAAGAGAAGCTCAAAATGAGAAAACAGAGAGAGGACACTTTTAGAGCCGTGCAAATACAGAACAGCAACAATGGTGGGTTTCAATTGGTCTGAGGTGTGCAGTAAATAAAAAAAAAAAAAAAGACCAAATAAACTTGTAATGAGACTTAAACATTTACCTTCCTGGTATTATTTATTTTACTTATCTGGGGAAGAAAGCTTTTTCCTCAAATCATTTTTTTTTTTCAAATCAATTTCAGCCTGAACACGTAATAGTGCCGAAAGAGGAATCAAGCAGTTATCTAAGATATGGCCTGTGGCAGCTCAGCAATAGTCTTAAGTGGACTTCAAAGTGAGCCAGCTTCCAGTTTTCCACAGTTTAAAGACTCCCAGACTGATTTCTCTCCAGCAGAAATCCCCACTCCTGAGTGGTGACAAGCATCTGGAGCTTCTCTTCTACTAATGACCACTAGATGGCGTGGATGAAAAGTAGAGCCCCACTGGGAGTAATATTGAAATCTCATTTACATTCTTCCTTTTTTCAAGAGCATCAGCTTTCAAAATGCATCAGATTATGAGCTATGACATATTTTTGTTTTCTTTTAAGATCTGATTCATTTTCCTGCATCATCATCTTTTAGTGATATTACACTTTATTAATATATGCATGCAATTTCAAATCCTCTTTGTTAACATGTTAATTTTCAATGCATTACTTGCATTTAGGATGCTTTTTATGTACACAATACTTGTTTGTCTTGTTCTATTG
The DNA here is from genome assembly GCF_022577435.1 of Embiotoca jacksoni. Lineage (NCBI taxonomy): Eukaryota > Metazoa > Chordata > Actinopteri > Embiotocidae > Embiotoca > Embiotoca jacksoni. The sequence continues at coordinate 19,835,028 of NW_027185403.1, forward strand.
ATATTGTTTTGAGTCAGAAGTGTGCACATGAATGGACCGAAACTGTTTCTTGTATGTCTGTTTGTACCTGACGAAGATCCAGTTTAGGTTTTAAAAGTTTCACCTTCTCGGATGTAATGAAGACAAACTTTTTAAAGATGACATATTGTGTTTCTGTGAGAGACAGAAATCACTCCATGAAAAGTGCAAACTTCTCCCAACACAACAAGAAGTTCAAAAAGAAGTTTCACCTAATTTAAGTTGTGACTTGGTTTCGGAATCACTATTCTTCCATAAAGATATTAAAGCTGTCGCCAGCGGGGAACTGGAACTTAGAAGAACGTAAAGCTTTTTTCAATCCAGGCTGATGAATATAGTCACAGAGGGAACCAGTTATCAACAGCATTCTGCTCCAGCTGTTCCAACTCCATAACTCCTGTACCACAAAGGTATCTGTTGTTGACTTATTGTACAATGCTACCACCTGCTGGTCATTACACACAGTAGCACCAACTAAATCGGCTTGTGCTCCAGCACGTCTTGAATCAGCTTCAGGAAATGTGGTATCTCACGCGTAACTCACCACTTTGCGGACCCTGGATGTGTCGTCGATGTGAAGCTCCTTGTGCTTCTGCAGTGCGGCTTCTAAAGACCTCTTCATATCCAGCGCTCTTCTCAACAGCTGCTGCTCAGCACCTGACTTGGTGAAGACCTGCAGGCAGAGCAGAAGTAACGGGTGAGGCAGAGAAACGTACTACTGAAACAGTTGGTCGGACAACGAGAAATAAGATGATGCAGGAAGACGGAGTTTGTACATCGCAGATGATTTGTCCTAAAAGCAGAAGTTGCACCAATAGTGAATTATACTATCAGCAGAAGGAGTGATATGTTAGTAGCATTCGCAATCACCAGCTTTACACATTTCTATCCACATGCTTTGATGTTATTTATTACATGTGTACCTAAAGTATTTGAGGCCTTCGTGTCTGCACTAACCTGAACCCAGCCCTGCACAGCTGGTAGGTATTTGGTTGTTATCAATCGATGGAGGTCTCCCATCACAGACACCACCGGCTCATTATCCTCTGTGACATGAAGACCTGCATAAAAGAGAGGAAAATAAATTTAAAAAGTATAATTTACTGAAGCAGCAAGCTCATAAAAATTATTCTGTGTCTAATAAATGAATCCCAGAATACAGAAAAACTCTTACAGGCCTGGAGGGCAGAGAAACATTCACAAAGATTTTGCTAGATGAATTTTCCCATTCATGATGCAGGGGTCATCTGATAGGCTCAGATCCAGGAGCCTGGAAGAGTGGGGGGGTCACTGTCTTACATTTGAACCATCGTGAGATTAATATTTGCAAACTCTAAATTGCAAAAACTTGGACCACCCTTTTGGTTCAACCTAAAATGTACAGGCTTTAATGAAACAAATGTGAAAAGAATACTAGTACTAGTACGTGTACTACATGGCATACAATTACGTGGTACTGTACATGACCCATGAGTGTATTTAGTAGGGTGAAGTAATGTTCAATTTTTTTTGCAAGTTTCTATACTAATGCCAAAACTAAACTTTGTAAGTACCTTACATGAAAAAAAAAAAAAGTGTTTTTCTACAAAACCCTCCAATTATTTTACAAAATAAGCCAAACATCTTGAAACTTAAATATATTCATTACTGTTGTTTGGATATTTTTGCCTTGTTTATTTAAGAGATGGTATAATCAGTGACAGGAGAGAGTCGGGGAATGACATGTAACAGAGTCTGCACAAAGTCAGCAAAAAAAACAGTGTGTGCACATGCTGTAGTGTATTTAGATCAGCTGCATGATGAGAGAGTCACTGAAGGAAAAAGCGCAGAGTGCACATTACTAAAATATATTTACAAACATTCAATGGACTGAAAATAGGCCGGAGGTTAAAATTCATCGTCGGACTCGACGAGTTTAAAATACGATCAACACCTGAGGAAAATCATATTCAGTCCAGGTTCTCACAAAAAACAATGTATATCCAACAAATAGTAGTAATTACTTAGTTGTGAATATGATATACACTTTAATCGATTTTTATAATTGCTTATTTGTCAACTAAATGAACAATATGTTTTCTGTACATTTTGTTAAATTCTATACATATTTTCCTCAAGTACTGTGAACATTCTCTACTTTATAGAACACAGTGGCTCAAATGAAAGAAATCATTTCACGGCCGTATATAGATGATCAGAAACCAGAATACTGTCAGGATAATGCATACATGGATGTGAGTAAACAGGCTTCTCATTCTCCATGTAAACGCCATATCCTGAATATGATCAAAGCTAGGATAAGATAAAAACAACGAGATACGCATCATTTTCTCTCAGAACCACTAAAATGCAAAATGCTGTCTCAGCGTATAAGGATTTAAAGTAGAAACTCAGTAAATATGAATGTGTGTGTGTGTGTGTGTGTGTGTGTGTGTGTGTGTGTGTGTGTGTGTGTGTGTGTGTACGTGCATGCGTGTGTGCGTGTCTGTGCTGTAACCCACCAGGACTGAGGTTGAGGTCCAGACTGTAGGCATGAGAGATGAGCCCCGAGTTCCTGATAAATGAGTCTTCATCACGAGGCCCCTCCTCCTCTTCTTCACTACTTCCATCCTCTTCTCCCTCATCATCATCATCATCTTCTTCCTGTGCACTCTTCTTTTCTACCCCATCCTCCTCCTCATCCTGCTCCTTCTCCTCCTCCTCCTCACCTTCACACCTTTGCTCCTTCTTTCCCTTCCCTCCTTTATCCTCCCTGTTTTTCCTGCCCTCTTCTGTCAGTCCTTTGTCTCCTTCCTTGTCCTTTCCAGTGCTTTCCTTCTTTCTCTCTCTCTCGTGTATCTTTCCTTCTCTTCCATCATCATTCAGGTCTTTGCTGCAGCAGGGCTGGTCATCATCTAATGGACAGCGGCAATTGGTCGTCTGGATGTCTGTGAGGCAAAACTCAGGGAAAAGCAACCTCATACAGGATTCCATCTCTGTCAGCGTTGCTTCGATTTCTTGGGACGACTCTGAAAAAGAAATAATAAAGACAACAAAAAGCTTTTATAAAAGTCAAACCATCTTTATTTCAAAAAAAGCCATTTAAATGCTCCTGATTTGTACTGTAACCATAAACATAAAACAATCTGTAACATCACTTTTGTTAAATAATAGTAGTATTAACAGCATGAAAGAAATGATTAAAATGATTACACAAATGCTTAATGTCATGATCACTAGCAGCAGCGTCGGTGAATACGGTGACAGGATGTTTACCCTCCATGTCTTTGCTTGCTGCCTCCACTCTCTCCTTGTAGATCCTCTCCATTCTCCTCTGTCTCTCCTCCGCTCTGCTCCTCTCTGCTACTGTCCTGGCCTCAGCATCCTGGAAGTCCACCTGAAAACATGAACATCTCACTTACTGTCAATATTTTTACTGAAACTGTAGAAATGACGCTTCATTTCTAAACGTGTGCGAAGAGGCTTCGCAACGATTTTCACATCATCACCAACAAGCCAGACTCTATCCGACATCCTGAGGCATCGTCTTCTCAACTCGATTCAGTATCATGTGGTTTGGAACCTAAGATGTCTAGTTTCATGTATTTACAACGCCATAATCGAACGCTGTCCCCCATCCACTGCTTGTTTACATCACCCTACTTTCCTCTTGCTTAAAAAAAATATATATTTTCCTGCCTTTGTAGATTTGTTGAAGCTTGTGAGTCTCTAAGTTAGTGTTAACAGCACCAAAACATACTGCTTGCATCCTTCAGATCTAACGATCGTGGTGAATGCATTTCCTTTGTGACATTTAAATATTCTGAAATGTGCACAAATGTTTTCCAGCAGGAGGTTTTCTTCTTAACTCCCTTTGCAGCCGCGTTGCTGGTTCACCAACTGTTATTAGAATAATATATCAAAAACATCTGCAGTAATGTGTGCTGTATTGTCTGCATGCGTGTCTTTGTACATGTGCACCAGATACAAAAAACAAACAAACATGGGGCCCATTCATAAACACAATGTTCTCCGGTGATACCGAGGGCCCGAAACTCCAGATGGAAGGTTTCCGTGTTGTGATGTTGCTTCCTGGACTGTAACGCTTTGTGTGGAGGAACAGTTGATTGTGCTCTCGTGTATTGAAGTACCAGAATAAGCCTTTTTCCACCGCTGATCATTTGAAATTTAAAACACTTAGCGCCGCGAAAAGGAGCTCTGTTCTCTCGGCCTGTCTCATCTCAATCATCTTCTGACACACAGCAAAAAAAGAAGCATCTTCTGTCGTTAGACAGTTGAAACGAGTGAGCCAGACTTCCACAATAAGTCAAGTGTAGAAGAGAAGTCTGGTGAGTGATCTGCTGCATGTACATCAAAGATTTATAATAATGAGGTTACTAGAGTGCATGTAAATGGTTTTCGCATGGCGTTTCCATGATATTTCAAGGTTTCTTAGTGACTTAAATGCATGTAGATGCACTGACTGACTTTTAATAAAGAGCTCATGGTCAAAAAGGAAGAAATTAGGTGAAAACTGTACGCAGGTATAACCAAGGAAGTTCCTGTCTCATCATTTCAAAATATCACAACCTTACAGTCTGTACGAATAAAAAAATTAAAAAAAAATTGGGGGTTTGGAGAGTGTTGATTTGTAGTTTAGCTTGCAATCAAAGTTATGATTAAAAGCACTCCACATCTTTCTCACCTTCTTAACCTGTTTGAGGAAGTGGTAACCCAGCGCCAACTTCTTGTAAGCCGAGCCGTAAGAGGTTTGCCATGACTGGATGGTCCGGATGGCCAGTGACCTCAGCTTTCTGGCCACTTCTTTAGGAGGCGGGAGCGGCTGCTCTGTATCTGTCTCCAATGTCAACTCCAAGAAGTCCTGCCGAGAGAGGAGGGGGGAGGAAAGGGAGGATGAGAGATGAGGACACAGGAAGACAGGCTGTTGCTAAAGCTATCTGTAATGACAGAATCTCATTTAGGCTTTTAAATCTAAATCCAACTCAGTTACACGTAAACAACCGTTTGCACACAGTTTGTTTAGACTTTTACAGACACAACTTAGTTGTAATGATGAGCTGACATATTTAAAACAACGACTTTGCTTCCCTTTCTCCAGCCAAACCCCCGTGAAGCTCCAACTCGGGCTATGCCTGTAGTAAAGGCGGAAGGATTTCAACATGCTGATCAGTGATTTTTTTGTTTGTTTGTTTTACATATATTTGTTAAAATTTTTGGCAAACTGCCATCATTAAAAGCACACTGATCACCAGCTCCTGTTTTCAGTGGACTCGTAGACGGACAACTATCAGGGGGATTACTGTGAAACCGAAGGACACTTAAAAACATTATCAGTGAACGTCTTAAGTGCTTCTTTTTGAAGTGTATTTGTGGACATTCATTCACACTCGACATCAAAAAATAATGACATCCTCAGGAAGCATCATTACACGTCAGATTTAAGTGGGTCTTAGAAGACTTTTGCAGTCTTTGTCCTGCTGGATGTCCATATTCATTAACAACCACATCCTGTTATTTCCCAATAATTAAGAAAGATGATTTGGATCTATAGATTTACCTGGAAGTTGTCTACTAACAGCGTCCTGAAATGGTGTGACCTGGTGAAAAGCTCACTGGCTATTTGGAAAGCAGACAGTCGGATCTCCGCGTGTTCCTGGTTTAACTGGGACATCACTGAGTGGTACGCGTGGTCTACGCAGTCATTAGACACTCTGGGAGGAAATACAAACAGTGAACAACGAGATCCCCCTCGTGACTGCGGTTGATGTTGAGTTTGTTCGACATGTTGGACATACTTGCAGATCTTTTTGACCTCCTTCATTTTGTTCTGGTTGAGTTGCGGCTGTCCTGACGTGGTCAGTTCCTCCACCAGCTCGGACAGCCGGTCCCTCAGAGACAACTCCATCACTGTACATTGATACACAAGTGAACACAGACGTATTACATATATATATATATATATACACATAAAATCCCATAGAAGTGCATAAGAGGAATGTGAATCTCGGTGAAAAGGACGTCCGCTTACAGAAGGGAGGAGAAGCACAAAAGAGAAGGACAGAATGATATGAGCGTGTTACAATCTCAGAAAAAAATATTGGATGAAATAGTAAAACTATGTTTTGTCAAGATCTCTGATGGTTATTGGAGGCTGTCTTAACTAGTCAGTGTTACAGTCAGTTTCCTCCCTCTATGAAATCAAACTGTTGATTATGCTGATACCTAATAAACAACTACAATTCATTACACTATGATGTGCTGCATATTATCATAATTATATATAATTAATATATGTATATCATAGAGCACTCTGCTATTTCCTAGTAACACATTAAAATGCTATAGGCTTCTCATCTGCCCACTATATTTACATAAACGTAAATCGGCACTAGTCCGATTTTTACTTTCAAATGTATTAATTTATCCTTACACGTTATATATTTGGACTATTTATATCGAATTTAAACTGACAACAATTCAATCATTCAATCATCAATCTTTTAGAAAGAATTCACTGCGTTGGAGAGTAATCTGTCGGCTGGTACTCAACTGGCTTCTGAATGCTAACAAAATGTAAACACGGGGTCTGTCTGTTAGCCACTTCCCAGCTGGTAACTCGTATTAAAATGAGGAACCTCAAAACATGTTGTAGCTGTTAGCTCCACGAGACCTTTGTGAGTCGTAGTCCATTCATGACAAAGGCCAAAAATGGACGGTGTTTGTTTCTTCCTTGTTTACATACTAACATACTTTTATGGTTATGTAGCTTCGTCGCATTGAACAGGGCAGGCATTTCCGCTAGCCAGTTGTATTACCGGTTTGACTTTTCAAAATAAAAGCATCGCTACTACAAGTGTACCATGGACCATGTATCTGCGGAGTAGTGGAACAAACGTTGAAGATTTGAATGCAATAAACAATAATATCAATAATAATAATAATAATAACAATGCGTGTATTTGTACAATGGTGTTTCCTTTTTGTATACTTTCAAAAGAAAAGAAAAAAACATCTTTATCTATTTTATTTTTGTGTGCATATTTAAAAAAACATTTTCCTAACTATTCCAAAAACTGCTGTGACTACTAAAATTTCCCCACTGCGGGATTAAAAAAGTCTGATCTTATTTTATCTTAATAATAATAATAATAATAATAATAATAATAATAATAATAATAATAATGTGATTGTTTTGAGAGTCTATGTTGATTCTCCTTTATGGTCATTGTATAGGCTGCAGCTTGTGGTGCTGCTGATTTAGTTTAATGCGTTATCCTGAGGGGGGAAACATTCATCAGATCTGAAACTCTTACAGTGTGGTCGTACGTCATTTGGGCCGAATTGGGTTTTGTACCCTCATGGTTGAAATGCACTTATTGTAAGTCGCTTTGGATAAAAGCGTCAGCTAAATGAAATGTAAAAAAAATTCATCAGCAGAACACCACAATTTTTTTAATGATGGATTTATTCTTAAATTAACAACACAAAGTAAAAATATTTTTCCATAACAACCCCCCCCCCCCCCCCCAAAAAAAAAAAAAATTTGCAAAATCTATCCCAATACAACGGATGTAACAGAATTTTTGTTTGGACGATCTCACCTCACAATGACGCTTTGCATTAACTCGCAATACTTTGTTTCCTCGCAATAACATTTGCATTTCCTCTGGCCCATAGAGAAAAGTTGTACTTTGTTATGATTCGTATGTATTATGTAACAAACCTATGCTGCAAGTGACTACGGCAAGAGTCAGCACACACTCCGCTGTGTCTGCATTTAGAAAGAAAACTAGAGGAGCTGGCCCACGAGCTTTGTCACTGCCGGGACCGGCTGTAGCTCCAATTGTGAGCAGCTTTGAAGTGACACAGCTTTCACTGTGACTGTGGCTGTACTGCTGTTGTTATTATTCTGGGTGCGATACATTTGTTATTAATGGGAGTAAGAGTGACCACGTAAAGCAGCTGTGTGTGTGCAGTGATGGCTGTGGGGCTTAGTGTTGTATAGAAACTACTATATTCATAGTCATAAAGCACTGCAGGGTCAAATAGTAGAGCAGCTGGGCCTGTCTGAAACACAGCAGACCCCGGAGTCTGAAAAATAACAATATCGAGCCACAGCTTCACCTGTCAGAAGCTGTACTCACAACCAGTGGCTGTATTCTGTTAGAGATCGGCCTTTTAAATGGAGTAATGAGCAGTAAATGCATAAAGTGTCACTTCATCTCTGCTTCTGTTGTATCTGCTGCGTGTATAACTGGACTGGACCAACACAACAACTGTTCATGAGGATCAGAAGGAATTCAAAACTCATTGCAAGGGAAACACAAAAATTAGAGTGAGTTAACAAACACATCGCAGAAAAGAAAATCCCAGCGTCACCTTTTGGAGTCTCCTTACAATCCGCAGCACTCCTGCACAAACATTTTAAGGCCATGAGCAAAATATTGGTTGAGTTTAGACTGAGTGACGAACCATCGATCCGTCATGTTAGCTCAACGTTTATGTCCACGAACGCATTCCTCGTCCTCGGTTCGTATGCAGTATTGGTGTTCGGAGACTGTCTCCGTCTGTGGTGGGTCGTTGTTTCATGCCCACAGAGTCACACTGTGTCGACAGCTCTCTGCATTACATGCTCACACACACTAAACTGTCTCCGTACAACCTTCTGGTCATTTCATTTTGACGTGCAGCGCGTCTATTAGTTGTACAATCTCCGCAAAGTAGCCATTCTCCTCTCCAAGAGTTATTTCCGACTGGACCATTTCCTGGTACTGATCTCTGAGAGAGAGCAGAGAGTCCAGCAGGGAGCCGTTGGAACGGTACTGATCCAAACACACAGGAGCCATCGCCAACAAAGCCCGGAGAGCCTGCAGAAAAAAACAAAAAAATGGCACAAACTCTTTAGGGCCTGATTTACTGAAGGTTTGCGTGTATAAAATAACGTGCAAACTTCACATCATCTTAAAAAAAATATATCCAAGCAGATCTACTAACAATGTGCAGTGAGGATTGAGTCTTTCAAATGTGCAATTTAACACTCGTTGTCCATTTTGCATGTTTGCCTGCATGCACATGTAATATTGGACGTTTCTACTTGAACATGCAAAATACTGGGAGGAAAACATGCAAATAGAACAATTTAACACCCGCCATGATATTTATTAAACCTGAAAGTAGAAACAGGAGAAGTGATTGCGTGCGTATTTTAGTACGACTGAAAGGAACGTATTAATCAGATGAACATGAGGAGAGACCGCTGCTCTTATTGTGGTGAGAAGGAGACGCAGGGAAACTAAAGAACACGTAGAGAATGTAGTTTTACACCTGTGGAAACATGTTTAAGATGACAGAGGGAAAAATGATTCAAACATCTTCTCTGCCCAGCGATGACATTTGTGAGTTATTGAATGAACGGAATGATGATTGACAGCCAACAACAAGGAGGAGCCACGAAATACCGGTGTCGTGCCAAAATGTGATCGTCTGCCAGTAAACACCGGCGATGACAGAACTTCTAACGACTCAGCATTTTCCTGCCTCTGCGTCATTCCAGCGTATCGCTGCTTGGACATCCCACCCTGTCCCGTTATTCAGGTGAGCTGTCCAAGGTCCTGAATGTGTCCCGCAGAATTCACAGGTAGCTTCATCAGGTTCACGAGCACTCGCGAGGAACTGAATGAAAAGTCACCTGCTCATCACAGAAAGATCTGGACCTGCTGATCGGTGTTTGTTAGAGGATCTCATCCACCGTCCCTCCTGTTTTATTAGCTGATGTTTTATTATATGCTGGGTTTTTTTGGCCTAATATTTTGCCATCTTCCCATAATTTAATCTACTGATCTTTTTGTTTTTCCCACGGTATTGATTTCCTCGCTGATAATCTGCTATATAGCGTTTTGTTCTTGTTATTAATATGAATATGAATATATCAGATTTCCTTTTGCTTTTGCGGTCGCTGTTTTCCATTGCTGGAATCACTTTAACACACACAAACACCTCATTTAAATACAGCGATTTGCACCCGATATCAGAGACGCAATTACTCTTAGTAAATCACCCGCAAAACGGGTGCAAAATAAATGTGCAAACTTTTGGAATAAACACACAATTTACTCCCCTTTATTTGAGATCTTAGTAAATCAGGACCTTAGTGTAAAAAATGAATTTGTCCTGTGAAACTTGGTCATTTAAAGATGCTTAGAATTTGTTTTGTGTGAATAATTAACATTGTTTTACTGTTCATAAACAATACATCTCCAAGCCCACCTTTTCTCTGTAGTCATGCTCCGTGGACTCCAGCAGCTGTGGGACCAAACTGCACCAGCCCTTCTCGAACAGCTCCCCCTGCAGGGACACCTTGGAGTACTGACGCACCCGCTCCTGATGGGCTGCATCCAGGACCGAGTCCAGACCGACCTGGGAGATCAGCTCCTGGTGGAGCAGAGGAGACCAGCATGAGCGTCACCTGACAAGCCAGATTCAACATCCTCCATAAACACCGAAAATCCCTTCTCATGAATACAAAAATAATGAAAGATAAATCTGGATTTTAACCAGATTTACTTGAAATACAGTTTCTCTGTTGTACCTTCTCGCTGATCATGTCGTACAACATGGTGACAATGCGTTTACGCAGAATTCCACCTCCGTCTTCCCGGAACAGGTCTGACAGGACCTGCAGCCCGCCATGTGACAGGAAGTGACGCTGTGCGTAGGGGAAGTGACGTAAGAGGGAGGCCACCGCAAAGAGGACCTAGTGGGAGGACAGTCACACCGAAATCATTACAGGTGAGTTCTAAGTGTTCGTACGCACCTTTACGACAGCACGTTGTAATGAAGGCGGGTGTCTGTACCTTCTTTTTGACACGGAGAGGCTGTGCAGTGGCCAGTGTGGTTAACAGGGTCTGCAGAGCACCGCTCTCCACAGCTTTCACTTGAACTACCGGGTTACTGCAGGATACAAACACAGCAGTGAGAAATCTGACAGTGATATGAAGCACCAGGTCCACCTGATATCATCCCAGCGCAATGAAACAGCTCCATCAGCTTCAAACTAACAGAAGGAGTCAATTACTTTCAAGAAAAATAACAGAAACTGTGATGTGCACTGAAAGTAGGGACAGAAAGAGCTCCAACAATTTTGATATTTGTGCCAAGAAACAAAATGAATTATGCAATTCAATATTATTCAAAAGTCCCTTGAGGTTAGTGCGACGCCATGATCATCCATTCTTAATGTGTTTTATTGACGCCTGACGTGACTTTGTAACATGCAAAATGTAACGCCTACAAAAAAACAACAATTTAAAAAAAAATGTATTTTAAGACACTGGAAGTTAACAAAAGCTCCAGAACTGTTACTGTACCCTGAAAACTATAATATATGTAGGCCATGTACAAAGCCTTTCAAAAAGTAATAAAACAAATAAAAGTCCTTTTCTCTGTAGGTGCCATTAAAATGTCTCCATCTGCAAACCCGAGTTGCTTCTGTTACCTCCCTTCATTCCTGCTGCAGGTTAGTATGTACAGAACTGGTAGCACAATGACTAAAGGGCCCTTTAGACTGAATGACAACAACACTAATGTGAGCTTACTGCATGTAACACTGTGAGATGAGTCTCATTAACTCTGGGTGTAAGTCTGTGTCAGACTATTACCGCATTACTTTGAGACTTTCAGATTGTGCGATAGATTGTAGCGCTACGATACAAGAGAAGAAAGGTATCACATTACCAGCTCGCGACATCGCTCTGCTGTTTGTCACACACACCTCGATCATTTTGCATTCTGTGCGTGTTTTATTTCCTAAACTTTATTGTAAAAATGTCACACAGCATGCTGTATTCCACATCCGTTTCACGTGTTATTCTGATTGGTCGGCTTCAGTCGTAGCCAGGCAGGTGTCATGTTATAAAGGTTTGTCCAGGTATTTAGAAATCGTGAAGGTATTATCTTCGATACCATCAAAAAAAATGTAGCGCATAGTTATAATACAAGTGATGTATTGTAGTGCATAATTTACTTCATCACAGGTCAGAAATGTCAACGTAAAACCCATCGCTTCATGTATTGATTTGTCTTAATGTGTTGACAACAATAAAGAAATAATACCATCGTATATTAGCTCCCACCATATAGCAACGTAAAACTACCTGCACTGCACTTTGAAATTTAACGAAGCATTTAATATTATGCAGTTTGTACCTGGCCAAAGCGGATCCCAGAACGAAGGCCGAGCTCTCCTGTAATCTGAAGTCAGAGCTGTTCAGACCTTCGAGGATGAACTGCAGACCGCCCATCGAGCACAGGCTCTGAGCGTTGTCCACCTGGGGGAAACACGGCGTTAGAGACCCCAACATCCTCCCAGTGTCTGTTTCAGACGTCCGGTGCGTGTGCTACCTGATGCACCAGGTACTCCAGCTCCAGCAGGATGCTCATCTTCTGCTCGGTGGTGGAGTTGCTGCTGTTGAACTGGTCCAGCAGGCGCCTCATGATCTAAACAACAGAGCGACGCGCTTCATTTCGCTGAGACACGTACCGAATAGTTTCAGGACAGATAAGCAGCGTGTCAATAAAAGCCCCCCTCGAAATAATCACATCAAAATCACACCAGAGTTTGCATACACGGCTGCTTTCCGTGAAACGAAGACTGCAGGCTGAACTTCCTGCTGAATCACAGTTTAGTTCAAGTTCACTTAACCACTAATATAGGAAGCTGAATCTACTGCTCAATACAATTAATCAGGCTCGTACCAGAATTTAGCAACAGCAATATTAATATTTCAGTTAAAAAAACCCTGATGCGATATTTACTTATTTAATTTGGTTTTAGTTTTATAGATGAATAAAAAACTTGTCAACGCTCTCTGACAAATTATGTAATGGTGTAACTATTTCTAAATGACCATAGTAACATTAGGACTACAATATATTAGTGGCTAATATTGGCAGATAAGAATCTAATGATATCTTACACCTCTAATGATAGAGGAGTGGGAAGTATGGCCCCAAGTAATATCCCGATATGTCTGGGTATTTTTGTAATAACTACACTTTTAACCTAAAAAAGGAGATCAAATCTGTTATTAATGTGTCTGCATATCAAAACAATTAACTAAACTAAATAAACTATGGTTATTACAAAAAAGTTTATAGTCAATTTATGTATTATTATTTTTTACTTTGGGGGTGGTGAAGACAAACTTTTGGACAAATATATTTAAAAAAAATGTACTTATCAATATAAAAATATATTTTTTGAGTATTGTGTTGGTATCCACGACAAACAGATAATTATTAGTTATTTTTAGTAGCCCTCAAATTCCAGATTGGTGAATCTCAAAAAAAAGTTTCATTTCTTGGGTTTTTGGTCACTTAATGCAGCGCACCAACATTGTTCTTACTATATAAACACGTTTCAGACTTTTATGGCTTCTTACAGTCTGTCCGTGCTCTAGCAAGAAATTATATTTGAGACCATTAGACAAGACGTTTGTACTTCTATTGGTCAGATATATGAGTCACTGACACTTGTCAAATTGACAAATCAAGTAAATAAATGTTTCACTATTCTTACAGAATCTAAAGTCCTTACTCAGCAAATGTAAATATACTGTAACAATTTTAAAAAGTCAGAATACTTGATTGTTTACTGATATTTTCAAATTTCCAGTTTACATATAATAAGAGCAAGGAGAGGATTAAAAAACTAGGGATTTCCTCGGGCTGATCCAAAAATGTCATAATCGATTGGTCTTGGCTAAAATACGCTGATCAGGATGTTTTTGTTTCTTTACTGAAGTCTGTGTTGATGTTGCTGCTGCTGCTCTCCTGAAAAACATAGACTGGAACATCGCTATCCAAACCGGAGTCATAAATCTGACATATAGATTCGGCACACCAAAGACCAACACATTGTACCTGAACATCCGTCTCCACCAGCAGGTCCAGCTGAGCCATGTCTCTCTTTAACTCCTCGAGGGGACGATACTTTGACTCCACAGAATCCTAAAAACACACAACAATGAGAGGATGCATTTAGCTGCGAATGTAAAGTGTTGTTGTAGTAATAAGTAAAAAGGTGCAAACTCTTTCTTCTTAGTGTTGTGACTTTTCTCTGACACAAAATAAGACTACTTTAAGTTGGACGATGTCGTTCTGACCGATGTGCCGTGGACGACTGCAGAGCTCAGAGAGCTTGGTGTGGACGCGGTGCCGCTACCTGACGTTGTGTGTCTTTGCTTGCAGGGTTCAAGTCCTCCTTTATCTTCTTCATGGCTCGTTTCAGCTCATCTGGGCTGAAGGAGGACTGAGTCTCTTCTTTCTCCCTGCAAAGACACACTACTAACTGTTATGCGCTGCGCTAATTACACAACCAACAAGTGAAACGAACTACATCATGTAATAAAGAGTGAGGCGTCAGCCTGGACCCGCACCTGTGCTCCTGGGTCCAGTACTTCAGCTGCTCGTCTCCCAGTCGGACCTCCCTCTCACCGGTCTGCAGATTCAGCCTCACACGGGAACCTGCTGGCACGGCATGACCTACACACACAGACACACACACACACACACACACACACACACACACACAGACACACACACACACACACACACACACACACACACAGACACACACGACATAGATACAAAAAGTAAGTCTATAACAGAAGATTTTTTTTTTTTACTGTACCAACAGTGTGGAAGAACCGCAGTAGAGCCAGAGCTGCATTTCTTATTAAATCTTCCCAAAAATCACTAAAAACATCGGCAGTTTAATGACTGCTTAAATAATCATATTACAAACTGTACTACAGGAAACAGACAGTTGTGCTCTCGCAGGTCAGTTTGCCTCTGTAGGCACTAACATGAGGGAATCACACTTCTACACACATCTATGTGACCTCCTATTTATTTTACTTTTATTATTAAGATTATTATCATTGTTCAAACTGATATTACTGTTTTCAGATGTATAATATTTATATACAGTGTAGTTATATTTACAGCACCCACGAAGGGTCATGGTGGATTGTTTTCACCACAACCATGTCAACTAACTGCAACACAAAAATCATTATAAACGAATGTGTCACAGACAGACTCAGAACAGCTGAAGCACAGCATGGCTACACATACAATCACATACAATCACACTGTCAGTACAGAAACATCCAGTGGACAAGTACCAGGATGATGCACTCAAAATGGTGCAAAAAAAAAAAGGAAAAAGAAGTATGAAACTTTGGACTCTTTCCACCCTAAACAGTAGCCATCTTGGCTACGCAAAGGAAGGGGCGGGGCCACTGACGTAAAGGATTTTCAAATTAAGGTGTCTGAAGAAGCTGCAGCTGTTCCTGAACACAAAAGTGTTTCTTTTGCGCTTCTGCTGCTGCACAGAAGAATCAGTGTGTTTATTGAGTGTGTTAAACAGAGGGCACAAGCTGGGTAAAATAATTAAAGCTGCGGATATTTTGGCAGGTGATGTGTTCACATGCTGAAGTCATTTCCAGTCAGTGTGTGATTTGACCCCGAAGGTTCAAGGGAACACAAAAGCAGTCCAGAAAAATTCCCCACTGTGACACTTAGGGGACTCTATGTTTTAGTTCTGTCATTATCTGGATCATTATCTTAAAAATTATTCTGTACGTCTTCAAAGTTAATGTCAGTATTCATACAATGCCTTTACAAAACTATATCTGAATGAATGCATCGAAAACGAATGGGTATATTCAAATATGGGTACATTACTTGGTTTAAGTGTCTGCCACTGCTCAGTAGGTTGGACCACCTCCAGATCTCCTTCATCATCATCATCATCATCATCAACTGTCACCTCCTCTTCAGCACCACCGACTCTCTCTCCTCCATCTGGGTTCTCCACCACAGTTAAGGCACCGTCAGACTGCACACAGACAAAAAGTAGAGACGGAAAATAAATTGCATCCTCTGTAAAGTTTCATTTTAACTGATTTAATTTATCAGATATCATGAATGCATGTTGAATATTCATTTTCTAGACTGGGATTGCATCACTATTACTGAATGTTGCCTCTGTACTGTCCAGCTGAAGGACACTGGTTTTATTTCCACTTCTCTCTTGTGATTAAAGAAACTCTGAGGATCTGTTTATTTCTTCATGATCGACCTCCTGCAGATTTTTATCACATTTAAAGAAATATTTAAATGGTGAAATACTTTCCTAACACAGAAAATAAATAACCTGTAAGGATGGTATGTACACAGGTTTAAGGACTGTGCTGAGTCAGCACTGAGTAATCCCTCCTTTGGCTGTTATCACATGTAGAAAACACTGTTTGAATCCAGCAGTGTTTCTATTCTTGATTTATGTTTGCAAACTGCTTTACGTTTTGACATATTTTCAAAACTTTTCATCCCTTCAGGAACTGCATGCCAATCAATCAATTAATCCCCTTCTGCAAGAGGCTGAGGTCTGTCCTGACCAAAACCTCACACCTCAAGAATAGTTGCTTCCTGACTGCAGCTAGTCTAATCAACTAAGTCCAGGACATAAACTCCATCTAACTAACAGCCTCCACACATCACATGTAAAAACTATAATCCTATATTGTAATCTGTAAACTAATTACATGTAACATAGCATGTTGTATGAACACAATCATTTGTGTTATTAGACTTCCACATGCTCTTTTTTTACATCCGTTAATATTGTTTGTACTTGAATGTAAAATTGTCTTTTGTGTTCTATTTGTTAGCATCCTATAGTTAGTTTTTTTTTTTATTGCAATGCTCCACTACATCACGACAAATTGATATGCAAAAACATACTTGGCAATAAGATAACAGAAAACAACTCAATCAAGCCCAAGGACAGCTGGATAACTCCTTTCCTGAGGGTCAGCAACCAGTTTGAGCAAAAACCTTTTTTTTTTATATAAGGAATTTGTTTCAAGCTGTAGTTCCAACATGTGGCTCGGTTCTCAAGATAAAGTTTAACTACAACCAGGCTAGTATCTATGAGCTGCTGTCAAATCCAGCCTCAGCCTCTGTGACCTTTGGCTGTGGAAGACAACCTGTTACTTGTGTATTACACTCCTTGTATTGACACCAGAAAATAAACTTGTGCAACCATGTTTTTTTTTTCTTCCATTTATTAGACTTGTAGTTGATGTATTCTTTTAAAAACAAAAATGCAAAGACAAAAGTAAAACACATGGCATACATTTTGAATCCGGTAAAGCTCACCTTTTGGCCCACAATGCTGACTATGTGACAGAAATGCAGCAGCAGGAGGACAAACAGGGTTAAGCAGCTAAATGAAGCTCCTCCAAACTGACTGGATATAAACCTCATGGTGACTGAAACACAGGAGACACGATGCTGCATTAGTATCATTAAGATTCAACACACAGGATGACTGCCTGACCACGCCAAGCTCCATTCACAGATCTGATGTTTTAACGTCGCTGGAAAAATAGAAGAGATATCTTTACATTCAATACATTCAAATACACTGTCTGCCAGATGGATGTTTGAAGAGCTGTATGTATGGAAGAATAACAGTCTGACTAACATCATTTGAAACAGGTGCACTGAGCATTAATGGCTCCAAATCAAAATGCATTGACAAGATGACCAACTAAGTGTAAATGGACAATTACGTGAGTGCTCCAAAAACCCGGAGACCCCAGTTAGCAGGATGTTTGCTGGGATAACGCTTGTACACAGCCAGTCTGTGGATACGACTCGTACCCTAGCAGCTGGCATTATAAGGTCTGCAGCTGAAGACAGTCTGAGGTCAACACAAACTCACCGGTTCCGGTGAAGTGAAACGATGACGGGGAGACAGGAGTCGTTTGCCTTCTTGTTTTGTGCCTTCATTTGTTTTTAACAATACAAACATTCAGACCGTTCCCGCATCGTTCACATCTGAAGGCTTCTGTCACGTGCGTTCAGCTCTCACTGGTCCCTGATTGGTCCACGTAAAGCAATCTTCTTCTCGATTCGCGGCAGTGGTTGTTAAACAACTGAATTACGCAGTGCTGCCACCTGCTGGTGTCAAATGTTATCGGGTACAAGTACATCCCCATGGGAATTGTTGACTTCAACACATTTGAGCAAGCAAACGCTTGATTGTTTTTGGAAACAGTGTCAATTGTTAAAAGTAATATACTCAAACGATTAAAAATAACAAATACAATTATATTTTGATAACAAATACAATTACATTACAGACAGGATCTGCAGGTAAAGTAAGTGTCTACACACCCGTCAGAGAGACTGTCCAAATTTGAAAAGCATGGGAGGTGCAACGGGAAAATAATTTTACTCTCCCAAAAAGACCATCATTACATTAAAACTATAGTTTGGCAAAGACCTTAAAGGAAAACCTCAGGCCTGCTGGAATAATGTGCTCTGGACAGATGAATAAAGACAGACGTGTTTGGCCTCAGTAGCGGTAGACATGTTTGGCACAGACCAAAGATAAAGACAGAACCTCGTACCCACTGTGAAGCATGGTGGTGGAAGCGTTGTGGTTTGAGGCTGCTTCAGGGGCGGGGCAGCTTGCAGTCACTGAAATAACTCTAAATTGTGCATCATATCAAAGAGTGAACTAGAACCGGACCTATGAACGGTATAATGATCCTAAAGCACACGAGACAAAAGGTTATTTCTGCTGCAGCAATACTAACTTCTGAGGCCAACTTACTTTTCCCACAGAATATTACATCTATTTATCTTTATTTTCAAATAAGTGACTGAAAAAGCAAATATTCGTCATGTTGTTGTTCAAGTACATCATCTGTATCTGTCGGCAAGCACAGATGAGAAATCTGTCGTATCAGAGACAGAGAACACAGATAAATAGTTTAATATCCCGGATTCAGAAAACTGGAAAAACAATACATAATGTTGACAATGGTTTTTAATAAGAGTAAAAAATGTTGACACTAGTATAGAACAAAAATGATGAAATGAGCAGAAAAAAAAGTGCAAGTAACAAGTAAAAAATAGAACAATATTAAAGAAGCATCTACACGGCAGTGTTTTCTGTCCTACTGTTGAGCGCACTGGTTCTCCATACTGCTGTTGGAACCGACGTGGATCACCTCCACCGGTTTGGCTTTCTTTCTCCTGTCCACTGGTTTATTCTGCCGCTGGTTCTCCTCCATGTCTTTACAGTCGGTTGAAGGGGAGCTGAAAGCACAAACAAAGAAATACAATCCAACCGTTGCTCACTTGGAACCAGATTTTTTTTAGTTTACATTTAGTCAACACAAACTACAGGAATGCCTGAAAAAATATAAAGACATTTTTGAGTGTTCTTTAAGAACCCAGGAAGTGTTTGTTGTGCCTGATAAAGTATTATTAAAGAAGCTTGAATCAGTCACATGGTGGCGCATGACAAAGAAAGTTCTCCAGTATAGTGGGAATAACATCTACAGTCCTGTGTGACTACAGTATCACATTTATTTCTATCCCAAGACTAGCTGCAGGAAGCTGCTGTTTAAAACCCATTTGTGACGTTTAGTTTTCAGCTTCATTTTTATTTTGCTATTGTTTGGTTTTCTATGAAAAACAGCCGTCAACGAATATATTTTGAAAGCAGCGTTTCTGCCCGTCACTCCTATGTAGGACCTGCAGGCCCTTCTATTAGGGGGCTGTTTACCACCTGACTTTTCAGTTCAGAGTTCAGTTATGAAGACTTTTTCTGAAAGCTTGAGTAAAAAAATAAATAGTGCTCCGCGTGAGAGGACTAAATAAGTTGCATATAGCTATAAAATTAAAAAAAAAAAAAAAAAAAAAAAAAAAACACAATGCGAGGCTCAATTTAGACAGAATAGAAAAAGTGATCATGAATTCATATAAAGTCGATTAAATGAGTAAAATACACCAAAGTAGGCATCTCGAAAAGAAGTAAAGAGGAGTGAAGTGTCACCAAAACTCAGTCACTGTCAACAAGCTTCTGGACACAAAAGTTTTGACTTAAAACTTTCCTTTTTGATAAAGCTTATAGTTAGGTCTGGCTCAGGTGGCCCTGAACCATCCTGCAGTTCTGCTGTTATAGGCCGAGGCTGCTGGGGGACCTCGTGATGCACTGAACTTCTTTCCTCTCACTCTTTAACTCTCTATAGATTCATATCTCACCATCACATCTCATGAACTTCATGCTTTCTCTCTCTCATAGTTTTTGCTTATTATCGGCTGCCTCTCCATTCAGTTCCTTCGCTCGCGTAGTTTCTCTTCTTTCTTTTGCAGATGTCCCGTCATGGAGCTGCATGTCTCTGCCCTGCGATCGTCGTCTCCACCAACAGTTCTTCTCTTCTATCTCTATGTTGTACTTTTCTCTCTCTGCTCTCCTCTCACCCCAACCGGTCGAGGCAGATGGCCGCCCACCTCTGAGCCTGGTTCTGTCGGAGGTTTCTTCCTGTTAAGAGTTTTTCTTCCCTCTGTTGGAGGTTTTTCTCCCTTAAAGAGGAGGTTTTTTTTCCCTCCTAGCTTAGGTGGGAATTGTTGAATTGTTGAATTGTTGGGTTTCTCTGTATAATATTGTAAAGTTCTGCTGTAAGGACGTTAATGTGTTAAGTTTCATGAAATAACCCGTGTTTTGATTTGGCGCTATATAAATAAAATATAATTGAATTGAAACACAACATGAGACAATACAAGACTGTACCAGGGAGGAAACAAGTAACAGATGAATGAATGTGTGATTCGTAAGCTTCCGCAGACACTGAATGACCTGAATTGAAATGTTGAGCCGTGCTGACAGTAGGGACACTGACCTGGGGTTGGGAATCACAACCGGTTCATCTCCACTGATCTTCACACACTTGGCAGGCGGCGGCTCCGGCTCTGAATCTGCAGCAGTGAATGTGAAGGTGAATGATTGGCGGTGCCATCACATCACATGAACTAAACATCTCACCTGTCTCTGCGTTTGCATTCTAATAACTGAAATCAGTAACTGGATACATTTCAGATTCCAAGTTTTGACACTGTGTTAGTCCACACACCTTGTTTGCAGCTCACTGTCTCTTCTGTAGGACAGGTGTTGGCCTCAGGGGCCACAGTCTTCTTATCTAGCACATCCATCGCCGCAGCAACGAGCTGCTCGCTCTTGTCAAGTGTTGGCTCCCCGGAGGAGGGTACGACGTCAACAGGAAGTTTCTCTTTCTTTCTCTTCTGCAAGAGGTTCTTTTTTGCTTCTGAAGACAGAAATGGCAAAAAAAAAAAAAAAGCAGCAACGTTAAGAAGACGAAACGTCAGACACATGATTAATGTGTGAGTTTGGTATCCGAGTTACCTTTTGGTTCATATTTGTGTTGGAGCTCCTCTGCTCGCAACTGCAGCTTGATCTTGTCGCTCTGAGCCTGCAGCAGGGAGCAGAAATATGAAGTACAATCAGACAGTGCTGCAAATATCACACGACATTCAGAGCGCCGAGTTTTTAATGGGCGATGTAGTTCAATCTTTTCTTTTTTTTTTTACAACTGAAAGAAATGCTGAATGACAGTGGGATTGGAGCTCAGAGAATAAAGGCTTGCCCACATACGACATAATGACACTCTACGCTCAGCTTCACTGTACTAGAACACTGCTCGTTCCCACATTATAAATCTGCGCTTCCTTTGTAGCTTACGTCATTGAAATACAAAAAAAAAAAGGTTAATTTTGTTCTCTGTCGACTTGTTTTATATTCATCACCCTATTCGGTGGGATTGTGGTGTAAGTGTTGCTTTCAGCTGCATTTCTACACGATCTAAAGATGTCATAGAGGAAACACACAAAGAGCAACGTTTTACCAGTTTGAGCAGCCGTTCAGAATTGAAGAGTTTCCTCTCCAGCTCCAGAGATCTCTGGCTCTCGGACAAAGATTTCATCCTCTGCAGGGAAAGTTCGTCTCCTAGACGCTCTGCATCCTTGCTGAAGACACACAGAGTTGTGTTTCCGTCATTTCAGGGGACATCACATTGACTTCCATGTATTTAGTTACCATATTCTAAACCTTAAACCACCACAGTTGTTTGTTGTTGCTGTTGTTCAATTTACACATAATAATTCCAACACCAGCATTGCTTAAGTACATCAGACACTAGTCAATGACTTAATACTTAATATGAACATACAGCCATCTAATAGAAGGACTGACTTGAACTGGCTCCCTTACACAACTTTGTTTTAATTCCCCCATCTGGTGTTGCATCCAGGTATATTTCTCCATCTGACTAGTTGTTGTCATCTTTGTGTGAAGGTATAATACGTACTGATATTACCAGACTACAGATGTGGGGTTTGTTCAACTTTGAATGTGATCTGTGATGTGAAAACTGAGTTGTAGAACGACCCGAATGACATCTGATAACGTGGTGAAGCAAGTTGAACTCACACAGTGTTGTCGAGCTTCATTTGGAGCAGGTGAGTGTAGTATGTTTCATCCTGGCCCTCTCCACCCGCTGCTGGAGCTCGGTTAGCCGGCTGAGATTTCAACAGCATCTACATGCACACGCAGACGCACACGCACACACACACACACACACACACACACACACACACACGTGTCATATTTTAGTGTTTGTTCCCGTAGACTGACCGTTTTCAGAGCTCTGGGTTGGTAAGTGCTCACCTCCACCTTCTCCAGTCTCTGCAGTTTGGTCATCAGATTCTGGATCTCCCCGTTTTTCTCAGAGAGCATGGACTGCAGTCTCTCCAGCTGAGCCGGGTCAGCCCGGGAACCCTGCAGCTGCATCAGAGTGGCTATCTGGACCTGCACAACACATGCACATCTACGCTACTATTCAACAGCCAAACAAAAGAGCATGTTTGTTGTCAACATGTTGTCCAGCTGCCTGCTGTGAGACACAGTACCTTCATGCGCTGCATTTGCTGTTTGCTGAAGGAGTGTATTTTCTGCAGCGACTGATACTGGACCTTCATACCGATGACCTGTCGCTCCATCTCAGCTCTCTTGTCCTCCAACTGCAATACAAGACGTGAACACCTAAACGACGGTTTCTGCCGGGGCTTTCTGTTCAGTTTAAAATCAAATCCAGACTATGAGTTACAGAGAATTATCGTTGATTTGGACATCTTGAGACGGGGTGAAACAGTTCAGCATAAGTTCATTTTCCCCTTCAGCAGAGAATTTTTGCTGTTTTTTTTTTTTTTTTTTTTACCTCGGCAAACAGGGAATTCCCTTTGCTGTTTGGGTCCTGCGCCTGCTGAAGAAGCTGATCCAACTGGATCTCGAGGTCACGTTTCATCTCGCGAGATTTCTGTGTGCAGATTACGACAGTAGAGACAATACAGACCAGAAAAAACAAAGACACACGGACACGCAGTCGTCTCATCGTTCAAAGCTGTGCAGCTAATAAATTCTAACACTTCGACTTCTCTCTTGATTTAACGATGACTCTGCTGCTGCGGAGGGACAGTTCAAAATCACATAAATCATAGTTTGACTGCACGGAAGAAAAAAATGTACACCGATATGGATCATGTACACCAATAAAAAAAACGACCAAACGTAAAATAAACATGATTATATTCTAGTCCTCGTTTCCTCAGAAGCAGCTGAAGTGCTATACAAGACTGACAGTATCTGAACTTTCACCATGATCAGGTGATTTAAATCAACTGTGTATCATAACGACAGGTTTATCTGAGAGCTATTTGTTGGGCCCTGTTTTTTTTTTTCTGCAGTAAGCAGGTGAATGATAACCTCTGGGTTAAGATGTTTGCGTTATAGTGTGTATTATTATAATCAATTAGCCTGATGGGAGGGGCTTTCTATATTTAAAGGGATGGAGGAGTCAGTGTGAGCCTGGTTACAGAGAAGGTAACAGCTGCTTTGTTGAGACACAGTTGACTTACTTTTGGAACATTTTGGTTTAGAATTTTTGTTTTTGTTTTGCAAACATGTTTTGTAGTTTGTTGGTACCCTTTTCTATTTGTAAATATATTTTTGCCACCGATCTGTACTGTTCTGGTGTTTTTGTGCAAACCATACAAATATAGTAGCCACGTTTACCTCTAATGCATTAAACCAGGACACGGCTTCTTTTTCTCGGTCCTCTTTCTCCTCCGTGATTCGCTCCAGCTGCCGCTGCAGGCTGCCGTTGGTCCGGTCCAGCTGTTGTTCTGTGTACCGAGACTCCTGCAGCGTCTGCTCCAACTCCACCTGGGAACAGAAACAGTTCATCCCTCGCGCTCATAAAACGCCAGCTTGAGAAGTACAAGGGTGCCATTTAGAAACTAACTGGACAGGTTACCGGCATGTAAGAGAATCTATGGTGGTTGTGAAAGTATCCAGAGCCAGCGTTTGTAGGTACTGAAGAAACATGCCGGTGCTTATGTAGATATTAAGGGCTCGTTCTAAGATAAGGAAAACATTGATACTTACATTCAGGTGATTATACACTAATAAAGACTAATTATAAATAATTACCTTGATGTTCTCCAGCTCCATGATCTTCATTTGCACCTCAATCATCTCAGACGTCATGGAAATCTGGGTGTGTTCGTTCAGAGCTCGGAGCTCCTCCATCTTGTTATTAAGTGTCTCAGTCTGCACTTCCAATTTGTGTTTCAGCTGTTTTTCATTCAGCTGCGATTCCTCCAGAGCCGACTGCATCGTCAGCATCTGAGACGAGACAAACAGAAACACGGATTAACTTCCATGATGTGGTTCTGTACAACGACGACTACGTGCTCAACCCCCTTGCTAGATTCTAGACTCCACCACTTTAATATTAACTTATACATTTAAAAAAAACGTGACGCCAGAGCAGTGAATGCTATTAGAGTATGACATATTTAAAGCTACACAACAAAAATGTACAATGAAGCACTTTCGTTTTTTTTGTTTTTTTTTACTGTATTTGCTTTTTTGCATTTGTTACATCTGAGGCAGAAACAACTGTAGACTACTTTATTTTCCTCGGTCTTAAAGGAATGCAGTGATGTAGTCATGACACTACTTCTCACTTAGATGCATATAACAGTGACACAGATGGAATATAACCGCAACTGCAATTTTGTTTTATTTTAAAGGTGAGGAGAGAGACAGGGCTCCATCTTATATAGTTTGCGCTGCAGACGTTTTATATCTCGGTCATTTCACACACCCATGGTAAAACCTCTAAACGAGAAACTTTGCGCCTACCTGATCATGAAAGCACAACAATTGTAACATCAAGCCCTGAGATGATAACAACAAAGCAAGGAACGGTTCTCGTGTTTTTAGGATCACCCCTCGCTGAAGGGGCAAAAAACGTCCTGTAAAGTTACATGAGTATCGCACAGTAACATTACAGCAAATCTACTTATTTGATAGGAATATAAAAGGAAACCCGTATTTGTGAAATAAACAACATTTGGAAGATCAAAAGAGACACATGTACTGATTGTTTTAGTCTTCCTGGAGTTGGGCCTCACTATGCCAAGGGCCTCAATGATACGTGTTTGTTGTGACAATCATTGTTCTCTCATTATTGGGTAAGCACAAAGTTTCTTGTTAATATGTTTTACTCACAGGTGTGTGAATTAACCTGGATATAAAGCATGCGTGACACAAAATAATATAACCTAAACATCTGAAGAGATCAAACAGAGCCTTCTCCTCTCAGACTTTTTCCTCTTCTTACAAAAAAAAGCAGTATATTTCAGCAGTTATATTTCAGGAGCATCTGTTAAATGCACATAGAGAAAGCACTGGTGTCTGATGATGCATCAGACACAGAGAAGTAGTTTGCCACGTGGTTCAAGCAGAGGGCGCTCCTAGAATTCACGTAAACGAGGCTAAGCTCATCTCTGCAGCCGGTTACCACAATCTGTCAACATGCGACATTAAATCGAGCTTACATCCAATATTTGCTTATATGGATGATTTAAAGGAACCCAAACCCATTTGAAAGAAATTCTCTACAGTGTTCCAGTAAACCCCTGACAGGCGTGACAGGTGAGCTGCTAGCGTTATTTGTCACACCTGCGTTTCTCCTACAATCACACATTAAACCATCTGCTGCGAACGAGGTTCTTTGTGAGGGTTTTGTTTTAGTCAGAGCGGACCACAGGTTGTTCTACCTTGTTGTGGAGCTCATTAAGAGCCATGCTGTGGCTTCTCTCCAGATGCTCTTGTTGTTCTTGAAGCTGCTGTTTCTGCTGGTTCTTCGCACTCTCGTAGTCTGATTGCAGCGACTCAAGCATCCGAGTCTTCAACACCACTTCCTTCTGCAAGGAGTACTTCTCTTGCTCGAGAGCCTATGATGCACACGTCAAAGACGGGTGGAGAAGTTTGAAACAATGCTGCAGTTCTTCTGGTCAATCCACTGACTTATTTGGGAAGTTATCCCCAAAAAAAAGTTTCATGAAAACTGTTGACATTGAGATCTGTGTCTGGTTGGCAGCAGAATTTTGGACAACTCATATGCTATAAACAGAAAAAGGAAAAGTAAGAGAGAAAATGTATGTTTTGTGATTTGCGTAAGTCGCCCTTGTACAGTGAACAGCCTACCTCGAGTGCATTGGTCATCTCCACTCTCTGTTCGTCCAGCCTGTTTTGCAGCTCCACTTGCTGGTTGAGGAGATCCAAGCCAGCTTGAGCAGCCTGGTGGACCTGCTCCTCCCGCTCCCTCAGCTGGCCCCTCAACAGCTCCAGCTCCTCTTCTGCTGCCATCTGGAGAGAAGAGGACAGAGGGATGTGTATAACACCTGATTCATGCTTCCAGCACTACCAGAGGATTTCCGCAGTTGCCTCAAAAACCACGACAACTTCTCACTGCTCATTGGTGGCACTCACTGTCCTTTAAAATGTAAGAGCACACAGCAACGATATAAGATCAATTCAAATAAAGTCAAAGAGCACATATGGAAGTTCATTCATACATATATACATACATATAAACACACACACACACACACATTGATCCGGTATACTTTGTATTTGTGCACATAACCCCTCATGTCAGTGTGGTTATAGCTTAGTAGCGTATTATGGCCCTGACATGAATCATGTTTCGATGTAACGTAATAGTCAGGCCCCAGTTTGGCTCTCTCCTATATTATGAATGAAGATATTAATAGCACATCCTTTCAGGCTCACTTCTGTATCCTCATATTTGCATTTATTGAGTAAACTGCAGCCTCGTCAGGTTCATACCATCCCCATAATCAAGTTAGTATTATTAAAGCTATTGTAACCCAGGTTTCAACACTATAGAAGTATCTTGGAACTTTTGAAAATTGAGTTTGGGAGGTAAAGCATCAGCAGTGACATTCTGTTGACAAAACACAACTTCTACACTAGATAATAAACGACGACGGGTTACTGATGAAACGTCAGTTCGCTAACGATTGTTTCCACCTCTCCAACCCAAAGCCAGCTAGATAGTTTTAACGAGACAAACTAAAAACACCACAGATATTTCCTTGAAGCGAGCGACCACATAACTCTGAATATCATTCTTGAAGTGCTACCGAAAACCGCTGCGACATAAAAACAATATAATAACGAGAATAACAACGAAACACGTTTGGTAACCTTGTCGACGATTCGTCTTCTGGTCAACCGCCACAGTTTAAATCAAACAGCTACCACGGACTATCGCGAGATCTTATCTCAACGAGAGTTGTGCCTGCGCAGAGACACTGCTCAGAAGAATCTGCCGTCCTTGCAAGCCGCATCCGGGTACTACTACTAATTTGTATTCTGTAAAATGTAATATTTTGTAATTTCATTGCACCCTAAAATAATTGTTTCTATCGAATGTTCTAATCGATATGTAATTTAAAAAAAAAGACTGAAATAAAACAAAAAAAGCTTTTTTTAAATAGTGGTTTTGCACAACAAAAGGTATAAAAATGAACACAGTTTATACAACCCTCAACATAGCACCACTGTAAATGTGTGTGCACATGTAAAAAAATGCATGGCACTGTAATGTGGCTGCTGTGGATCACGGTCAAAGCCTTGGATCATATATTTTGTTAGTTATTACTAAAAAAAAATTCCCCACTTTTCCAGAATTAAACAGATCCTCTATTTCTTTGTTGCAGTGCATTGTGGGGTAATTGTACACTTAATTGTCTCACATTTCCACTATTAAGAATTTGAAAATAACATGAGAAAACGACACCGTACATTTACATCACTTCAATTTTATCAAACCTCCGTCACATTCATGTATTACACGCTACCCAAATTTTAATATAGCTCACAACAGATTCACACATGATTTTCACTTCTAAATGAACATCAGAGTATCACGTCATTTATCAGCTGTCTGCTCATGTCACGTCTTCACATTCATTCTGAGCACAATCGCTCCAAACAAATGTCTCCTGACGTTTGGTCAACAGATGGTTTTCATGGTGTGTTTTTACAGAACAATGAGAAACAAATAGTGTTAATAATGAAATCTCTGTGGAATCATACTTCTAAAACAATACAATGTAGCTTTGTTCTTGCATTTACAGTTTAATTTTCTCCTCAAGCTGCTGCAATGGAGGCGTCATCCAGTTGTCGGCCCTGAGGCTGTGGAGAAGGACAGAAAACGATGCATTACAACGACGGTGAATATCCTCACATTCAGAGAACGGTGGTGGCCAGCTCGGTGATTTGTACGCATTTCTGTGTGCGCGTTACCTTGACGAAGATGCGTTGGGGCAGGAAGCGTCTCAGTGTGTGTGTATTGGAGGTCGGGCAACGTGGCAGGCTGATGTTGAGCTGTGGTAGTGTTTGGTAACCAGCCATCAGTGGGTAATAGTTATACAGCATCTGCTGCGCTGAACCAGGGAGGATACGGAGACGGACCTGCAAGCACATACACGCACACACACGCACAAGCACAAGCACACACACACACACACACACACACACACACACACACACACACACACACACACACACACACACATGCATCTGTCACTCAAATGCACATTTTTAGCTTCTACAAAGTGAATACATATTTGTGCCTCTATTGATTAAGTTAATCAATAATAGCATGAAAACTACTAAATTCAGAACAAGGTCAAATAAGGTCAAATAATTGGATTTTAGTAAAAGAAATTGGCACATTTGTAAAAGGTCAATCTGCCCAATTTATTCCATTCCATTTTATTTAAAAATGTTTTATTCCAAAACTGTATCTGCCTGTTTGTTGTTCAGCTGGACTGACAGCTGTCAATTATTCACAGTACAAAGCTGAGACTGTCTAAAAAGAGTCTTAGTTGGCTTCTGACACAGTTCTGTGATCTTAGCATGTATTCAACAGTTAATAGACTGTTGCTGGTCCGGTGCTCACAAAGACGTGTGTACCTCAGGCGCTGAGGATGATCAAACGATAAAACTTCCGCAGAAGAAGAATTGGGCCTACGCAGCCTGAAGCAGGACGACACCACCAAAAGTTTCCTTTCAGTTCATATGACATAATGTTCATTGCTGTGTGTGTGCGGTTGTACCTGTTTGAGTCCAGAGAACATGAAGGCATCGGACGGTTCGACGGCCATCTCCACCTCCTGCACCAGAGCGGTTCTGTTCTCTATGCGGTACCGAACTGGAAGAGACTCTCTGACCCGCCCGAAGGAAGGCAAATCTACACCAAAACAAAAAACATGTAGAAATATGATCATAACATACGACACTGCTGACTGTTAGAGGTGAATTCATTAAGAAATAGTTTAGTGAAAAGACTAAAAAGTACGTTGAACATATGGATAACATATGCAAAAATAGCTCCAAGATGACAGATATGAACAAAAAAAGCATTACATGTCATAGGACGTCATTTTAAAAATGTGTACAAATACGATATGTGTATTCAGTCCACTGTGTATACTGACCAGCGTGGATGTAGAGCGGGACAGACTCCAGGATGACATGAGGTAGAGTGACTGTAGTTTGGATGAGAGGGCTGTCTGGACTGGACGACTGTCTGTTTAACAGAGTTGACATGTTTAAAGACCGTTCCTACCAACTCATCACCCGGAACATCTTCTAAAGAGCGTGGTGTGTGTGTGTGTGTGTGTGTGTGTGTGTGTGTGTGTGTGTGTGTGTGTCTGTACCTCCTCCATGATATTAGGTACTGTCCTGTAGCCACAGTGTTATTGCCGTCGGTCAGTGATGGACATCGGAGACAGAAACACTCACTGGCACACTCGCCTGTCTGAAGAACCGCTGAGCACGCGCGCACACACACACACACACACACACACACACACACACACACACACACACACACACACACACACACACACACACAAACACACACATAATGTGCTTAAAGGCGTGGGATTTACATTTCATGTTTCAATCTGAACAAGTGTTTGTAAAACAACTTTTAAAACTAGTCCAGTACCTTCCTGTAACTGTGACTGAAGTTGCGGTGTGTTGCTGGTCATCGTCTGCAGCTGCAGAGAAGACGAGGTCAGCAGAAGTGGCCACGGAGATGACGAGAGGATGTCTGTCATCAGCAGGAAAGGAATGTCCACCGCCACCCGATCTAACGGCTCAAACTGCAAAGATGCACAGAGAAGCAGAGATTAACGCCACTTCATCAACTCTACAAACAAAACGCCTGCTGCCAGACCACCATAACCTTAAGATATACCATACAAACATAAAGTAGATTTCCATAGTCATCATCAATCATTGTCACAAAATTCTACAGAAGTCAAAGAGACAAAATCACTGTTTTGAAACTGTCTCATGCAAAAGGAAGATGTGGCAGCACACAATCAATGACACTGGTTTGTTTTTTTTGGAACTATAGTAGAAAAGTGGATAAAAACTAAGAGTAAAAATCTCAGCAATACATACACACCTTGGTGGATACAAATTTGACTGTCACCTCGAATGGGACCACCGACTCTATAGTTACAGTCTCGTCCTGGAAGATGACAAAACAAAGGAGACGTACACCAGATGAGAAAAAAAAAAGTGCTGATCCAAAAGACCGAGGGTTAAAATCCCGGACAATGTGTGTATCAGATGAGGCGCTCCACCTTGTGACATTTGCACACGATCTGCCGTCCTTCCACTGTGGTATCGATGCTGTAGGCCACGTGGAACAGAAAGATCCTCGGTCCGGTCGACACGCACCTCACATACACACACTTCTCCAACTAGAGGCGAACACACACACAGCACGGATACAGAAATTACTACTTCTCACTGCGTAGGAGCTGAACACAGGCAGGCCTGGAAATGTTGTGTTACCCACAGAGTTGATGGAAAACAGTTCCTGGTCAATGAGTGTGTACCTTTTCTCCTGGTTTCAGATCTCCCAGAGGAACATCAGGGAGCAGAGCAGGCGCACTGTCGTCACATATTTTAGAGCCGTCGAGTGTCACGTGGGTGGTCTGGCCGAGATTGGCATCCTGGCCTGAACGGACCGATCAAGATACACAAAATCAATGCAGTGCTTTCCACAGAGTTTTCTATGGAGGCATGCCCAGGTATATTAACAGCCAGCCAAGTAGATCTGGCGACCCATTTTCATTGTTCCATCGATCTGAGAGAACGACGCTACCCAAGACTGATTTGCGAGTGGACAATCTTTTCTGGCTCATCCCGCTAACAAAAAGTTGGATGTTTGGGGTTGACGTCTGTCAATCGATAAATTAATGTCATTGTCTTTTTTTGGCACTTACAGTAATGTAGCGAGTTGTAGTTTTTGACAGCTGGAGTAACATTATGGTCTCTTAACCTGTCTCTCCTCTGCTCTGCGTTTCATGACCGTCATGAAACACAGAGCAGAGGAGATGAGGGAAACTCACTCTCTCGCTCTGCAATGCCGCCGTATTACGAGGCTTTGACTTAGTCTTGTGTTTCTTTCACGGGGAACGGAGGAGGGTTAGCGACCAAACTATTTTGGCCATACACAAGCTGCGTGAACAACGGTAACCGAAATGGGACTTTAGGCTTCTCTGTGCGCAGCCGAACAGCTTTTTTCTACCGATAACTTGTATGCGAGGCATTTGGGGAACATGGTATATTGTAGCATCTACCAATAGTCTGCATGTGTGGCATTTAGGTGACATCTGTAAATTGTAGCTACAGAAAATAACCTAAATTACGCTCTCCCCCTCTAAAACAGTATTAGCAAGCAATGCACACGCACGCGCACGCACGCACGCACACACACACACACACACACACACACACACACACACACACACACACACACACACACACACACACACGAGTCACACAACTGACAGATACAGTGATTCATTTGTTGATACAGATTTCTCAATTCCAATTTGTAGAACTGATGCTGTTATAACGAAGGAGTACAATGTAACTACTGTTATGAAAAGCTTTTAAGGTTCAACATTTTGTGAAATATAGATCATTTCTTTCAGAGAAGTTTCTGAGATGAGAAGCTGGATGGGAAGCTGAAAGCTTAACTTAGCATAAAGCATAAAAAGAGGGAGAAACAGCGAGCCTGGCTCTGCCCGAGGGTAAAATAAACACTTGCTTTTTTAATTGGTACAGAAACAAAATGTAAAAAATTACAATTTATGGTATCAAGGAAAGCTCCACTTGTATCAGTGTACCTGGTTTGAGACCGGCTGTCAGTTTAACATCCTTAACCACGGCCTCCTCCTGTGATTGGACGGTGAAGCTGATGCTGTACATTTCATTGATGAGTGCAGGCGGCTGGTGGCTCAGCTGAACAGAGATCTTCGGGACTCTGGAGATGATCCTAAACATTCATAAACAGCAAACGTTTCGGTTGATGTCATCCCAGCGTGGATATTAACGGACGCCATACGGATGTCATGTTAATGACAACGTTTTCAGTCACACTGAGATTGTGTCGTGACCTACATGGTGCTGTGCTGCATGTTCAGGCTGTCCCAGTCGAGCTCCTGTCGCGCCTCAATGCCCCTCCCCCATCGCCGCGACGACCTGCTGGCCTGCAAGGCTTCATGGGTAGAGGCGGCGTCTCCACCTGCACCTCTCCAGCTCAGAAACACACAGCGGCCGCTGTCGCTGCCCAGCATCACCTCGATCCCCGTCATCTAAAGCACATGGACAGTTAATCACACTTTCCGTCTCTGCATGTCTCAATCTAAGAACACCGAACACAGAAATATCCTCACCTCTATCTTCTTGCCAACATCTTCAGTTTTTGCGACAAAGCTGAAGTTATAGCATTTGATTTTTCCTGGTAACAGGGTCATACTCTCCTGCCCTGATGACTCCACCACACACCACTGGTTGTACTCCTAAAAACACAAATGTCCACAGAACTGACTTAACATTTTAAGATGATAATTCATTCTTACCTCTTCTGTTTTCTTTAGAAAAACAGTTTCGTTCCGTTTCACTGTATCACGTCCAAATTAAAAAGAAGTACGGAGAAAATTCCCGACATTTGCCCTTTAAATCTCACAGAACCTGCCGTTTGCCTTTTTCATTAATACCTGAATAAATCACTGATGGTTCTACAGCATGGAAGAAATCAGTTGAAAACTAAGTTGGACTTTTTATTGGATCCAATCAAACAGTGCTTTTGTTGACTGCAGATGAGAACACTGTTCATTTCGCCAAAACAAAAAGTAAAAAGTGTTCATTGACAAACAATTTTTCACAACAAAATGTGTCTAAAACTAAATAAAAACTATCATTGTGATCGTTAACAAAAAGCCTCTTTCATTCAGCAAAGTTGTGTCTGTCTGTCATTAATATTTTCTGACGTTACTGGTTCTTGGAATCAACCGCTGTGGATGTGTCAGTAATGTTCATGTTTGGTCCGCTGGTCTTTGGTGTCGCTGCGTTCTCAGACACAATGAGCTCCAGGATTGTTAAAGGTCAACCATCTGAATCTTTCTCTTAATGTTCACTAAAGTTATCACTCTGTTATTGTGATCTAACAATTGAGCTTTTCTCAGTATAAATTCATCATTCATGTGAACCGCTAGTCCTGGCTGATGTTGTTTGTTTACTTCTGGAAAAGGGTCCGGAGACAGGAGCGTAGGACATCAGGGAGAAAGGTGCTTATTACATTTAGAAGTGATACCTGATTACTGAGGCTGACAGCCAGCTTGTTGAATGATAGCGGATGAGGACAGTCGGCTCGGAGGAAGACCTGCAGCTGGATGGGCTGATCCACATGGAAACTGGGGGACTGGAATTTGGCCTTACACTGGACTGGAGTGAGAGCAGTAATTACAACACTTTAAAAAATACACATATTATACAACTTATAACTGGGAATGTATGCCACACTGAAAATTAAAAGGTAAATTATTAGCGTCCTGTTTGGGGTTTCCATTTAAAATGGCAAAAAGGAATAAATCAGGAAAAGAAATGATCCAGATGTTTCCTATTTTATGACAATATATAGATCTCGAATCCAGTGAGGAATATTTGCTGCAGTCAGTATTTTCTTGCCAACATGTCCTCGATGAATGTGGAGGAGATAAAAGTGAGATCAGTTACTTTGAGTAAAACATGGAGTGTGTGTTTACTAACTGAATGGGATGTAGTCCTGCACTTCGATAGTCAACTCATTCAATCCAGCCAGAGCCGTGCGGTCGTTCCACAGCGACCTGGCTGCGCTAACAGAAGAGGGATCGCACTCCGGCTCGGCATCAGGGACCTCGTTCTGAAAGCAGAATGGAAATGTGCATGGATGACATAAAAAAAATACCTCACTGGTGTGCTAATGTGTAATCTGTACAACATAGCTGTAAACCTACATGTCTCGTATTTACTTGATACCCCCAAAGCACATAGCAGTATTCAAACAGGACGTATGTTAGTTATTTTAACCCGAGATTATCTGGTGTAAATCCCCTGGATAATTATCTTATGTGCTGAATATGTTGTGTTCAGCAAAGGAATCTCTTCTCACCGTGAGGACTTTGATGAGATTCTTCTCAATCCTCGACTTTTGCTCTTCCTTCAAGGTTGAAGCTACAGGACAGGATACAGTATATTATAGTAACTGTTTTTTTTTTTTGGTCTAATTGTTTTGTTTAATACAAAAATGTAATGTGTCATCTTACACATCTTGCAATTATCAGATCTATCACAAATAAATCAGTTCAAGTTGAAGTTAAATGGAAAGTTAGAAAGTTTCTATACTGAATGAAAACTGCATTCGCTCCAACTATTGCTAACAATGGTTCAGTGTAACATTGCTGCCTACCTCTGCCCAGCAGCTCCATGCAGTAAATGATGTAGTCCTTAACACTGGCCATCAGATAAGCACAGCGCAGAGCCGTGGTCAGTATGGTGGTGAGGAGACCCCACCATCGCTCTGTCCGATAGTCACACATCACGTAGTCCAACAGCCTGGCGACAGAACACACACACGATCACTCAGACAACTAAAACTCCCGTAGGGACCTGCAACCAAGGGAGAGAGTAGACTTGTTCTTTAAAACACCAGCGTCCGACTTACTTTAGGGCTTTGGTGTAGTCTTTCGCATGGTAGTATTCCTCTCCCATCTGCACCACTACAAAGGAGACAAATACAAAGACGTGGTGGACTGTGACGAGGTTAAAGAAAACAAGGGGCAAATAAAGCCTTTTATGCAACAACAAAATGCTCTTTAATGGTTGGAAAAATTAAATCTGTTTAAAAGAGGAACTCATGTCACTATGTAATCACATACATTAACATTGTGTCAACATTTTTCATACCCTACATGCAAAAACAAAAATTACTAGCTGATAAGAGCAAGGGTTAAATTATTCAAGAGAGAAAGGTAACCTGGCAGTGACTGAAAATGTGAATATATAACTCACTATAAAATACAAAAATACAAAGCAATGATACGCACTGAGGTGACTCTTCATTCGAGGGCACTTGTACTTCTTAAACTGGGCAACAGCATTACTGAGAAGTGCTATTATCAGCTCCTGTAAGGGCAGGGACAGAGAGATGTATGGTTTAATACAGCAGTACAAAACAATCACACAGTAGCTAGAGAAAGTACAAACACTGGGGCATTTTTTTGAATGAAGAGATGTGATCACAACGGCTATATAGAAGACCTGGAGGTCCATCTTACTGAAACATGTGAAGCTTTTTGTGCTCTCGGTTTTGAAAAAACTTATTTGTTAATGAAAACATTGCAACTGTGATTCAGTATTAACAGAAAAGCCCACAATGTTTCCTTCTCCAGACTCTTCTAAGCCACCAGACTCCCTTGACAAAAACCCTAATTTTACCTCCCAAAACTACCACTGCCTCGGTTGGTTAGTTAGTTCATGTTTCTGTGGAATTTTGATGGTGTTTTAACATTTTAGTTCAGATTCTAAACTATCTAACAGTCTGTTTTTTTTAAACATCTGATGGCGACGTAACAGTACAGTTCCCCGTCACATTCTATATATAGCGTAAAGCAAACTAATATAAAGTTTTTAAGATGAGCCTTTGTATACGTGGTTCAAATAAGTATTTTTTGCTGACCCGTCCACAGCAAATCTTCACCTGCTAGATCAGCAACTCCTTTATTCTAAGACAGGGGTCTTCAACGTTTTTCAGGCCAAAGACCCCCAAACTGATAGAGAGATGGAGCAGGGACCCCCTACTATATATATTGTATAAAATTGTGTTTTATATTAAACTGGAGGAGTGCAGGAGGCTTGGAGGGACAGGTCCAGGCTAGTCTCACGCTGCGAGTGTCCAGCTTGAGAGAGCTCCTGTGTGTCGCTGAATGTGTCCATTTCTGACTGAAAGATAACATCTTCTGCCTCCATTTATCCATTTGCTACAATATGTTGGATTGAAAAAAATAAAAATGAAAAATTGTCCAATCAACCAAAAATTTCACGGACCCCCTGTTGAAGACTTCTGTTCGAAGAGGTCGAATTATCATTTTTGTCAAGGGAATAACGGTGCAGTTCTCCAGTGGGAACGGACTGTCTGATGGCAATGTAAAGGGGTCAACCAATCACAAATGCACTAGGTGAGTAACTACCCGAAAGTAGGAGCTAAAATAGCTCCTCCTAGTTCTACGAACTGCAATGATTCTCAGTTCCTGCAGTGTTGTCATGAAAAAGAGGATCCTTCCTCCCACAGTTCTTACAGCTATTAAAAAAATGTTCCTGTGATCCGGAAGCCCCTCATTAGTTCTTCTACCAGTTAAAAAAAAAGACTCAGTGGGAGACCGTAATTCAAACCATAACACCGACTCGGCACAAGGATGCACAAGAGGGATTATTCTACAAATACCCGTTAAAATGTTATAATCACATTTGAATTGTGCTGCGAGTGATTTTAAGTTGTCTAACGGCTACAGTGAGACCACCGCTGTGTATTCAGTGTGTGTGGGTTCTCACCGAATGCGGTACGTCTCTCTCCTTAATCTGCAGGGCTATGATCCCCGTTTTCTCCTTCTCTGCATCTGGAGGATCAATACCTGAAAATACAACCATACAGACGTCCTGATTTACCCATACATCTCAAATCACAGTGGAAAGACTTTCACTCAAAATGTGGCACGTATTTGATCAAACATTAAGAAAATCAGCGAAAAGAAAATGCAAATTAATAGCCATCTCCATCCACAACCATTTAAAAGATAAACAACTGGTAATTCTTCATAAAAACATTCCCCATTAAAACACCGCACATGAAGAGAGAGCAATGAGATGACAATTTAATGAGGGGCAGCCAAACCTCAAACAACAAAAAATTATGAACAAAACATGACAGAAATATGTCATTTCCATTAGTTGCATGTGTGAATGAGAAGAGGTTGCAGTTTCCTCATCACTCCACACAGATCTGATGTTCTTCTCTATGTTGCATCCCTCCAGTGGAGCAGAAACTTCAGTGGATGTTGAAGTCGTACGCTTCACGTACATCATCACTTATAGACTTTCTGTTTACATTGTGAAGTTCTGCTGTAAGGACTTAAATGTGTTAAGTGCCATGAAATAACATGTGTTGTGATTTGGCACTATATAAATAAAATTGAATTGAATTGAATTCTACTGTGTCACATTTTTGCTTTTATTGATCAAATCTTCTCAACAAAGCAAGACACTTTGCAATATGTACTTTTTTTTTTTTACCTCTGATGTTAACATTCAAGGGTTTTTATCCATGAATTGCAAGTGCGTAAAAACAGGTGGGTTGAAATTAACGTATAAGGATTTCTGCATTGCCAAGACTATTGGCTGGTCCTCACAAAGACTTGTTGAAGGGTTCAGGTTGGATCCAGTTTTAGGTCAGGGTTCGAGGTACGGTTGGGCTTGTGATCATTTTAGTCAAGGTAAGAGGCAAAGGAAGGACTGAAGACAATAAGGGTCCCGACAAAGATAGAAAAACATGCGCATGTGTGTATGAACATACTCTGGTGTCCTTGTCTCCACGGTCTCTGGCCGTAGAAGTCCAGTCCTCCATTCTGGGTGTCCAGTGGGTCGGGGGAGGGATAACTCACTCCCGCCTAGAACAACCAACCCATCAAATTAAACCATTAACATTGAACATACAACGCTGTCACTCAGGTCAGGAAGTAGGATTTGGGTTCATTTCATTTGTGCTAGTCTTAGCATGGAAGGTATTCTATGTAGCAGTAAGATTATTAACCGCAGTAGTACTACTGGTATAGTCGGAGTTAGTGGCACCATCACCTGACAGAGCTGCTGTGCCTGTTGCTTTCTGTCCTGGCTGTAACAGGCAGCCTGCTGGTAGTAGAAACCAGGGTTCTGGGTCTGGATGGCTGTCAGACCCAACTTTATCGCTTCATCGAAGAGCTCACCGAACGACTGGAACCTGTTAGGAAGCAGAGATGATGACACAATCGGGACCTGGTGCCGTGATATATGGGCATTATATAGTAATGCTACTTGTCTGCCTTCAGCAGGGGGAAAGATTTATCCCTCGTACAACTCACTCAGATAATATGTAGTCTCAAATATTTTGAAAATGGCCCCAAGGTAAGGTAAGAAGAAAATGTCATTGCAGAAACATATTAGGATTTTTTTTTTTTACTAGCACTGCCATTATAAGACATTTTTATTCTTAAGTTTTAATTACTTTGAAATGTTACATGCGGGGTATGACAATAACGTATGTATCTCACTGTTTGGACATCCATGCAGCGTGCTCAAAGGACAGTTCAGCACTGCCGATCTTCTTCTTACACAAGTCAATGTGCTTCCGGAACTGAGCTATAGCATCCAGAGGAGTGTTATGCTGGAAACACAGGCGGCAGATCTAAAAAAGACCAGAGAGAGAGAGAGATATGAAATGTGGGTGAATGGTTGGTAACTGGAGACCTGCATCTGGTTGAGGCTCCCTAATAAACCACAATGATCCAAATCGTCAGGTGAGGAGGCACCGAGTTGAGCTGCAACATGGCGCAAAAATTAACAGAGGGCTATAAACTTTTACAAAGGCTCATCTCTAAATGACTCTGCCACAAAACAAACTGTGATGGCAGAAGACAGAAAAGAGTAGCTTGTAAATAATGTTTTGTTTTAGAAATTCCAACTTTATTTCAAGATCTAAAGAAGTCCTCACCCCACGTTTCCTATCTGTATCTCCACTGTCACCGTCATTAAAGGCACAAATATCCCAAAATAACATTTAAAAATGAAACTGATGTGATTTTAAAAACAAATAATTTAGTTCCAACCATCTTTAACTTACATTTTTGACTATTCATTGTTTGTACGATGCTACATAGTTTTTTTTTTTTTTTGTCTTGGCTACATTTTCATGCTATTTTCAACAAAATTGTTTTTCTTACTTCACCGGCTGATTCTTTTTTTTTTGCTTCAGGTCAGCAAATGCAAACTTTTTAACAGAATATTTTGTGTTGTTTCTAGTAAAAGTTTTTTTTTTTTTCCTAGTAACCAGGATGCACAATTTTTTTTTTTTTTTTTTTTTAATTTGATCTTCACAAAATGAGAAAAAACGTTTCTAAAATGTTAAGTATTCAAAAAGAGAAAAAAAGCACAAGTCAAATATAGAAGAAAGGAAACAGAGATGTACCTTGTAGTTGATAAATCCCGCCATAGTTTTGATCTCCAACATGTTGGTCTCGTGCGCTCTGAGCTCATGTACAAGACTGTAAGCAGTTCTGTAGTATCTACACAAAAGCACACAGACGAACTTCAGGGATTTAACTTCCTACGCACAAACACTTTTTGAATATTACACACTTGGAACATTTTACATAAATGTCAGGTTTAGCAAACACACGGACACGTTGCACTGCTTTCTGTTTCTCAGCAGGTTGTCATAAACGCAAAAACTGCAAGATGAAAACTTTTTAGTGATTTCTTTGAAAGTCACTTGAACCACAACAAAGAACAAGTTGGTTTTTTTTGCGTCCATTATGAATCTCTGGGTTCAGACTTACTTGAGAGCATTCTGAGTGTCCTGTTTCAGTTCACTGAAGAAAGCAATTTTAAACTGGTGTCTCACAAACAGCAGCTGAGACAAAGAAAAGAGACGGAGGTGAATTTATCAGTGGCTCCTCAGTAGTCTGCTTACATCCTGAGCAGCTCTGTAAAGTGTCGGTATAGTGCATTCATCTTCAGTAATATTTCAAATGTTTCTCCTCTCCAGTTGTGGGGGAAGAAGCGTGTGTTCATACCTGATGGGTTGTCTTGTTGAGGAACTCTTTGTGCGATTTGACGCGACGGATCTCGGTGTAATAGTACGTCTGCGCGTGTTCGTAAAAGGCGTTCTCCAACCTTCAGAATCACATCGATAGTCACAGAGATTTCAGGTCACATGCTCATCATTCTCGCTTTTAATCAAACTATCACCGGTTTAATGAAATATGTAGGTACCTTATAATGTAGCCCACTAAGTGGTCGGTGTGCGGCAGAACAAAGAGGCTCTTGCCAGACAGATCACAAGCATTACAAAGAGCTGATGCTCTCTCTGATGCCACCAGGTCCTCTCCTGCACAAACAAGAAGAAAACAGATGATTTTTTTGGCTTAAAGAAAAACAGTCTAAAGGATGGTTTGGCTGAAAGTATAGGCAGTGCAACTTAAAGGGTTAGCTACATGCGCGTATTTTAAAAGTCCCATATAATTTAGTAGAGGCCTTTACCTGGAGGTAGAGGAGTTTTCTTCTGGATTAGTACCACAGCCACTTTGGTGTTCCTGCCCTGAAGACTGGTCCTAAAAGAAAATAAATAAAGCATAAACAGATGCACATAAAATTCACTGCACCCATGTTATTCTACTCGGGGTGTACAGAGCAGATTCAGTCAATGACGATGCATGTCAGCACGTATCAATCAGTGATGCAATTCCATACATTTTGGATTAAATAAATGGCAATTTTACAACTATCACCCACCTGACTATCTCCACTTTAGTCGCACATTCAGACTGTTTCTCTTTCCACTGTGGGTCATCCCAGTCCAGTTCATAGAACAGAACCACCAGAGCTGGTACCAGGTTCAGATGCTTATTCATCCAGCCTGTTTTCAGGATGCCTTTAGGGATGTACCACTCATAAGATGTTCGCTGGACAGACAAGAGAAGGTAAATCTGTTTCGAGGTATTTTTGCACAGTTTGTATGCACATGCAAACAGATATTGTGTTTCCATTGCCATGATAGGTTGGGTTTGTTAGGATATTATATTGTCTTTGTTTGTTGAACAAGTTACTTAATACTTTTGAAAGAAAGCTCAAAACATATCTCTTTATATTAGCCTCTAACTAGCAACTATTGAAGCTCTCTTGCACCTGCTATGCACTTGAACTACCGCGCCTTTGAAATGCATATTGCTCATTTAATATTTTAACCATATATTTTGATAAAACTTAAAAAGACTGATATGCAAGTGAAAAGGGAATTTTAGTAGTGTACGAATGGATTGGACCCGTGTGAGTTTTTAAC
Source organism: Embiotoca jacksoni (assembly GCF_022577435.1). NCBI lineage: Eukaryota > Metazoa > Chordata > Actinopteri > Embiotocidae > Embiotoca > Embiotoca jacksoni. Next base: position 19,876,865 of record NW_027185403.1, read on the forward strand.
CGAGGTTTAGCAGAAACCTGGCGGTACACTGACGAGTCTACCTTAAAGACTTTACTAAGACCACAGCAGAAAAGGAGATTTAATGTCTAGTGTATGACTGGGTAACATTATAGACTGTGTGAAGTAAAGTTCTAGAAAAGTGCACAAGACGTACAACTGCTACAACTGCTTTTTCCACTAGTTCATATCACAAATTGAATTCTAGAGAACGACCCAAATCAAGTCTACTTGTATTTAATTTTATGCATTTTATCTGATCTTATACATTTTATGTTTCATCTCATTTATTTTCTATATTTTTAAATATTCCTTTATTTCTGTTTTTATGTGAAACACTGCATGTAATTCTCTTGCTGTGAAGCACTTTGAGCTGCATTTCTTAAATAAAAGGAGCTATGCAAATAAAGTTTTTTATTATTATTATTATTATAAATTCTCAGATTTCTCAGTACACCGCTCACCTTAGTGCGACACTTGGGGTATTCATGGTCTCCTGGGAGCACCTTGAAAGAGATGGGGACTCTGTCGGCACGACGATTGGCACAGAAGGCATCCCAAATAGCCCGATGCACAGCGTTGTACACCACATCCAGACCCGTTAAAGCCACAAAGGCCATGGGCCGACAACATAGCTCCGGAGGAAGGTCCCACTGGGAACCAGCCATCATGATGGTTCAACAACAGACACACCTACACGAGAAAGAGCAACATCAGATTGTCTTACACCAGTGTACATGATGGTTGTAGTTTATTTGTTCATGATTCATTGTGATTCATGATTTTTCCATGAATACTTTGTTGTGTTTCAACAGTTTGGGGAGTGACATTTTTTTTTTTTTTTTTTTTTACGAAATTCACTAAAACATGAATAAATAAATAAAACATATTGTCGATTATAAATGTAATTTGGTTCAGGAAATCAGTCGGTGTCACGACCTTTACGACATGATGACAGTCGAACCACGGAGACTTTGTGGAGAACAACTTCAGGTCACAAGACTGGGAGATTAGCGAACTACCTGCTAACAATAACAGTTCAGTTGTTTACATCGTTCAGACCGCAGCTCGACTGTGTTTTTACAAAATCTCCGGAGATTTATATGTCTGTCATTGAAATAAACATCTTAGACATTCAAAAAGCGGATAACACTGTGCAGTTTTCGATTGCCAGATAAATACAGACCCGCTGAGATGAAAGCGGAACTGAGATAACTCAACAAGGCTAAAGCTAGTCGTAGTAGTTATTCTGTTGGCATTCCTCATAAATCAGATATAATAATTGACTGAGATATGTAAATTGTCAGAGTCCTTTAAAAGACAGCATACCGAAAGTTGCATTAATTCCAAGTTGAATTAGCAAGCTGCACCTACTAGACAGTTAGCTAACTAGTGGGCGAGGTTGCAAATGTACTCAGCGAGTATACGTCAATGCAGTTTTAGTTTCAGGCTGCACAACTTCGTTTTAGCCAAATCCCACCTCGGGTTACCATGAGACGACTAGTCACCGCTGTGTCAACTTCGACGACGCCCAATATGAAAGCTACTTTAGCAGCTGTTGTTGCTACTCTCTAGCTAGTTAGCTGCCTCCGGTGCAGAATTTAGAGTAACACTTCCGGTTCGACTTTTCAAAATGAAAGTGCTGTCAACAAATTAGTTTTAACAAGGAAAGCAAATGGAGAAAAAAGTAATCTGAGTGCGATTAGAAGATGTGCGTGTCCAGTGATGACAAAAACTGAGAAAGAGTGGCAGGTGATCCAGTTTCAACTCTCTTGATATAAACAAAAGGATAAAGGCTTAATAAGAGTCGGAGGACTAGAACACATGAAAACATGATTGCAGTCATAAAGACAGAGTTAGAACAGGAACTAATAGATTAAGAAGAAAAGTTCATTGTCGTCATCAGTCAGAAGCAGATGGCCAAGTTCAAAGATAATTGCATAAAAACTCTGTAGTTTTAGACAAAATTAGTCATTTCAGGGGTTCCAGTAGGCTATACATGAAAGTATGAAAAATGGTTTATTAAGGACAAAGTAGACTAGAAAACCTTATAATAGAATACGAAGGAGTGCCGACAGACAAGCTCTTCACAAGATCCTCTGATAGTGACCTGATCTAATGATTTGTTTACCCACTGTCCTTAGGCACTCAATGTCACAAATTCTATAATAATGGTAAAATGTACATTTATTATTTTATTTTACAACTGCCCTGTAAAGCAAATTGTAAATACTGATATGTGCCTTAAACTTATTTTCATTATTTAGTCAGCACTACTAAGACTGCTTTCTTTCACCTACACAATATTGTCCAAACTTTGTCAGAGTGATGCTGAAAAAAACTTTCCAAAACTCCTGTGGAACTAGCTCCCAGTTTGGGTTTGGGACGCAGACACCCTCTATAGCTATAAGATTAGGCTTAAAACTTTCCTTTTTGATGATGTTTATATTTAGGGCTGTCTTGATCACCCTGAACTATTCGTTAGCTGGTGTAGACTGAGGCGACTGAGGGAACTTCCATGATGCTGAGCACCTCTCCTCAACTTCTCTCTCTTTCACTCTCCGTGCATTTATATCCCACCACTGCATCTCATTATCTTTGTGGCTTCTTTCCCCATAGTTTTTCTGTTTCTTCTCTCTCCCTTCAGACTAACTTTTTGCAGGTATCTCTGGCTCCAGAGCTGCATGTTTCTGATCTAAATGATGCCTCGTGTTTATTTCCGTTGGCTCCTCATCCCAGCCGCGTAAGGAGGATGTACACCCACCTCTGAGCCTGGTTTTGTTCTTCCGGTCATCACTGTCACCAAATGCTTGCTGATGTGGGAATTGTTAAATTATCAGGGGACATGTCTTGTGTTGTGATTTGGTTCAATATACTGTATATATATATATACACATATATATATATATCAATATATATATATACAGTATATTGATATATATATATATATATATATATATATATATATATAACTGGATTGAAGTAAATTGAATTGCTTGCTGATGTGGGAATTGTTAAATTATCAGGGGACATGTCTTGTGTTGTGATTTGGTTCAATATACTGTATATATATATATACACATATATATATATCAATATATATATATACAGTATATTGATATATATATATATATAACTGGATTGAAGTAAATTGAATTCAATCACTGAACCTGCAAAAAAAAAAAAAAAATAGCTACATTAATGAGTATTGAGCTGTAAAACTATCCCTGTCGGGATACTGTTTGAACTTGTTATCAACTGATTTCAACCACTAATAGTTATCTTATCAGTTATAATTAAAGTTTTCCTAAATTTTTCACCAATTAACGTATGTTCTTTTTGTAATTGTATTTCTTTCAAGTGGTTCAACAAAGCTCTGGCTATTTGAAATCAATTAAGTCAATCAAACTGTAGTATCCTTACACCATATGGAAAATAATCTATCTCATTTTTGTGTCGTAGGCCTTCACACAGTAGCCTGTAAGGGCGAAGGGTGAAATCTATTAATACAAAAAAAAAGACTGGCACTCAGTGGAGTTCAAGCTGCCTGCAGCTGAGCTGAATCTCTGTGGATGCACAGGTTAAATTCCATCCTGGAGCTGGAGTAGTCTATGGAGCACACGCAGATGTCTCACAACTTCCTGTCATTCTGCCCTCCTCAGCAGACACACAGCCGCATCCTCCCGCTCCGGCCAGAGGACACGGCTGCAGTCATGGGACAGCCTCCCACCAGCAGGACCATAGAACATGGAGAGGACTGTATCCCTGCCTGACTGAAGGTGAGTACGCTATCCTGCATAGATGTTTCTGTTTTGCGGTGCCTGGGGACCAGCCGTGTAAACATAGGCTACCGTCTCATTAAGTATTTAACCTTCAGGTGAGCGTTAAGGTCTCACTATGGTTGCTGTTGAGCAGATACTGTTGTCCTTTAGGTGATTGCTGTGTGTGTGCAATGATGAGAATGATGGTGAAGTGGATGATGAATCAGCGCTATAGTGGGTGTTGGTGTAGACCTCAGATCTGAAACGCACCGTCTTGTGTCATGCATGAAAAAGGACACGCCAAACTCCATTCAGAATTGTCGCGCTCGAATGTCTTTCTGTCTTGTCAGGGGGTAACGCTTATTGAATCAAACACAACCCAAGTCATTTTAGAAAAGGTTGTGTCAAATAGTAAATTCGGCTTGGTTGGATCCACTAATATTTCTGACGTCGATATAAAATCTACTTCAGAAATTTAACACACACATCATGGGCAGTTGCAAACTGCGTAAAGGCAAGATAAATAGAATTTGAAAACACGGATTAATGGATTCTTTGTTAACCGAATTAAAAATAAATCACAGAGCTCTGTAGGTGTAGGTGTAGGTGGTTTTTGAAGAGCAGTAGCTCAAACAAGTTTCCTGTGTGCGATGATACTACTACCATAATGTTTAGTGGGAGGGCGATGCCCTTGAATCAATCCCTCCTTCAGTGCAAACAGCAAATTGATCAGAGCTAGTACGTGTGGTGGATGATCAGGAGTGTCGAAACCAGTCAAGTGGGTCTTTAATCACCTTTGAATAAGACTATGGATATTACAGTTATCATGATGAAACATTCAGCTGTCCTGGAATGTAGGAGAGCACTCGCTCCTTTTCTGCTGGAGGAGGACCGCAGTCAGAGAGTTCCCTGCCTTCACACAGGAAGTTAGTCAAATATTTATCAGATGGCAGTCATGCTATTGTTGATGATGTAGAGCAGGCTACATGAATGCCAATTCAAACAACCTATCAAAAAACATTTGTTTCTTTCTTTCTTTTTTGGAGGCTGGGGTGTTGTGGTGTGTGTGTGTGTGTGTGTGTGTGTGTGTGTGTGTGTGTGTGTGTGTGTGTGTGTGTGTGTGTGTGTGGTATGGGGTCCCTTTAGACTTAGAAGTGATCAGAAGTTTTTAATGTTTACAGAAGGGCTGTAGGAACAACCCCTCCATACCAAACTGCCCATGTAAAAATAAAGACGTGTCCAAACATAGCAGCTGTACACTGACAGAGCGCTTTATTAGGGACACTTGTACAGCCGCTTATTCAAACAGCAATTTAATCAGCCAATCATGTGGCAGCAGTCCAGCAAAAAATTATTCAAACACAGGTCATGAGCTTCAGTTGATGTTCATATCAATCATCAAAATGGATAAAAAAAAAATGTGTTCTCAGTAAGTTTGACTGTTACATGGTTGCTATAGTTTCAGATGGGCTGGTTTGAGTATTTCTGAAACAAAATACATCCAGTGAGTGGCAGTTAAGAGAGGTCAGAGGAGAAGGCCAGGCTTGTTTGGAGCTGTCAGAAAGGCTACATTGACTCAAATCACCACTCTTTACACCTGTGCTGAACAGAAAAGCAGCTCAGAATATAACAACCAACCTGGAGGCAGCTGTGCTACAACAGCAGAAGACCACGTCGGGTTCCACTCTTGTCAGTCAGGAGCAAAAATCGGAGGCTGAATTTGGCACTGAATCTCTGCAACTGGACCAGAGTGAACCAGAAAAAATGTAGCCTGATGCCACCACTATGAAGCAGGATACGACTTTCCGTCATCTGGCTTAACTAAGCCGAACAAATACAGTTGTTCTACCAGCAGTCACAAGGTAGTGGTTATTACCAACTTGATAAGTCAACCCAGGTTTTCCCAATCCAGATATAATTGCGCATTTGTGTAAAAGGAGTTTGTTTATATGACTAACAAACATACACACGTATACTGGAAGGTTGTTGTTGACTGTTTGCATCCTTTTATGGTCACTGTTTACCATCTTTCAACACCTGCTCATTATAAACCATGACTTAACAAAAACTTGTCTCAAGCTTGTTTCATGAACATGTCACAATAACTCCTCCAATTTCTACAACCATACCATGTTCCAACCCTTAAATATATCCCACAGGAGTGTCTACTAAATCAGCGTCATTGCAACAGTAAACTCGGTATCAAAAAACTGCCCTGATTTGATTTTGGAAACGAGAAGTGAACATTGGTGTGCTGCACCCAAATCTGCTGACAGTTTATCTGTTCTGCCTCCTCCCAACATGAAAAACTTTCATTCTATAGACACCATCTGAAATGCAATACATCTCTGGGACACCAAATTATTGTTATTTATACGACTGCTAGATATCGCTTACCTTTGAAACGTAACTGTGGGCTGTAACAAGATGCTTGCACACAAAAAATGGGGTCATTTTTTGGAGGACAGGTTTGTTCTGTGGACTTTTGTGGCTCCCGCAGTCCCCAGGTCTGAATAAAGTCCAACACCTCTGAGATGTGGTAGAATGTGAGATTGGTTGCATGAATATGCTGCTGACAAATGCTGTGGATTTTACTATGTTAAGTGCTTTGAGATGACTGGTGTTGTGATCTGGCGCTATGGAGGTAAAATTAATTTCAGTTGAATTGAATATCTGCCACGAAGAACTGAGTCGTTGTGAACAAAATGAGCTGCAATACGTGAGTTTCAAACTCACTGAAGCTGTACGAGTTCAGGACTTTGCATAATACATGTCTCACCGAACAAACAATCTGCTGACTTTGCAACAGAAAACGTACGTGTCCTTAATTAATCATCGGGAATATCAAGAATATCCCAAAAATAATAAGAAAAGCTGATTTGGGGAAAAAAAAAATGCCTCCAAAGTTAAAACCACAGCCTCAAAAACTCTTTTCCTTTTCATTGTTTGCTCCACAATATAACCAGGAAACCACAAATTATGAGCCACGTTTTCCTCCTTTGTGTCACTTGGTGCCGCTGAGTGTTCCCATGGAGCGACTGGTCTAACACTATAGATCAGTCTCATATCCCTGTGAAACTAGATGTCTATTAAAGGTGGAAATTCTGAATCTATTCTATTCTGGTCAACATTTAATGATTACTATTTTGTAGTTCATTCACCTTTTCTCCCTATCGAAGGGGATTGCGTCACTATTAATTGCACATCAGTATGCAACAGTAATTTAACCAAGAGCAGCCTAACAGCATCAAGTCCTACCTGAAAGCAAATGTAGAAGCAAAATGGGCTACCATCTGAGAGCAGCGGCACACCACTGTAGAAATTGGCATATGCCACTTCTCATTCTCTGTGTCACTTGTAACTTAATTAATGTTATTTCAAACAACACACAGTAATGACCACGGAGGTTGGTAGGAAACACGTTATTACTATATGTAATAACTATATGCACGTTTTTTTTTTCTTTCACAAAGTCAGTGTGAGAACCAATTTTTGACACGGGCTTTTCTACTGAATAACTCTCACATACAGACAGATGTCCTTTGCCTGTCAGAGAGGGAACAGCTGCGTAATATCAACCTAAACGTTGCTTTCAACGTCACTGAAAATGTGTTGAGTTGCTCTGCTGCTGCAGTAATGGTGGCAGAACGGGAACTCAGTCTCATTGTGGTTTTATTGTCCTCCAACATCAGGACACTTGGAAGAGCAAGTGAGCTGTGAAGCGTTGCTTTCAGAGGATACTATCATTACTTTGATTCATTATCATTTGTTGCAGTTAAATAACTTGTGACAAACTGAAACATTCAAGAAGAATTCAGATTCAAGAGGTGACAACACATGAAAAATATCTGTCTGGTTTTGCTTAATGTTGAACTTTCAGTCATGGGCTATGCTTCCTTTGATTTGTTTTAAATAGCGGGTTTGTGAGTATTTAGGCTGATGGTTTTATATAATTTAGCACTGCTTTGGCTTTTTACACTCAGTAACAACAACAGGAAAGATACATTCATGTCTCTATCACTTCAGAGAACACAGACTTACATTCATTTTCTGGAAACTTACCCCGACCAACCACAACTGCTACTTACCTAACCCTATCTTGACCCAAACCTACCCTCACTATAACCTTAAGCCTATTCTTTATCCTAAAATGTAATACTTGCTCGTCCTTAAAAGACATTATAGTCCCCACAATGTGATTTTTTTTTTTTTTTAAATTTGTATTTTATTGTACTCTATTAATCCACAAGGGGAAATTCTTTCGCTACAGCAGCATCCCAAGGGGGAGCTGCTGCAACAGGCTGCCACGATCGTGGCGCCAACCAACCTGAGGTGCATGTTTTTGGGTGATGGGAGGAAGCCAGAGAACCCGGAGAGAACCCACGCAAGCACAGGGAGAACATGCAAACTCCACACAGAAAGGCCCAGGATCAGATTTGAACCCGGAACCTTTTTGCTGTGAGGCGACAGTGCCAACCACTGCACCACCGTGCCGCCCAAACATGAGAAGTTGCACAGTCGGCTTTTCATTCTTTCTGCGATCAGCATTAGCCATCCTTTCACATTAGGGAGTCACTGATTCAGTTAGAAACCAAAAAAACCAAAAACATTCACAGACCAAAATATGTAGATAATACTTTTTATATCTACTTACAGCTTGCTCACACACTGTTGAGTCAGAATCCATGTAAAGTCAGTCACTCGCTATTAATAATCACACTGTTTATAGTTTTTTACAATCTCTGACACAAAGGTGTCAAAGATTATGGTGTCAGAAGGTGGGTGTTAGATTTTCAAGGATCTTTTCAACTAAACGCACAAATAGAATGGTCTAATAAGAACACCCCCTCCCCCCCTACACACACACACACACACACACACACACACACTACCCCATCTCCAAACCTCACCCCTCCCCATCATGACGCATGCATACTATTATTGATCACAGTGATGTCACAGTTCTTTGTCGTACACCTTACCGTGACCATACGTCATACACCACGTACACCCCCCTCCTCCCTCTCCCCCCTCACTGTATCTCTCATTGTCATTATCCTTTTATGAGACTGTATGCTGAGCAGCACACCGCTGTCGTAAAGGAGCAAGTAGTGACGCATACCACACGGGAAGGCAATTCTGTCAAAGTCATGACGATGCTGAGTCATCTCTGTGCGTCTCTCAGCACTTTGTCTCTTTAAGCTGGGAGGGAGTGCCGGCATGCGTCGGATACCTCCCTCCCAGCATCGGATCTGTTTTACTGCTGCATCTGAATCTTTAATCTGTACATTCGCATCCATGGGCATCAATTGGGTAGAATATGATGTGATATTTTCCATATCTCTTGCAGATTTGTGATTGTCATGCAAAGCAAATCCTGCAGTAAAAAACACATGTCAGAGGTGCATTGTGAGTAAATAGTTATTTGAGAATGCTTCGGATCTATGACTTACAAATTAATTTTTGTTGTGTTCGTGGAGGGGGACTAGTCAGTTGATACTACACAGCGTATTGCTGTTACTATGCTTTTTAAATGACACAGGAAGTGGCTGTGTTGTTGTCAATGCTGGTGGGAAAATTATATCTGGATGTCCAGTTTAGTTAACAAATCAATGCATGTGAAGGCTTATTAGACACCAGAGCGTTGTGAAGAGGTTTATTATACTCTGGAAACCCTGTCGTACACTGCAGGTTAAAATAATGAACAAATAATAATTGTTGTCAAAAGTCAAATTAAAACAAACAGTAGCAAACATGAATTGAAGTAATTGTTCATGAAGCAAGTTTTTATAATACAGTTATGTTGACACATTATTTTTGGTCCCTGCTGTACTAAAAATATGTTGGCAAGAACAGCAGCAACAGATATCCCAGTAGTAGCAGCAGCTGCATCATGTAGTGTAGCGCTACACTGATGGGTGGGCAGGAGATTGGGATGACTCATCAAATACAGACAGAAATACTATTAGAAACTTAATTGCTGATTACATTATTGTTACTATTATTGTGTTGCCTTTCAGGCCTGTTGGCTTGCCTTTAAAAAATATGAGGTAGACTAATCAGGGTTTTTTTGGTGGTGTTGTGTCGGTAACTTCTGTGCAAAAAAAGTATAAATCAATATCTCTCCTGCTTTCTCACTCGCTCGCTGAGTGTGTGTAGGAACTTATAGACGTTAAAGGTAGCCCATGAGCCAGCGATTCTTATGCGTAGTATGAAATATTACACAGCACTGTGTGGAAACTAAGCTACTAAGCGAACCTTTATTGTCTCAGAGAAAACAGGAAATGTTGTTTTCTGTCATTGACAGGGTTACTTTAATGCATCACACACCACTGCATGTTTAACGCGTGTGAAGGTTACATGTATTGGACATTGTAAACATCAGACTCCTCTGAGTTGTAAATGACAAGGAGCATTTTTAATATGAATATGATGTCAAGTCAAATAAATTGTATTCTTATAACCTAATGTCACAAATCACAAATTTGCCTCAAAGGACTTGACAGCCTTCAATTCTTATCAAAAAAATTCCCACTCAAACCCTTTGACTGGTACAAACGGACGAAAGAAGGACAAGCTGAGGAGGGATCACTCTTTCAGGACGGATGTGAAAAATGGGTCGACACTGAAACTTTAGCAAACAAGGTTACAACAATACAATCAAGAGCAGGCGAAGGTCACACTGTCCACAGAAAATCTACAGAAGATAAATGATCAAATAAATGAAGTAATGCTTTATTCACTGTAAAGTCAGGTATTGAATTGGATGTTATATGCAGCAAAGAGAAATCTCAAATTTTAAGCATAGTCAACAATATGTACAAAACAAAACAAAAAACCCCACAAAAAAAGCAGTTGTTCTGAATGCTCTGGATGGATTCCGTTATCATTTACTCCAATACCATGTCCCAATACAATGGAGCGCAGCTACCTTAACTTTACTCCCGCAAAAGTCAGGTAACTTTTTGACAGTGCTGCAGCCATACTGCATACAACACTTAACCAGGTTGCTCCTCTAAAACAAAATAAAGCAATGAATCAGAGAATGATTGCTATGTGTTACAATTCGCAAACACACACGTTTTCAGTTTGCAGGTATTACTCTGCTACTGTCTGCTGTTCAGCCTCCCTGAATCACAGGATATTCTTTCAATTCTCTTCTATTGCTTACACAGAGGACACTATTTGAGTAAGCAGTCCTTCAGTGTGGCTGTATCAGGGCTTGATACAGAACTTTGATACTTTATGGCAGTGACCAAACTCCTTTAGAAGTATCTACTAGCAAAAAATGCTTTGTCATTTGGTGCCACATTTCAATACCTCGGCTGCGTCCACATTAACATGTTTTTGTTTTAAAGAACACTTGAGCCACAGCACTACCATTTGTAGCCTCTATTGGGAACAGATAACAGAAATAATACTAGATTGCAACTTAGGGAAGTAAATAACATGGACACCTTATTTTACTCTTTTCAACTATTTTTTTCAGCCATACATGTCTCGCGAGCTTTCAGCTGTGTTGCTGATACTGATAGCATGTAAGACCTTTAGAAAACATTGGCCAGCTGTAGTGTCAACAGCTTTCATGTAAGGCATTTAGGGAACATTGGTAAATTGTATCAGCGGGGGTTATCGGAGCTTGCATGTGAGGTGTTCAGGGGACACTAGGCTGATTTAAATCATGTTTATCAGATAGAAAAAAAAAATTCACGTCAATGAGGTTTCACAGTGGTTTGTGCTCGGACCCATAATTTTCACCTTACACATGCCTTTTCCTCTTGCACCATGTTGGCTTCCATTGTTGCTGTAAAAAGGAAGTCACCTGTGGTCTTTTGATAGCAATTTGGTGTTTGGCCAGTTTGCAAGTGCATGTGCTAATTGGTCCATGGATGTGGCCTTTTGAATGACGGCAGTTTAAAATTGCAAATACTTTTGAAATGCAAGTTGTGTGCGGAAAGAATAAGGCAAATTATCAACATGTTCTGACCATCGAATATTACCAGAGGGAAATGAATAAAAGCGCTCCATGAGAAAATTGTACACACAAATGTTTGTGTGTATCACACTCAACTCTGCATTCAGTGTATGAAGGGAGCAGATCATTTCATTTTATTCACGTTCATAAATAATAATTATACTGATTTACACTATGAATTATTCCCACATGTTTATTTGAACTCACAAAAAATTAAATAAAAATAAGCTATTTTGAGGATGCTAATGATGAAGTGGTGGGTGCTAATGATGTGTGGTATCACTGCTTAACCACACAAAACATTTCAGAGGGAGCAAGTGCTGATAAGTGTGTGTGTGTGTGTGTGTGTGTGTGTGTGTGTGTGTGTGTGTGTGTGTGTGTGTGCGCGCGCTGAGGGGCGTTATGGCATGCCGATAAGCCAGCTGGAGGCCAACACTGATAAGCGGTTTTGTTAACCGATACTCTACACTGTGTGCTTACGCATGTTTGCGTATATGTTTCTTCATATTTCATGTACACTGAATACAGTGTTATTCAATATAAAAGCCTTTAAAAAAAAAAAAAATGTCATAGTTAAAAAAGCATGCGGTTTCCTTGTATGCTCTTTTCTGTCTCACACACTGTCCGTCTGCATCCATCTTTCTCTGGAGATTAGACAGAAGAGGTGTGGCTAAGGGCACCCCACACTGGAGGGACAAACCTTGTCTGCTGGTTTTAGCGTCTTATCCAACACACATTTCAAATTCAATCAATCTAATTTCCCATGTTTGGATATGTCCACTGTTGACAGGCAGGAAACTGGTAAGAAATATTAATTTCACGGCTAACAGACAAAAATAAATATAGTATTTTTTGCTGTTTTGCTCATGTACATTTTTAGGAGAAATTCTAAGTGACTTTGGAAAAAGTAAACAGATAAATGGGGTAGAAATAAATATAAATGTAATTATTGAAGGGAGCATTCATAAAGGTTATTATTGCAAACAAATGACAAATAACTAAAAAGTACATCAAATAAAAAGTGAAAAGGAATTAGGTGTGACAGATGCAACCTTTTCTCTGTTGGTTCGTTTTGGTTATTTAATGGGAACGTCTTTATACAGTTTGTTCCAGCTCTACTCTACAATGTAAGTCATGGAAACTCTTTTGCAATGCATAGCCTACTCTTAAAAAAGTTATCAACTCTCATTGACTGGAATGAGTCAATCTAAAAATGTATTGTTCATGTTCAACTGTAATGTAAAAGCAATTTAAAACCTAAAGTCCTGCCAACATAGCCATGTCTTTGTTGCAGTTGAAAATTTATAGTTTTATTTTATACATATAATCCTGGAATGTTTTTGGAAGATCTATCATGAAGACGTGTTCAAATACCTTCTCTTTATTGATCTATATTTTATTGTCTTGTCAGACTTTTTAAGGGAGAGTCTGATAATCTGACTGAGACCTCTTCATGCCTTTCTCTGTTTCCTCTAGGTGTACTTTTGAAGTTTGCCTGTCTGCAACACAAAGATTGAAGATGATTTGAATCAACCACAAAGCCTGTATGTTTGCTTTTTTTTTTTACTCTCTGTGTGTCTCTTGACTTGGCATTGAAGATGTTACTGTATAGTTAAGCAGCTATGACTTCTCTTTCCATCATTCTTTTAAAACCTTCTCACACCACATTATAGCCTTGAAAAAAGCCCTGTGACCCTCACAGCTCGTCAGAAACACTGGTTATTTCTCTGTCAGTATACACCCCATTTGGATAGAGATCTTGGTGATGCGTGGGTGGCATTAGCTGCATATTCTGCCTGTCATTCTCACTTTTTTCAACCAAAGAACATTTTAACAGATATTGACGAGGCAGTTACAAAATCAGCATGCTACTTTCTTTTCTCTATTCTTCTTTAGTCTCATCATTTTCTTTACCTTAACCTGATTTTTATTTCGCGGGAGGCTGTGGCTCAGTCGGTAGACTGGGTTGAACACTAATCAGAAGGTTGGTGGTTTGATCCCCAGCTCCTCCTGTCCACATGCCTAAGTGTCCTTGAGCAAGACACTGAACCCTAAGTTGCTCCTGATGGTGTGTGAATGTGCTCCTGATGGCAGCACCTTGCATGGTGATCTGTCTCGTGAATGGAAAACTATGTTAAAGCGCTTTGAGACCGAAAGGTGATAAAGCACTATACAAGTACAGACCATTTACCATTCAGCCCTTATAGTATGTTGTAGGCTCTTGAAGAACCCCAGAGTCATAAATTGTGTCTTGATCTCAGGTTAAAGCCACATTATGACTGAATTAGAAGACCCGGGGATGGAGGAACATACCCCGTCCTACACGATCTTTCTGGTGGTCTTCCTATTCTTTCTCACCGGACTACTGGGTTTTCTCATCTGCCACCTGCTGAAGAAAAAGGGCTACCGCTGCCGAACTGCAGACATGGATGATAAAGAGGAGGAGGAGGAGGAGGAGGAGAAGCTTGAAGGACATGCAGATGGTGAGTTGAAAAGAAATATAGAATATACAAGGAGGTCAATTAAAGGGAATCAACTTTTTTGATTAAAGAGCTCTATTTAGTGGTCTCAGAGTACGAGCCAGCAGAGCAACATTAAATTATTTTGGAGTAAACATTGTGTCCTGCTGATTAATGTTCAGTTCTTCTTTTAGCTTTGTTTTGGTTCCCCCAACTCCTGAGAACATTTTTAGCTGCTAGCTATTTAGCTGTTAAATACTCCACTATGTTCACCAGCTAATCGCTAAACTTATATCAGCTGGTAAGTGCTGGTAAGGTAGAGCATAGTGGATTTATCAGAACTCTTTCACTGAAAACAGTTCTATGCTGTGGAAATGAAAATGATAAGAGCCCAATTACCATGAATATCAAAACAATTAGCTAAAATAGGCACAAAAAAAATTACAATAAACATATTCAATAGTGCAGCCTTACAATAACAAAACAATGTGAAGAATCAAGTTTAAATTTTAAGTCACATCATAAGAACAGCTGATAGAAATGATATACATTATTGTGATGCTGGTGAGGAGGAGCAGAGACAGAATGGGGTTTGGAATCTGCTCATATGTTTTTTCCTCTTTCTTTCCATCCTGCTCTTGCTTCATTGACCTTGCTCCGTCAGAAATACACAAACACTCAATAACACGTCCTCTTCCTTGGAGTGTTTATCACAAGCACTCATACACATAAACTTACTCAAGTATACTCTCACTTTGATACATAAAACTGTCTTTGCTCATATATGGCCAATCACACACATGTAAACAGACACTTGCATACAGAACTAAAGAGACAAAACAAAGCAAGACGGGTTGCGCTGAAAGGCTTGATAACTATTTACAAAATCTATTGCTTGCTCTACACTACACCCTGTGTGCATCTGAAGAAATTATTTCTTATAGTCGTTTAAACAAATTGAAAAACTCAAATACACCGTTTCTTTACCAAAATGTCAGCAACGTTTTTCTGTCTGCATTTAATCTTTTAGTTGTCTGTATGACGTTTAGAGAAATAGTCCCTATGAAATATTGCTTTGATGATTATCCTGATGGACACTTTACCAAGAAAAATTTGTTTTTCGAAATGTTGTGAGCACCACAAATTAAATTCCTTTTACCTCCTTTGCATTGACTCAGATGTATCACAACATTTTTCTTTGGTAAAAAAAAGGTGAACTCGCTAATTCTAAAGTAGTTTAGGCTACATACAGTATGTCTGTAAAGACTCTCAGTCATCCAGGTAATGTATATGTAGGTCATGTATATCTAAATTTTATCTAACGATAACTGGACTTGCTTGACTGGAACTGGAAGACGTTTAACTGTGCAGCACCCACTTAAAGGGATTCTTCAGTTCTAACTGAATGGTTGGGATCTCAGGTTTTTAATCTCTGGGGTCGTTATTACTTTGAGAGTCATCAAAGTCACATGTGAATTTTTTATTGCAATAGTAGTGTCGCAATCAAGAACCTCTAGCAAGTCCAGTTGCCTCACATAACTCTTAGACAGATGTAAAGTATGGGTATTGTGTGGCATTTGGCCCAGAAGTATTGCAATACCTAAAACATATGGGTTTGATTTTTTTTTTAAATTTTTTTATGTGTTTCAGATGAGGATGAAGACAACCAGGACACAGTGGAGCAGATCCTCAAATGCATCATTGAAAATGAAGGTGACAAATATAACAACTACTAAAAGTTTTTTTGGATCGAGTTCTGCTAAACTGAGGTTTAATTAGTTCACTTTAAAGTTCAAGTTTATGAAGCTGAATCTATTTTAATGTGGTTTATTTTATTAATTTGTATTTTACTGTCTGCCATTTCATCATCTCTATTCTGATGTGCTATCTTGAGGGTTGATACAGCTAATGAAAATCAATCAGAATGAAATCTGATGATATCATATTCAAAATCCCTTGCTTGGACAATTTAAATGCCAAAAAAACATAAATGACACATTTCCTACACGTATAGCCCTTTTTTTGTGCCTTATCAGAGTAGATTAGCATGTGTCAAACATTCCATGGAACAAGTGTTGGATTTCTGTAATTTGGGTTTTTCTCGTCTCCAGCAAATATGGAAGCCTTCAATGAGATGTTGGGAAACCACAAAGTGTGTGTGCGCCATGACCCCAGGTAAGTTCATTCAGCTAAGTCTAAATGACACTAACATGAACTGATAACTGCATGTTGATGTCGCAAATAAACAGGGTTTCATTTTGAATCTTGACAGGAATCTTTCAGTTAATACTGTCTGTCATAAACTTAAAAAATGGGAATGCTGAAAAGACCGAATCTCTTTTCTGTTGGGCCACTTTTTGGTCCACTAAACAAGAAATGATGTGGCTCGTTTAAAGAGGAAAATATGTGAAAACACCCTAAGTCGATATTTCACATATTTCACTATAAAACATAATCATTTTAAAACCAGCTACTGCTGACTTGCATAATTGATCATCCAAATTGCAGCAAGGATGGACAATTTTAATTTTTAGTACATCTTCACACCAAAATCATGACATCTTTAAAGTAATATTCCCAATTTAATCAAACAATTTTGTAAACATTGTCTTTATTTAGCATAGCAAAAAAGACATTTTCAACACTCAAAGTAATTGTAACATAGATAATAATGTTGATCATCTCATAACAATGCCATATTTCAAGGCCTTGAATATTACAGAAAGTGAAGAGTTGGTTCTGTTGGATAATGTCAGAAAAATGAGCAGGTGTAAAGACCTTTAGTGGCCAGATGACTGGATCAGATTCTGTCTGAAAGGACAAGGCTTGTGGGACGCTCCGGGTCAGCAGTAGTAAGTACCAACAGTGGTCCGAGGACCAACGAACCGTGAACTGGAGTCAGGTTGTTTGAGATGTGCTATGACATGGTCTGATCTGTGGCAGCTCCACTTCAAAACATACAGAAGTTAGAGGATCTGCTGCTGTCTGTTTAGTGCCAGATAGCACAGGACACATTCAGAGGTTTCTTTGGCAGGGCGGTGCTGTTTTGGCTCCATGTGAGGAACCAACAACACACTAGGCAGCGGTAGTCACAATGTTTTGGCTCATCAGTGTATGGTTGTCGTAGGTGTAGTTGCTATTTTCATTATGTTTATTACTATCGAAATGGCAGGTTAACAGGGTATGACATACTTAAGGTTAGACTTGCACACTGTACAAAAACACAGTTAAATCTAATTTTAAAAACTTGCTAATGTTGATGTCTAGGTTGCGTAAGGAGTCCATCGGAGGTATTCCTCCCCATCACCACACAGTCCACTCAGGCACAGACCACAACTCCTGCCACCTCTGTGCCCAAGTTCGATCCAAAAAGGGCCGCAGACAAAGCAGAACCCCCCGCTCCAAGCAACGACCTGGAGAGCAGACTGTCTTCTCTGTTGGCAGGTAACAATGCAGAACGAGGCCATTTTGCACAATGCACAAGGATAGAGTTGCAATGTCAGCAAATGAGAAATAAAGACCGGATGCATAAGCAGTGTATCACTCTCCCCTCAGGTTCCGGGTGACACACACTGATAAGAAGCTTCATGGAGGACCTAATCCATTGGCCATTTCAGGGGACCAGTTGGATCAATCCCAGGACAGCGAGGAGCAAAAGGAGAGCGGGTACAACCTGAGAAGCATGTTTAAGGAAGTCCCACCACATTCAGAAAGTGCCAATGGGGTGGCTGCAAGTGTGGGGAAACGAAGGAAGAGTGTGACCATATTTGGGCTCAGGCGGAGCAGTGACCCTGTCGGTATTAAGGTAGGGGAAAGCACCGGTAAGGAGACTGGAGGGGTCAAATTTGCTATTCAACAGCAACCTGTGGTACTGGAGGAACCGGTGCAGGCAGTTGGAGTTGATTCTACTAAACCAGGTTCCAAACGTGAAACCAAGCCTGCTTCACCTCAACGTGAGACTAAAATATCAGGCTCTGTGAATTCTCCTTCTTCCCTGTCTAAAAAACAGGCCTACAACTCTCGCTCTGGTCCTGAGGTTGGCTCTACGAGGAGTATAGCAGCTTCTGCTCCCAGTTCCCTTCCTATTCCATCGAAGAAACGAGGAGATGTTGAAGATAAAGTGTTCAAAGCTGAAGAGATGTACGATACCCTTCCACTACAAACCTCTACACCTATCACCCCCATGGCAGGATCCATTCCAGGTTTCACTCCTGTCATCCCTACCAGTCAGCCTGAACCCTTTTCTAGCCCAGCTTTTGCAGTTACCCAAAGTCCCCCTGACCCAAGCTCCAGCCCAGATCTAGAACCAGGTTTTGGTGCTAACCTAGCTTTAATAAGCTTAGGTTCATCCCCTCCATCTTCTTTCCCAATCAGGACAACATCTTCGGTGTCTTCATTAAAATCTCCCACCTCTTCCATGGCGATAACACCAAGCCCCAAACTAAGCTCAAGAAATATGGAATCAGAGGCCTTTTCGCCTGCCCTCACACCAAGCCCAAAACTCCCACTGAACCGAGAAACTGCACCATTTTCATCTTCATCCTTTGGACAAAGTGTTAGTCCACTGCAAACCCGGTCTCTCTCACCTGGTCTTAATGCCAGGCCCAAACTAGAATCCATGTCAGTATCACCACAAACCCCTTCTTCCTCTCCAGCTGAGAAAAACCTGTCATTTACAAGTTCACCTCATCTTATTTTGAAGTCAGAAAGGGTGACAATCAAAGGGGTCATAGTTTCAAGCTCATTATTTCCAAAGGAACAAGAGCTAGAAGGAGACACAACCCCAAAGATTGAAGAAAAGACAGAAATAAAGAGAACTGGAATTCTCAAAACAGCTCAACTTTCACCAGTTGCTGCAGGAGATTTCTCTCCCACTGATCCGCTTTTTAAAGACAGACTGAGTAGTTTCCCTTTGTCACCTACCAGCCCACAGTCTCCTTCCTCACCTCAGGGGAGCGCAGTAAGTAATGTGACCATTGTTAAAGCCAGCCCCGACAGCAAGAGAGAGTTCTCTGTTGTGACGATGGTGGAGGAAGTGAAATTTTCTGTTTCAATAAAAAGTCAGAAAGGAGAGACTTTTGAACTTGGGGTTGAAACAGAGAAAAGGGGAATTAGTCCAGTTTTTGATCAGGGAGCAAATGTTTCTGACTCACGCGGTGGACAACCTAAGAGTCCAATTGGAGAGACATCTGGACTAGAGGCTAGGACCGCACTGAGTCAAGAGAAGGATGACATGATGGAGATGGAGGATATTACAGACTGCAAGGTTATGCAGGTGGAAGGAGCAGAAAGGATGGAAGATGAGGTGGAGAAGGTGGTGCACACTCAGTCGCAACAGGACTGAGAGGTTTAAGTCTCAAGATCGTGAAAACTTCAAGACATCCTGTTATAATCCAAAGAAAGCGAAGAGTGACACCACACTGTGGACTAAAGGAAAGGCAAAGTAGTACTAATAGAATAAGATAATTATGAACTCACCATTTATCAATTAATAACAGCAGTGAAGATGTTTCAGGGTGACTGGCCTCACTGGTTGTGTAAATCATCAGATTTAGCCCAAAGTAGCCTATTCACCATGGATAGCATGTTTGTTTATTTAGCCATGCCATGTCAGTGAGCCCACTTCTGTGATCCAGACTAAAATATTTAAGTTGATGCTCAACTCATGGATACAAAATGGTAAATCCTTCAGACTGTGATGACTCCCTCAACTTTACTGCTAGCACCACCATGAGCTTGACAATTGTTTCATGGGTTGCAATGACCTTTGGAATATATGCATAATGGCCGTACACTGAATCCAAATGGTATTTTGGTGTCCCGTGACCTTTCATCTGCATTCACTAATAGGTCAAAGTTTTCACTTATACCTTGAAATTTCTCTGCATTTACTTGTATGATTCAATTTACACAAAGTTTGTACAGACATTTATGGTTTCCAGATGATGAATCCTTATGACTTTTCGATGCCCTGACTTTTCCTTCAGAGCCCTCATTAGGATCACATTTGTGGTTTTGATTGAAATATCTTGACAACTATTTAATGGTTTGGCATGTAATTATTAGTAAACACATCCATGTTCCCCTCAGGATGAGTCTTAATAACTAATGTGCTCCTCAGACTTCATCTAGCGCCGTCATTGGTTTTAAAAAGGTAATTTCTGCGATACATTGATTTATGACTAAGTAGTAGCTATATTCATCACGGTCCCATCAGCCTTACCAGTCAACCCGGTATCACAGCAAAACATGAAATAGCCACGCTTTGGACTGGTGTGTCAATTTTATGCTTTGCCATGATACTAGGTTGCAACAGTACACTAAACACACTAAATAGAGTAAATAGGGTCCAACCATCCCATTCATTTCTAGATTTTCCATCCAAAACCACAAATATCATCGTCATGGTGGCACTACAGCAAAGAGGATCTCCAAAGTCATTAGGAAATATTGTTGAAGAACCTTGGTATTGTAATTCTTTCTTTTTTTTATACTGTTGTGTGGACCAAAGTGATGGGCCAATTAACTAAATTAAGAAAATTTGACAAACCAGCATTAGCATCCTTAGGGCCATGCTGCTAGTATATAGCAATGCTGGACTCCTAAAACTTGACCAGTAATTTATGTGAACGTCAAGTCTTCTATATACAGCATTAATACCTGATGTTCACTCTCTCATAGAGGATGTTTCAAGTTTTCATGTCATACAGAAATTAATGGAAACAAATGGCTACTTGTAAAAATACATAGCAGTGAAAAACTATACAAAATTCCTTTTGAAGATTGTCTGCAAATCCTTTAATTAGTAATGATTTATAGTTAGAAAGCCAAAAGTTATCATCAATGGTGATGGTTCTGTTGATGTAGGGCTTCTACTGCATTGCTGGAACAAAATATTTAGTATACCCACTTGCTTTAGTTTGCCTCATCTTTAGTTGTCGACTTCATACATTTGTCAAAAGCATGTACAATGGCTAAAATGCTGAACAGAAGGACTGTTCACTGTTAGTGTAAGGACATAAAGATATAGCAATAACTGAGTTGTCAAATTGGTGCCCATCATCCTTTTGGCCTTCTTATAGACCAAAGAATTAACAATGTCGGGTGGCTTTTCCTGCTTAATGTGTGATTATCTGATCAATTGGCTGGCTGAACAATTAGTTAAGCTTAAGGTGTTGGATTGATTTTCCAAAGGACTCACCCCATTTATGTCTGTGACTTGTGATTACTTTATTGATTTAGTAACAGTCATTATTTATTGATGTATTAAGGTGCTAATGGCTAACAACCTCTAATCACATCTATTGATCCTTCTGAATCAAGATCAACAGGCCGAATACAAATGAAACAGCAACTGCTGGATGGGCAGCTGCACCAATGGAAACGTATCATTGAATTTCAATCAAGTTTTTGTCATCATGTCTGACATTATTCTATACTGGGGCTGCTTTTGGCAACTACAATGTGTTGTCACTTGGTTTAAACTTGGTAGGGTCTTTTCAACAGTCTTTTTCTTCCAATTTTCCTCCTCCTCTTTTCTCCTAATTTGAAATTCAGTGGCAGCAAAGCAATGAGCTTTTACAGGAGAGCAGAACCTTTACGGTCCTTGCCCTCCACAGATCCACCGTGCAGGTGCTTTATCAGAAGAAGTGCAGTAATAAAGACATAACCTCTCAGTGGTTTAAAACAGCACAAGTAGTAACTGAGCTTCAGAAACTGATATCAGAGACTGAACATGGGTCTTTCCACGAGATATTTCCACTGGCAGTTGCCACTACCCCAGCCCACCATTTTAGTTCACTGGAATTGTGACATTGATACATATTAACAAATATCAATCTTGTTATTCACACTGTTTTTTTTCTGCTCATGTCATTCCATCATGTGAGCATGTTTAATATAAAATGGATGCCTTCCAGGAATATCCAGAAGCAAAGATGGGAAGTAAAGCTACAGACTACTGATAACTGAACAGTAAATGGTTGGTGTGACATAAGCTCTCAAACTGCAGAGTGATGAAGCTTCCAGAGAGTTCAAATCTGCTGTCCAATGTAAAAAGATTATTATATATATTTCAATGGAGTATTTGAAAAGCTTTTACAACAGATAAAAGAAAGATAATGTAAATGGATGACTACAGTAGAACTCCTCACTGATATATATATTTTTTGTTCCCACTCATTTGACTTTAGAGACTCACGAAAACATGTTTGTCATACCTGTGAAATGAGCAGCATGGTTGTACGTAATATGAGCTGGATTAGTTGCAGGTGAAATATGATACTCAAAAGTATTTATTCACAACTTCACATTTCATGTATATTTAATCTCTAACTCCATTACTACTATCAAAAGGGCCATTATCTCTGCTAAAAGACTAAAAGCATATTCCAGAAGTTATAAGGTGTTAAATTATGTCTGTTTTGAAAAATTCACAACCTTGGTTTAATTTTAATAGTTTGAGTAGAATGCCATTATATTGACTAAAATAACTGATAAGACAGGGCAATAGTAATTATTCCATACTTTGGTTTTGTTTAAAGCCTGTATAACTTTCTGACTACACATGATAACACTATATCCTATGACAAAACAAACTGTCTTCAAACGCACTCTAGATAGATTTAAAAAAAAAAAAAAAAAAAAAAAAAAAAGAAACCACAAAACTTAATTCTTTTGGGGAAGGGAAGACTTGTAATAAACATTTAAAAATCTATGAACAGTGACGCTTAGGGCAATAAAGTAAAAATTTAAATTAAAAGAAGAAAGTTCTTAAGTGTACCAATGTAAAAGTTTGTTGTTGTTTAGGTTACTTTTTTGTTGAAATCTCAAGTTTATTTTCATCCTAACAGTGGCCCCAAAAATTATCTTATAGCTGTTATCCTAAAAACAAGGAGAACTAAAAGTTTCATCCTCCACATCATTGTGAAAAAAGCTAACAAACAAAACAAAAACAAAAAACAATGTAGTTCTTACTAATGTTTGGATTTTACATGCTCAGGTTTTAAAATGTCTGTCTTAGAAAATGTATCCAAAGAAGAGATTTCCTTAACAGATAAAATAAGAGCCAAGTGAAAAAATATGTTTGTATGTCATCTGAACAGACAGAACCTTCAAGATCGGTATTACTGCAGATAACAAGTGCCCATTTTCTCTGACATTGGAGTCCATGTTTATTTAGAGATGTGCTGTTTGGCATTTAGCCCAGTATATATTTGTGCCTCTGGCCCTGGAGACTTTTTCGCCAGTGACTGGGTTTTGGATAAAAATAATTTACAAGATGAATTTCAGAGGCTTCAGGTCAGAGGTCAACTATGTCCTGGCCTTTATGGGAAACCAACATGTAGTCTGCAGTCTACTGACCTTGTTTTATTCTAACTGTCTGTGTTCCATTTTCCCATGAATTTGTATTTAATCCATCTTCCTATGGACTCATGGAGTCCATCCAATGGAGAGGCCTCTGGTGTCTATTTGAAATCTGAAACAGAACCCCAGTAAATTATCCATTTTCATACAATGCCTGTAAAAAGTAGTCACCCCCCTTGGATGTTCCACCCTTTTGTTGCTTTTATACATGAAATCATGGTCAATATAATTTGGCTTTTTTGACAAGAATTTGCACAAAAAAAAAACCCTCTTTAATATCAAAGTGAAAACAGATTTTTACAAAATAATGTCAATTAATTAAAAATATATAAGGTAAAGTAAATGATTGCATAAATATTCACCCCTTTCAGGTCAGTATTTAGTAGATGCACCTTTGGCTGCAGTCACAGCACTGAGTCCGTGTGGATATGTCTCAATCAGGCTGGCACATCTGGACACTGATATTTTTTTGCAAAACAGCAAGCTCTGTCAGGTTGCTCGGGGATCATGCGTGAACAGCTCTTCTCAAGTCCAGCCACAAATTCTCGATTGGATTGGGATCTGGGCTTTGACTTGGCCACTCCAGAACATTCACCTTGTCTTTGAACCATTTCTGTGTAGCTTTTGCTCTATGATTGGGGTCATTGTCTTGCTGGAAAATAAATCTTCACCCAAGTCGTAGTTCTCTTGCAGACTGAGTCAGATTATCCTCCAGGATTTGGCGATATTTTTCTGCATTCATGTTTCCCTCTACCTTCACAAGCTTTCAAGGGCCTGCTGCTGAGAAGCATCTTCAGAGCATGATGCTGCCACCACCATGCTTCACGGTGGAGATGGTGTGTTTGTGGTGATGTACAGTGTTTGGTGTTCACCAAACATAGCATCTAGTCTGAAGGCCAAAAAGCTTAATTTTTGTGTCATCAGACCAAAGAACCTTCTTCCAATTGACCTTGGAGTCTCCCACATGCCTTTGGGTAAATTCCAGGCGAGATTTCATGAGCTTTTTTTCAACAGTGGCTTTCTCTTTTCCATCTCCCATACAGCTTTGACTGGTGAAGAACCCGAGCAACAGTTGTTGTATGTACAGTTTCTCCCATCTGAGCCACTGAAGCTTTTAACTCCTTCAGAGTGGTCGTAGGTGTTTGGTGGCCTCCCTCATCAGTTGCCCGGTCACTTAGTTTGTGAGGACGGATAGCTCCAGGCAGATTTAAACAAGTGCCATACTCTTTCCATTTCTTAATGATGATTTAACTGAGCTCTGTGGGATGTCCAGTGAGTTGGAAATCTTTTTGTAGCCATGTCCTGACTTACACTTTTCAATGATCTTTTCCCCGAGCTGCTTGGAGTGTTCTTTTGTCTTCATGTTGCAATTGTAGCAGGAATACTGATGAACCAGAGACTGGACCTCCCAGACACAGGTGTTTTTATACTACAATCACTTGACACACATCAACTGCACTCAGGTGATCTCCATTTCACTAATTGTGACACTGCTGGCATCAACTCGCTGGACCTCTGTTGAATTAGGTCAGTCACTTTAAACGAGTTGAATATTTATGCAAACACTTATTTGACACTATATATTTTTAATTAATTGACATTAGTTTGTAAAAATCTGTTTTCAAAAGATGAAAGAAGCTTTTTTTTGCAAATAATTGCTCAATTATATTGACCATGATTTCATGTATAAAAGCAACAAAAGGGTGAAACATCCAAGGGGGGTGAATACTTTTTTATAGGCATTGTATCTATAATTGTTGATAACTTTTTATTATAAATGTATAAACAGAGCACACAGTCACGTGTTGTTTGAAGTGAATTAAGTGTGTTTCCATCACCCATGTTCATCACTACAGTAAACTACAAACAACAGTGTGTATTCTTTTCAACACAAGATATGCTCATTTGTTAACCTGTTGAAAAGTCAGAAATAATAATCTTGTAAATTACACAGCTAAGTGTACACAGTAAGTAAGTAAAAGAAGGGCAATGTTTTTGTTTGTTTGTTTATCTTTTACTTATGCACTTCATGAAGTCATTTTAGATCAATATCAATTGACTGAAAGAATCATATACAGTATGCATACCCGATTGCAAACACAGAATCAGGTATATGAAAACATTTGAGATGTCCATGTCTTTTTTTTCTACAATAAACAGCAGTTTACTGTGAATGTTGTATTTACATTCACTGTGTCCAATTTTATTTTTTTTAACAGCTGAAGTCAATGGTCTATCCTGCCAACTGCAGGCAGCCACCGAAACAAGACATTTTAGTCTTAAATAAAAAAATATTTACATTTGTGACCTCTTTCCTAAAAACAGATAAAGAAGACCACCATGGTCAAGATGAATTTGTAAAATGTTTGACACAGCTGACTTGCATTTGGAGAAATGTAAAAGATATATATATTTTTGGGAAAAAAATAAGATCTGAATAGTCCCTTTCCCGAGTACAACTAACAAACTTATATGAACGCTACTTACACAGTCTTCATACAGAGTAACTGGACATTGACTCATAATTCTATTAGAAAATAACAGAACCAGGGGGATTCAATATCTTTAAAGTCACTTCAGAGGCTCATTTAGTTGCAAAAAGATAAAAAATGATCAGCTGGATGCCATAAGGTTTTATCCTAAATTTTCCAAAAAGGAACATTAGTCTTCTATCAGTAGGAACCACAGTACTACATGCACAACATTTTATTTAGTGAATGAGCCACAGCAAGTATTCAGTAAGCTTTCCAGTTATTAAATTATTTAATAAATACATTATGGTTCTACTTAAATATTACATGTTGGGTAGTACACATATTTGTATTAGCAACTGCTGTACTTGTGACAGATTTAATGTGATCTCATCCATTGATGACAATGAGAGTACCTGTTGAAAGCTAGCACTGCCAAGGCACAAAGCATCGTTGGGCCGAAACAAGTCACGTATTCCTGTGAACGTTGACGGTGGCTCCAGTATTTGTCTCATGGTTGAGCTGAAGTCTTCTGTGTTGGAGGACGGGGGGGTGCTCGACACTGAAACGATGCAGAGAGAAGATGGACAAATGTGTTAATTATCACTGATCCCTGTTCCTCAAAGATATCCCCCCAAAAATATTTATTTTAGTTTTTATGCCCAAACATATACTCTTATACAGCAAATTTAGTATTTTTATAATAGCACATACTGGCCTTAGTCGACAGCTCAAGAGTTCTGGAGGACTGTGGGTACTGGCTCCAGCCTCTGAACAGAATCACAGATTAAACCATTAGCACTTTGAATAAAACATTTTATCGAGGAAATAATGACACAATGCTCTGACTACCTAATCTGTTTCCTGCAAGGCCTGGCACTTCCACGGGAACCTCCTGTTTGTCCTCCACACCACTAGGGGGAGTAGCACTAAGTGCTGAACTGCAGCCAGGAGTTGAAGGGCTGGTCGGTGAGAAGGGAGGCATGGTTGGTGTTGGAAGGGGCTGGAGAGAAAAATAAATGTAAGAAAAACAGATGAACAATAACCCTGGGCAGTTTAATATGAGCATGTGTGAATCCAATCTCACCTCCTCCTCTTCCTCCTCCTTTTCCTCCTCCTGCTCCCTTTCATCATGCACGACTTCTACCACTAATGATGGAAAGACACCGATCTGTCCATTCAGCTCTCCCTCCCAAAAACCATCATCCACCTAAAAAACAGAACACTCAGGTAGTTACACCAAATAAAGCCCCAATGTGAACACACAGCAAAACTTAAAGTCCACTAAGAAGTTTTTTTCAGAGCTTCCAACCAAATCTCATGACCGTCATCAGAGACGAGAGACAAGACAATCTAAACTTCCTGAAAAATGAAAAAACTCCCATTCGCTGATGAAGACTGTGATATGTGATTCAAAGCTTGGGGAAAAAAGCAAGTAAGTGGACCTTGAGTTGAAATAATTTATAAATCAACAGCTCTCAAGGTTAAGAATAAACCTTCAGGCTCACGTATTCCTGTGTATCTTTGAAACAACTTAAGCTATTAGATGTGTTGTGCATTTTTAAATCTGCCAATCAAAACTGAGCCAGAAAACTAAAGTCCAGCTGAGGCTCATGAAAGAAGACCCCAGTGTGCCGCGGCTCTACAGCCGACAAACATTTAAAGATTTTCTTTGATTTTATGACTTTATAAGCTGACAGGGATTACCAGAACATGATTCTCAATGCAGGCTGCTTTTCTCTGAGCATGTTGGCTTCGTTGGCTTTTTAAGACCGATTTTAAACTGATTTTGAAGGCTTTGGGTTTAGAATATATTTTACACCACACACACCTCACCATGCCGATAGCGCATCAGGTGGATTAGTGCCCCCTCCTGGAAGGAGAGCTCCTCGGCACTCTGAGCCTGGTAGGGGTACAGAGCTCTGGCTACACCTGAGACAAATCACACAGACACACAAAGGAAAGTTTTGAGTCTAACCTTAAAGCTAGAGAGGGTTTCTGCCCCTCGAACACAAACTGGGAGCTGGTTCCACAGGAGAGGAGCCTGAAAACTGAAGCTCCGCCTCCCATTCTACTTCTGGAAACTCTGGGAACCACAAGTTGACCAGCGTACTGAGAGAGAAGTGCTGTGCTAGGATTATATGGTTCTATAAGATCTCTAAGATACAATGGAGCCTGGTCATGAAGAGCTTTGTAAGTCATCAGAAGAATTTTAAATTCTATTCTTGATTTCACAGGAAGCCAGTGAAGAGAAGCTAAAACTGGAGAAATATGATCTCTCTTGATAAATCCTGTCAGTACTCTTGCTGCAGCATTTTGGATCAACTGGAGGGTTTTTAATGAGTAATTTGGAAATCCTAACAACAACAGTTTTGATGTGGTCAGTATTTCTTTACAATGTAAAACATGATAAAAGCAAAGAAAATATTTTATTTCCACAGCCTGATACAGAAGACAGAGTGTAGAAGTTCTGTGTGTTTCACCTCTGCAGCGGTGTATATTACGTATACATCACACAATAAGGAATATGACTAACTACTGACGTGTTCCGTGTTAGAATAAACCCACACGTGCAGCCACAAATGCCTCACCTCTACTCCCTGCCCTCTCTTTAGTCCCTGTGGATGAGGTGGAGCTGAATGAGCTGTCCAGTTGAGCAGCATCCTCTGTTGGTAGACACAGGAGTTCGACATAGCGCTCGGGAACGTACCCTACCTGACCACACGAGTTACACACCTGCACAGACAGAGACAGGTGTACAGTAGTGCAGATGAGACACTGGAAAACACAGCGTAATGCACATGTTGTTTCCTCAAGAGCCCCACTGGCAGGAAACAGTCAACAGGAGAGCCAATTTTACTTTGAAACAATATGTCACCAGTTCAGATAGATTTCATTCTGCTGTAGATCCAAATCTTTAATAAACATATATATTTAAATTATATGTGCATGTAAATAGAATGAAATAAAACTTAAGCAGGTCTCTACTTTTGTCTCATTGTTGTATCTTGAGTTCAAATTCAAAGGCCTGAAGCAACAACACCATTTTGAAAGGGCACTGTACATAGAAAAGGTTGCAGCATAGGTTGGGGTTAAAAAACAAACAAACAACTCATCATCCTGCATGGCAGTCTGTGACCAATGCCCCCAAGCCCTCATGCCTGCTTATACCAGTGAAAAATGTCATTTGTTGCCTCTGTTGCATTGCCATCTGGTGTATGAATATTGTAGCTGTTTTGAGTGTTTTATGAATAGTGCATAATAGCCGTATTATCAGATGATTATTTGCTGCCATGTGAACAGTTAATTAAGGCTTGGTGAGCCACATGCAGCTCACGAGCTGCACAATGAGTAACTCCACTTTAAATGATGATTAATTCATGAAAGCATTCTTGAAAATTAAAATATTTTGTTTTACTTAAAAAGCTAATCTTGTTACCTTCAGCCAGTCCTCCATGTCTCCGTCCTCTATCACCTGTAGCTCCTCCCCCTCTATGACTGACAGCTCATCTGATTGGCTTGCCTATAAAAGAGGTAAAACACCTGTCATTTTTATGAATTATTTATATAATATGTATCCCTGCCTGTATATAACTATTGTATTTACAGTGGATCAAAAAACTATTTAGAGACTTAAGATACGCATCAAACGTGAGATAACAGAATGTGAAAGATGAGGCCATTTGTTTTAAAGAAAGATAACACAAGCACACTCATGCAAAAAAAAAGTTCATGTTGTAAATCATAAAACTTCGAAATAGAAACTATCTAAACAAAAAATACTGGCTCCACTAACAATCCTCAATTCATTGTTTTAGTATTTAGTTTGTCACCCTTAACTATTAGGAATGCTTGACAGCGTCCGGGCATGAAATGAACCAGTTTCTTTAAAAGCTGCATTGAAGGTTTCCTCCACCTTTCAAACAGAAAAGCGTTCAGTTGTTCTACTCTGGAGCATCAACAAGTTCCCCACTTTGGGATTCAGTTCAGAGCTTCACAATTTAATACTGAGATTTTCTTCCGGGCAAAATATTCTTGCAACAGACGGCTGGTAAGCATCAGATCATTATCATGCTGTAAGATCTGCTTCTGTTGCTTGAAGATGTTTTTGACAGTTTACACTTCAGTCCCATCAATAAATAAAAGTTCACCTACACCTTGTAAGACTTTGATGGTCCCACCTACATGCTTTATAATGACCTCATTGCAGTCTGGTTCTAGTTCCTTCTCTGGCGTTCTCCATACTCAAATATACCATAAGATCCATGTAGGTTGAATTTGAACTGATGTTAAAATATCTCAGAAAGTTTCTGTTATTCTCTGCATGTTTTTTTTGAAAATGTAATACTTGCTATTTTGAGCTTATGTAAACTTTCCACCATATAACTCTTCCTGTGTCCATATTTGTTGATCCTCCTTTGACTGGTCTTTGAATTGAGTCATATCTAATTATTCTTGTTGACCACCGAAGTGATTTTTTTTTCTGCAGATTCTCCCTTTTTTACACACAATTATGAGATCCTCTCTGCTGCTGGTCTTCCTGGATCTACCTGTTCGCCATCTGCTGGCAGTCACAAATCCTCCGTTGAATATTTTGGCAACATATCCAAATATGGAGGAAGGAGGACAGAGCTTTTTGCTAATCTGATAAATAGACTTGTCTTTGGCATTTTTGCCGCCTCTTTTTAATTTCTAAGGTACTTTATGAAGGATGTACAGAGTCAGCTTGCCATAAGTTCACACAGGTGTAAGGAGTAAGTCAGAGGAACATGGGAAATTCATCAAATCATTAATGGACATGTTCTACTAAGTTTAAATCAGGACTTAATCAAATGATTAATTTAGAGTGGTATTTTGTGACAATCTGATTTTTTTTTATTCATTTAGGCTGAAAATATTTGTTCAGAGTTGTGTTAAATGTCTTTGTCTAAGGATCAAACACAGGCTTGTTTGACAACCTTATTATGAACCTCATGGAAGTTTGATAATTTACCTGGTTGGGGCCACAGTAAATTTGAATATACCTCAAACTTATATAAGACATGAACATGCTTTTAGTAAAATGAAAGACACATGCAAATGATTTTTAAAGATTTTCCCGAACTATTTTCTGAATTTACCAACTGCAATTAGAATGACATTGACATGTTGTCATTCTTGAGAATTGGTGTGTGTGTGTGTGTGTGTGTGTGTGTGTGTGTGTGTGTGTGTGTGTGTGTGTGTGAGATTAGCTAATTTCCTGGTGAGGTTGTTAGCCATTGGCTGGGCTACAATGCAGAACACAACACTCCTGTACACACAGGGGTCATTTCACTGTAATTTGTCTGTTAAATCCACTTTAAACTGTATGTAAAAAGTTTCCATTGTACTGATCTCTACCTGATAGCTGTAGATAACTCTGCAGGCTGCTGGGTAAACACACACTCCAGATGCTGACACCGGATCTGCGAAGATGTCTCCTTGGTCGTCATCGTAGTCCTCAAAGTCAGTCAGCTCAAACTCGTCCTCCTGGAACGCAACACACATAAAACGCACCAACGTGACACATTACCAGAAAGCCAAATATCTGTTTGATCCTTCCTCCTTTATTCATGTTTTTAAATGCTAACAATGCAACACAAGTATAGTGTTTTTATCCAAAGCCTGATATACTTGTATGTTTACACCTCTTACTGGCCTCACAATTAAGAAAAAGCACCTCTAGGCTCCTTCATAAGATTAGAGAAGTAGCAGACAGAGGTTCTCAGGTTCTGATTAACCTTTTCTTAGACCAATGATCCACCATAGCTTCCCTAACTAAGAAATGAACTAAGGGGACATAAAGCTGTGACATAAAGCTGCCATGACCCACAAAAATCAGGAACTAGACTAACGAGTTCTTGCATGTAGCAGTTGCCTTTAAAACATGCAGTAATGTACAATGCCTTTAGGTACTGTAGATGTTCAGATTTTTATCCATCATGCATATCTGATCACTACCAAATTCCTTTTGCCACATTAAAATGAGTCCAGTCATTGAGCCAGAGTCACAAAGACCTCTTTACAGCCACGTGAAGGACAAGGAGTCCTGCAGCAGAGGGTCTGGTCCTCACACAGTTCTGAGGCCCGTCCTATGAAGCAGCATTTGGGGGTCAATGGCAGTGCATCTTGGTAAGAAGTGAGCCATCATCATAACCCAGAGTTCAACCTGAAGTTACCCACATCCTGCTTCTTAGCACTGTCCCCTGGTCCATGAACTTTGTTTTGGCTGCTGTTGTAAAGATCTAAAGAGTGAGCTCCCAGCAAAAGTTGACAATTTCATAATTTCAGGACAATTTCTCTCAAATTCCAGAACTTTTCCAGAACTGGAAAAATACATTTAATATGTGTTTGTTTGTGTGCGTTTACATACCGAGAAGTCCTCAGTGGACTTCCTCTGCTCACTGAGGCGTCTCTCTCTCTCCAGTTCCTCCTCTGCCTGCTTCATGGCGTTGTGGAGCCATTGTTCAATTCCTGTGATGCTCTTTGACAGCAGAGTCAAACGAGCTTCGGCCTTCACCCTGCTGAGCTGAGAAACCAATAATACTCAGACACACAGACATGTTCTGCATAGGCGATTATGATTTCTACAATCTGACAGTCTATATGAATCAGATAGTTGTGCTTTTATCAGGGTAAATGTGCCTATATTAAGTCAGGGGTTTCACTGAAAGTTATAACTCAATGGAATTTTTAGATTCAGTGGGATTTACTTCCAGAGGACATTGTCATGTAAAAAAATGATAAACAAATAGCCATATATGTGCATAAAAATCACAGGGAAAACAAGCGCTTTTATAACTTCCCTAAAAGTTGTCATTTTTTTGTGTTTCTTCAATATCAAAATAATCCAGTGTCTGTATCTTGGGAACAATGCAAGAAAGAACTACTGATTTTCTGTTTTTTCATGGACACATTTCTGCCTGGGATGAGAGTGGAGGACACGGATATTTGAAGTAATGCTGGGACAGCCACCCACACCCCTACTTCAGAAGACTATTGCGAAAAGTAGAAATTAAGACTTGTATGTTTACAAAGTATATTTAGTATCACGACAGTAACAATGGTTCATATTAAACGCAGACAGCCTGTCACCAGCACTCGGTCATTGTTTCCCTGTTAAGGAAGAGGCACCATACATCTGTGTCAGAGTAACCACGTGTACTCGTAACTATATAACAAACTGGAGGGACATAAGTAAGTTATGAAAAATATGAAGAAAATTGAAGCTGGTGCAATAAAAAATGTATAAGAGACTAGGAGCAGCAATGCTAGGAAAAAAAACTGCTCTCTCATCAGCAGACCCAACAGAGACTGAAAGGGACAGGCTGCTGCACTCAAGACAGTGATGAGTCTGGTTGACACCGTGTTAATCACATCCACATGCTGCTCTGCTTCCAACTGGAAATTTGATGTCTGAACTCTGTATGCTGCTATTTTTTTTTTTGCTGCTATGCAGGCTTATATGAAAACCTGAAAACGGAAAAAGAAAAACACGGACGCCTTTGGTATGAGGGGAGAGGTTCCTCAGATAGACACAGTATTAAGGTCAAGGGTCTCTTACTGTGAATTACCACCATGGGTTAAACATTCTCCCACCAGAGGACAATATGAAAATTTAAATGAAATAACCTGGTGTTGTCAGGACAACAAAACATAAAAAGGCCTGTCAGATTTTTAAAGATCTCAAGATTAGAGATTGTAAATACAAATTTTAACACATTTGACTAGATCTAATGTATTAGGATGAAAATAAAAAATGAACCAAGCTCCTCAGTTAGTGTTATTAAAGCAGTCACCTTTAGTCATGTCACACACCATCACACCTGACACACACATATCACACCTGATGCTTTTTATTGTGTTTTTTCCATGTAAACCCTCTCCAGTTATGCTTTTCAAGTGCCAAGCTAAATTTTCATTATTATTTTATTATTATTCAGTTTTTTATAAGCTTACATACTTTCTTCTACACATTAAAGAAAACTTAAAATTGCCCTAAATATTATTGTTTCCTCTGGGTCATTTTTCCATCAGCTGAAATACAACTTTTTCCAAGATTAGTATTTCAATATCAATGTTTCCTTTTTCTTCTCTCCGGCTTCCTCCCACCATCCAAAAACATGCGTCTCAGGTTATTTGGTGGTTCTACAAATTTCCTTTAGGTGTGAATGAGAGCGTGAATGGTCTTTGTTTCCGTCTGTCTCTATGCGGCCCTGTGATGGACTGGTGATCTGTCCAGGGTGTTCCCTGCCTTCGCCCAATGTGAGCTGGGATAGGCTCCAGCCCCCCAGCCCCCTCCCCCCCTCTCTCCCCGTGACCCTGTTCAGGATAAAGCGGGAACAGATAATGGATGGATGGATGTTTCCTTTTTCAGTTTCAGGTTTTGTTTTCAACACCCGGTTTTATTTTCAATGCCAAACTTGAATGTCACTGTTGTAGCCCCATACCTAACCTGCTGAGTGTTGGATTTTTCAGTCTTTTAGAGAAACATCACATTTAAAAACAAGTACCTTTGCTTTTCTGACACTCTCCTGCACCTCTGCTATCTTCTGTTCCACACTGAGCCCCGTCTCCCCTGACAACAGCTTCAGCCGGCTCTTTAACACCTGTAGAGCCTGACAGAGAGAAACAGAGACAAAGAGAGAAACCAGGGAGATAAACAGCTCCTTGTGAGAATAGAATTACAAACATAAAACACTTTTATTTCTCATTTTAAGCGCAACATGTTTAACACTAATTCAGGAAGAAAACAGGAAGTTCTCAGAGCAGTTGTGCATGCCAAAGTTTATCTTGATCTTATCCATTTATTGAAATGTGTGAAGCAGTAGATAGCAGAACAATACAGTGAATACAACTGAGAAATCTAGTGGAGCTACATCATCCTCATATCACATTAATAAAATTACTTGTCTAAGGACTGCAGATGGAAAGTAGCTAGTAGCTAAATCTAGTAGAAAGCATCTTTCCTCATTTTGAGATGAAAGTATTTCTACATTAATAACCTAAACTAATTAAAATTTCACCCAAATAAAGCCATTATGATTTAACTATAAAAAAAAATTTTTATTTGACATGCAAACATTAGGACTGTAGAGAAGCAAAAACACATATTTTCCATTGCTAAAACCATTGGTGAAGACACTGGACCAATTGAATGATTAATGATATTAAGGACATGATGAAGGGCATGTCACCCAGAGATGGTGAATCTAGTGTGGATTTTTATTACACGTTTCCATTTACAGAAGAAAATATCTACATAATCAAAAGGACCAACCCATAAAAGACAAAGAGATGCCTTAAAAATAGAGACATTAGAAGCAATACAGTAGACGACCTGCCAAGACCCACTGCTTCACACATTTCTGCTACATCAGCACATCTAACCCGCTCTCCATGGGCAACAATCTTGTAGTCCTTGGCAGCCTTCGTGGCCCATTTCTTGGCCTCCTTCACCAGACAGCCCTCCTCTTCTGAAGCACAAACATCCTGCAGAGCAGACGCCTGTGAAGTGGGGAGAAGAACATCCCAAATCTTTATTTCTAAATTTCACACTTTGTCTGTTTGACATCTGTATAAGAAACGCCAGATGAAGGAACCTCACCATGAATGTGAACAGCAGGCTCAAGCTGAGTTTTATTCATTTTTAATTCATCACGTATTCTCCTATACAGCTGTTTGAGTACATCTGTAGACATCTGTGTAATGCACTGATGTATTGGCTCTGGTTGTCAAACTGCATTATATTGTAAGGTGTTTCTTCCGTCCTTTTATTCTTGACTTAGAGGATTACATTTTTCATCAAAACAATGATACACACAATCATCTCATTATGATATATTATTATAAAACATTTAATGACGACTTAACCAACTTTAAAATCACTAAAACTCAACTGTAACTTAGTATTTATTATTATATTAATTTATCATTGCAGTAAAATGGAATTTACTGTTAAATCATCACAGCATGTCTATCTTTGACACCTCCAAATGTGTTTATTAAAGTCTAAAATTAGCTCTAAAATGAAAATTGAACCCTGGATCCTACAAACCAGGGTCGGCCCCAAAGTGTGGTCAAAATCATTCATTGCGTTTGAAAAATTCAAACTGAAATTGTACACTTAAACACACACATACACACCTTGTCACTTGTAGCAGGTTGGAAGGTGAATTCAGGTGTTTTGGTGAAGGAAAGCGATTCCTGCAGAAACTGCTGGACGTTTCTCTCTCTGGTCACCTGGTAACACAACAACCAATCGCTGTTCAGAACAATAAAAACATGTATACCCCCCCC
Source organism: Embiotoca jacksoni (assembly GCF_022577435.1). Lineage (NCBI taxonomy): Eukaryota > Metazoa > Chordata > Actinopteri > Embiotocidae > Embiotoca > Embiotoca jacksoni. The sequence continues at coordinate 19,913,211 of NW_027185403.1, forward strand.
CCCCCCACACACACACACACACACACATATACACCACCACCACCACCCCAGAAGAAAGATCCATCCTCAGTTGCTTCACTGTAATACTCCAGAATTTGTCACAAAGGGTTGAAATGCCCTTTCTAAGTGCACAAAGAACACAGTGTGTTCACCTCCACCGGCTTTGAATCGGTATAAACATGTGTTCAAATGCCCTTTAACCACACAGTTTGTGATCCCTCAGTTTGCACTCACATGCTACTTCAGACATTTTGTGTTGAATTTCTCTTTCTTTTCTTTTTTAACGCTTCAACCTTGTGGTTGTACCAGTGATCTTGCCATCCTCTCTTCTTTTCTCTGAACATCTGAAAGTTAGTCCTCTCTCTTTGTCCTTCGTGTCAAACGCAGTCTGTCTGATCTCTCCTTCATTCCTTCCTTCTCTCCGTCACCCACCTGCGACCCTCAGCTACATCTCCTCCAGAGAGGAGGTGAGGAATGTCTTATATCTGGTCTCAAAAACCGCTGTGGTACCAGCGATTAAACAACTCATAGTCAAATCAAAGTGAAGCTGAAGTGGTTCTGGAGAAATAAAAAAATCACAAAGCAATGTGGATAATATTGTGAATTATTACAACCCCAAAAAAATTCCCAGTTTGATATGCGCAGGTGAAAACAGTGTTGTTGTTTTTTTACAAATTGCAAATATGACCAGTGCTGGAAATGTTTTTTTTTTTTTTTTTTTCAAAATAAAAAAAACCCCATTCTGATTGGAATTTTCTATAAAGCACAACATGTCTCAGAGACTCACAATCCACAGGTCAACTTTAAGGTTTTGGGCTTTTTTTTGCTTCCATAACATATCATATTTTAGATAAGAGGCAAATACAAATGAAACTTTAAATAAAATCAGACAGTGAATGATGTATAAACAACCCCTCTGCAAAACCCTTTAGAATAGAGATGGACATAAAACTGGAAAGTTTGCTTCATGTCAATGCACATAATATTATTTTTCTCACAAGGCCATTTTCTCCACCAGTTTTTTTCTCATACTTCAATCCAAAAATCACAACTTCAGTGGCATTTGCATACACCAAACTTTCTATATTACGATTACTAATATATAGAGAGACTCACTATTGTACATTGTCTATACTGTATATACTGTACTGTACACATTGGGTGTTTAATTTGTACACTTCCACACACATTCACACATACAATGCAAACCTTGGAAACATTGTCCCATATTCTGCTGTACTGCTTGTGTGAGGCCTGACAGGTGTCCATCTCTGTCCCACACAGCAGGGTGAAATGGCACCTGAAATCATCATAAATATCACTGTCCATTTGCTGATGAGGGAAGTAAAAGGACAAGAGTCAGTTTTCATGAATTCAAATGATTTCAAAACCATTTTTAACAGCAATGTTTAATTCAATGTGCACTACCAGATAAACATCTTCCAATGAATCATTTTGCTGCCGGGCCCCTGTTGAACTCCCAACCCTTTACGTTATGTGCAGTGTGTTTCCAATGGTCTGCATATTCCGGTAGAGTACAAGTACACAGCAGACTATACATTCAAGCCTCCAGGAAACCATTATTGAGAAGTGGCTCACTTTCCTGAGCACAATCACAACAAAAGGAGCAGCTTTAAAAAAAATATTGAATTACCAAAATATAACTGACTCTTATTTAAGCCGAGTTCTCTCAGGTGTTGGGGTGACTCGAGTATTTTGGGTCAAACCCAGTGTTTTCACAAATAACTGGCATTTTTTGTATGCCGTTGTGTCTTTGTTATTTTGTACTATATTTTTGGTTGTGTTGTTTTTTAATAGGTCTATGGCGAACGATTACTAACTTGACAAAATATAGTATGATCACAAGCCACTATCATGATTAATGCAAGTTAAGTAAAAGAAAAATATTTCCCTTCAGAAGTTAATATTTGGTCACTTTCCTCCCCAGTAAACATGCTGATCATTCCCGATCAAAAACATCTGAGCAGTTTATTGCCAGTGGATGAGGTAATGAGGAAGACAAACTATGGGATGAAGTTTTCTTAACACTGATTATTACAAACACGGCAAATAATATCAGTGCAACACTTTAACATATGAGTGAGATGAACATGAGCAGTATCAGTAAGTTATGTGCTCAGTGTTCAGACATAGAACTCATTGAAGGGTTTTTCACTTCCTTTCCTCCTCCTTGTGTGTGTCAGTGTGTTTGAGATTGTGTGTTACCTCCATAATAAGCAGTAAGTCGTTTGCGTAGTAGTGTTGTTGATGAGTGTTGACTGCTGCTAACATTAGTAAATATTCATTGCGGACTTCAATCAAACGGTCGTCACACTCTTTCAGCCTCGCGCTAAGCTGCAAATAAACACACACACATGCACACACAGAGTTCAAGTGGAAAATAAAAGACATCAAAAACCTTATGTGTTGCTTATAAACCATCGCTAAATCTAAATCTTATATTCCTTTATTATAAGTTTATCAAGTGTTTATGACCAGTCAGAGTCTAAAGGTTATTCTTAGATGTTTTGATAATGAAAAACAAAAAGATAAAAACCCATCCAGTTGTGCAATAAGTTCCCAGACCATTTAAATGAACCAGGCTGCCACTGCTTAAGATTGATGCACCTTTTTGCAACCGGGTAATCCGATCCTGAGTTGACAACTCTGAATAGAGGTGTGAACACACCAAGAGATGTGTTGAGATCTGATATGCTTAGATCACATTTGAAAGCGGTCTAGGAAACATATGGCCACGTTGTTTTAGCAGTGTTTACAGAAAAGCGTCCTGGGCCACACAGAAAGAGAGCCTACTGAACTAACACTTGTTTTACCAAAGCCTTTTGTGGTTTCAGTTTTAGCAGTAATAAAAGGTGAAATATCTTTAAGAGCTTGCGTTGTAGAGACATTTCATACTTTTTCCTCAGTATGTAAAGCCCCGGAAGTAAATTTTTTTAATTCAGTGTTATGTAATTAAATGTATTTGATGTAACTCTAGTATACATCATACAACATAGAGCCAAAACATCACATCATGAAAATGGTGATTGAAGTAACTTTGACTTTACATGAAGGTGGAAATAGTTAAACCTCAGAATCAGGGGACAAACAAATCTAATTGGTCTGTGTAAAAAAACCCAACAATATCATATATTCTGATGATTAATTTCAGATCCATACCTTAGCAGTTATCTTATGTATTCCTGTTTTGAAGTGGAAAATTCCATGTTCACTCTTTCTAGCTCTGGAAGACAAAATCAAGTCATACTGTATTTATAATATATATACGACAGAAAATATAAGATGGCGCCACATATAACTTGAAACATTTACAGAAATGTGATATTTAATCTGTTCCACAATCGGCACAATACATCACTTTTCTGAATACAGACCATCCTTTTTCTGTTTAATGCTCTATACTGGTGTAAAGTTGTCTAAATATTGATTATATGAATCTTCAATCAATGGCCCTAACATGCGTGAGCCTTGAACTCTGCAAAACTCTGCAAAGCGCAGATGTTGGAGCAGGTGTAGAGTATTTATCTTGATATAATTGTGAGAACATGAGATTCAGCCAAAACTTTCTCCACAAATAGAGACACATTACTCCAGTCTTTGTTACTGTGAAATTGCTTGACAAGCCTGTTGGGGTCAAACACCTACAGAAGCAACCATTCATGTGCCTATTCATATCTTCACATGAATTGGCCACGTGGGAAATATTTGTCTCTTTATCTCGCACACACTGACTTGTTGTGTGCGTCAGCAGCTTTCTCTCTGGCAACGCCGGCGATGTGACTGAGTTGGTGGTAGCTCTTCTTGACCTGGTGCAGCTCCCGCAGAGCATCCACCACCTCACCCTGTACCCTCTGCAGCTGTTCCAGGCCCTAATTCACACACACACACACACACACACACACACACACACACACACACACACACACACACACACACACACACACACACACACACACACACACACACACACACATTCAGACATCATGGCCCCTGGTAGTTGTTTTCATGCTCTTACTGAGTGTTTAATCTCTGTGTGTTTACTGACTCACTCTCTTGGCTCGGATGTCCTTTGCATTGTGGAGACTTTTAGAGGCTCGTCCGATCAGTCTGCGATATTCTTCTGCACCAGCGAGTCGTGATGCAGCAGTCTGGGCGGTGGCGTCCACAATGGACCGCCACACACCAAACACACTCCTGGAAACACATACTACAGTACCATCAACTGATCTAGTGCACTATACACTTCCCCACACTTTCATGTCATATGAGTGAAATTAAACTTGTATTTAATGCTGCCACATTGGGCTACTTTATTGTATTTAATTATGTTGGTAAGAATTGTTTTGGGCGAGTTGTTTATTACAACTAAACTCAAACTTCCTTTCCTATTTTGAATTATACCTGTGTCGTAGCATTATGACTGGTTAAACCTTGCATCATTTTACATGAGTGAAAAGTTCATATTTAATAGAATATTTCCTAATAATCTGTACTCATTCTGTAATTATCTGAACCATGCATTGCTGACATCTACATTTATCAGAAAAACAGTAATCTTGTTGCAACTTTGTTGATAAACATTTATTCATGTGGTAATATTCAATAATTATTAGTTACATTAAAAAAATACTTATTCTACTAGTGACCTGATATGACAGCCTAAATGACCCAGCAACTCAGATGTGGTCTGCAGGTTATGATGCCACATTACTGTGCTTTTCTAACTCCTCCATTTTATTCCCCTTTTTTCAGAGATCAATATACGTTGAAAACAAGTTAGCTAACAAGATCATCAATTTCGGAACTTGTCTGAATTCACTCTTTAACAGAATCATCTTGGATGTAGTCAACTGCCTGCTGCGAGATCTTTTGGGTGGGGATGGAATGTAACTAAGTACATTTACTCAAGTACTGAAGTGGAGTACAAAGTCAAGGTATTTTACATAGCTTTATATTTTTACTTCACTACATGTCAGAGCCAAATATTGTACTTTTTACATGAAGCTTATACGTAAGTTCAATGAGGAAGATCTGTAACCTCAGTCATAATTTAATTCCACCTCTGTGAATTAATCCTGCTGTGCTTTGTTCTGCGCCACTTCCACTTTCCCACGTTGTCAAATAACTCATTCATAATCTTGTTGTTGCCATAATCTTTCTGCCCATGCTTTTGAGCCAATCAGTTTCTCAGCTATCTTCAAATTTTACTGATAAACATAACAATTAAATGTTCCTTAAATGGTTGAGAAAATTCTCCTACTTCTTAAGCAAAATAAACTATTGAAAAACTCGCTTGGATTAGCTGGAAATGTCTTGTCACAGAGGTGAAAACAGGACTGTTTCTCTGAGGTTGTTTACTTTTTAGACGCATGTGGTTCCCTAAAGACAGCGACACTCCAGACGGTGCTCTTAAACAATACGATGCATTATTAAACTAACCAACAGTACACAAAGTAAATCAAATCAGCACAAAGTTGACAAACTACAGCAATAACATGCACATTAATGCAGCAGTACTATTATTTTGCTGGTGCTACTTCCATACTTTTACTTAATATAGTTTTGCTGATAATACATACAGTTACTTAAGTATGATGCCATTTATGTTGCATGACTTGTTGCTGAAAAGCGCGATACAAATAACTTTCTTTGCCTTGCCTAAAATAAGGTTTTGAATGCAAGACTTTTACTCGTGGAGAAGTATTTTCAGAGTACTTTTACTTAAGTAAAGGACCTAAATATTTTTCTTTCACATAATGGGACAAGCATCATCCCCACAAAGCAACATATTGCATTTGCATGCTCTCAAATTGAACCATTGCTTTTTGCACATCTATTTAACTTGGTCTGTTTGGCTGAAGTAACTTTCCACACTTACTGAAAATGTACTCAGAGTAGACAGAGCCACCAGTCTAGGGTTGGCTTTTCAAAATAAAATGACCACCAAAAAGTGCAACAGAAAACAGCTGATGAGTAGGTTGCATAGTACAATACGGTACGTGTGTGTTGTTACCCGGAAGTGATGGCATCTGTATTTCCTCTTTGCCAGTCTCTCTTTTGGCACTGGACGGCTAACCTCTGAAGAGCCTAGAAAAAACAGTTTTCTTCATTACAACCCAAAGAAAAGACTCCAATGTGTCATTTAGTGACAGCACTAAGTCTTTTAGCTGAGTAGGCCCTCTTTAGTGCACTCGATCTCATATTTGTCTGCGCACACTATTACCACTTGAACCCAGTATCACAGCAAAATGTGAAATAGCCACGCTTTGGCCTGTCTGGGTGTGAAAGTTACCCGTTTTGAAAGCGTGAAACTTACACGCACGTAAAATGTCATGTGATGTGGGATAATGTGACCAAGGTCCCGCAACACAGGCAACAAAGACATTTTTTTGGAGGTATTAGGTGGCAGTAGTCACAGACTGCCATGCGGGACAATGAGGTTTGAATCCAAGAGGTGACAAAGTTTTTGTTGAGTTTTTTTGTTGTTTCATAACTCCAACCATGTTGTTTCTCCAGACCCCAACCAACCACGTGTTTTTCGCTCTAATTTTCATTTTCCAGTAAATTATGTGGCTCTACTTGGTTTCATTTTTGTCCACGACAGGAAAACATGTAACTTTAATGCCTCGACAGGCCAAAGCGTGGCTATTTCAATTTTTTGTGTAGTGGACCGACATGTCTGTTTCATGTTTTCCCGTGATCCCGGGTTGAACCATCGCAACTATAAACATTGGCCTCTTTCATAAAATGTGTTAACTCATGACGATGTGACAACATTCTTTACCCACAATGCCTTGCATTGCTTTGTGCTATATCCAACAACTAGCGAGGCCTCATGATGGAGTACATTTGCTTTACATGTCATTTCATTATGACATATTTTTATCTAACCTTACAGTACTCTGTGGTCAGTCCACATTCATTCTTGAGGATGGTTTTCTGTCTTTATTTTATTTTTATTTTTTGACATGCTATTGTCATCACTGCATCATGGCCTTTTTGCCTTAATATGATGTTACAGGCTCAAGCAATCACCAAGTTAAAATTTGAATATGTCTTTTTGGTTTCTATCCAAATACCAAAAACTCATTTCCATGAGTCTATGGCAGCTCAGTTTGGTGTCTTTTAGTGCCAATTTGTGAATTGTGACATGCTGATGGTGGCATTTAGTTTTGCCACTTAACTGCTTTGCTAGCATGACTGTAGACTTGTGAAAAAGTACCTCCAATTTTTTTTATATATTTCTCTTGGCTCCAACATCTTGTAAAAACTTTAGCCATCAGGTAGTTTTGTTTACCTTTAACCATCCAAATGTATTAATACTCCTCAGTGTTAATGATTGATAGTGTATCAGGCAATTGTATAACTTTCATGAGTTTTTCAGGAAATAGCATGATGCCTTTTTTGTTATTCCTGCCTTATAAAACTGGACACACACACACACACGCGCGCACACACGCGCACACACGTGCACACACACACACGCACGCACACGCACACGCACACGCACACACACACACACACACACACACATTTATCAGATGTTGGAGACACATTCTCCACCATGGCGCAAAAACACATCAAGCTCGAACTAGTTCTTTCCTGTAAAGGTGGAAACTTGGATCTGGTGATAGTGTTAAACCAAAAAATATAAAAACTGACAAGAAACACAGAGAGAGTTAAAATGGCAAATGGTGTGTCGCAACACACTGACACACATATACTGGAGTCACATAAGTCAAGAAACAACACAGCACTCAGGTACTAAGATGGGACCGCAAATCAATAAATTATGAGCATTTCCAGTAAACAATAAAAGGTGTCAGTAACAGAATAAACGGTGGACTAGAATAGATTATGCTTACTCACCTGACCATACTCTTTCTCTATAGTGGCTCGTTGCTTACTGAACGACCTTAGGGAACACAGAAACAAACATATGACAAAACACATCAGACATGTAATCCGACACTTTATTTTATTCTCAATTGATCTCCCTTCCAATAACTGTCTTTCTTGATGGATGATATGGGAGAATTTAGAGTAGATAGTTGCAGTCTGGTGAGAGCCAGAGCGTTTTATACCTGATCTCCTCCAGCAGCTCAGTGTCCTGATGCTGTTTGGTCTGCAGTTTGCTTAGCTGCTCTGAGAACACAAGTTTCACTTGTTGGCTCTCCTTCACCTGCACATACACGCATACAAACACATGCATGTACACAGACACACGCACACGCACACACACACAAACACACACAAACACAAACACACACAGGATCAAAGCTCTGGACAGTGCATCTTATTAAACACTGAGCTTTCCGTCAACAAACATTTATTTAAATTATGAAATGTCATCACTATACCTCTGAAGAAGGGTCTCAGTTTCAGTGAAAAAAAGGTTAATGATTAAAAAAGTGACAAAAAAAATTCTGTTAGCTAGTAAGCCAACTTGTAAATCCATTGAAGAGTATGTGGAAGTGGTTCTGAGTATCAATTTCCTGCACCTGTTTTTCTGTTCTAAATATTGTTTTATAGTTAGTATGTAATGTAACAGTTTTATATGTTCTCAGGCTTATTTTAGGACTGTTGACTAATTTTGTAAAAACAATAAAATGTTAGGATGCTAATATATTTTTGCTAATTGTCAAAAGGGACTGGTCACGACAGATCAACTTTTTAACTTTTGAATATACAGTAAAAGTTATCTAATATTATCTCGGGTCTATTACTGGGATCTGATATACTACACATGTACTACAGCTAATAGGTTGTTTTTCAAGGTGCAGAGCGGTGATTCCAAATCGTTAAGCCCCGCCCCCCACATAGAGAGAATGAGAATCAGAGGGAGGTAGTGAGAGAAGTATTTGCTAAATGCTGAACTAGAGGACCTGAAATATGTACCAAATTAGTCAGGAGTGTAGGAGCTTAAGGTGCAGAGGAAAACCAACTCAGTGTATGGTGCTGTGATTGATTGTTTCACGTCAGCTCGTCCCTAACCTTTCTCTAACCCTAATCTCAACCGTTCCATCCCACACAATGAATTTGTGTCTGCAGTAAACACGACTTGAAAAGTAGCAACAGGCACTTGATTACAGCGAATTCCGCTGCTGCGGAGATTTAGTTTCAGTTAACTACGATTTATGAGCCAGCCGAAATCCGTAAACAGCAGCACAATACACTGTGTTGACAACAGGAAGTGACACATGTGCTTAACACCACGTCAGGGGTGACAAACAAAAGTAATGTATGGCGTTAAGTTGGCCAGATGCTCACTCTCGCAATGTAAATGGAAGTGAAACATGATTTGTGGATCTGGTCCATGATTTGGCTCCAAAATTTGATTGGGTATTCTTTGCAGCTTCACCCTTCCACCAAGTTTGAATGAAAACTGGGCAGGTAGTTTTTAACAAAATAAAACAAGACTTTCTCGGTAGAGGTTAGAGTCCTGCACGGATTCAATTTCACTACCATTACATCCAACTCAAAACCAGATCTGCCCTGACCCAAGAACAGAAGTCCATCCATAATTAAACTCATATGGTCACTCATTTTAATGTGCTTTATTTTACTTGTGCCCTGTGTCTTATAATAGCCTATTACTTACACTAAACAAGAGCATTGTAGAGATATTTGAAACATTTCTTACATTTTGGACCTGGTCCTGGCTAAGTGTTTCACTGCTGAATGTGCCTACCTTTTTCAGGACAGACATTTCAACTTGTCATAGCAGGAAAAGCATGTGACACCAGTAACATTAGTTAATAACCCTCTTCCATTTTGTTATTCGTGTTATTTTTCTGCAATGCAATTTTGAAAAATGTCTGCTGTGACGAAAGTTGCGTTACTTAATGGTGGAAATATTTCTCAATAATTAAAAGTAATTATTTCTTTGAACAAAAAGGGGAAACATCTTTCTCTCTACCAGTGTTAAGTTGGTTGATTTTCAAAGATAATTCCAAAATATACTCCTGAAAACATTTGTATAAAAGCCTTCTGTTGATTCCAGCAGTGCTGCAGGAATCATGAATCAAGCACCTTCTCTTAGAAATTGGTCGCCAGTAATACCAAGAAGAACATTCAGAATCATACACTTTGCAGCTGAATGGCAAATGTTTGAAATAGTCAAATGAGTTATGAGTTGCAAGAAAAAACACAACCAAACATTGGACTCTCCACGTACATCAAGTCAGAGTACAAAAAGTAACGTTGCAAATGTCAATGTCTCAAATTCCTGACAATATACAAGACATGATCATTAGAAAACTTAATAAAAACCTTGAAGAGTCAGTGTACGTATGGTAAATGTCATTCATGCAACACAAATGAAGGAAGTGGAATAGTAGAAACACAAAGTGTGTTCAGTCAGTAAGGACTCTTTACAGCTTGACCTTACCTTTCTGGGTGGTGGCTGCATGGTTGGATGCCGACAGTGTCCGTTCTGTCCGTTATTGTGTTTAGTTCGTTTCTGCTGTGGTGCACTGCTACTTCCTCAATATTTTCACACATGTACATGTATAACTGTCTCTCTCTCTCTCTCTCTCTCGCTCTCTCTCGCTCTCTCTTTCTTCCTGCTCTGGTGTTGCCCTGAATAAAGCCTTTAGAGGGCAGCAGAAACCAGTTGCTTCAACTGATGCAGTTTATGGTTTACACCCAAATTTGAAACTTCCATTATTTGCCAGCGCTCAGCCACAGACATCTCATACCATTAAACAATAGGACAGGTCCTGAACTCAAAAATAATTCAACATAAACAACACTTCCTGTCTTGAACAGAACACATCACTAACATGTCTGTATGCACACTAGAAGAGGTTTTTTTTGCTGTCATTTTAAATATGTATTTAATATATTCTTGTTTAAAACTAATATGTGGCTTCAGCAGCATGAGTTAGGAATACTGAGTGGGATTCTTCAAAAGTTACAGTTTAAAAAGTTACTTTTTAGTACCAAAATTCCCTCTTTTACAAATGTTCCCTCTTTCTGTGGTTCCCCAAGGAAAGGCTGTGGTGGTAAAATGTTAGTTTTGTACATGAAAAAGCCCTAGTCCAAAATCGTTGGGTTTTCATTACCTTAGAATGAGCCCTTATATCTACATAGGGAGCAGGTGCCCTTTCACTTTGCACTGGCAGGTTTCCTCTGAAGGGTCCAACCAAGCACTGACTCCAGAGAGGGCCTTTGTTTTTCTGTGAACACTGTAGAGTCTATTACACGCCTAAAAGGGGAGGCTGAGCTGAGGGATGTTCAGGTGGTTGCTATCTGCAGCCTCTCCACTAGATGCCACTGGCATCTGCACCTTCAACACACTGCATCTTCACACTTTGTCAGAATGCATCATTGAACAGCCTCTCCTCTCTGTCCTCTTTCCTACATTCTGAACTTTATGATCCTCCCTTGTAGTGAGTAAGATTTCTGCATTCTTCATGTTTTGTAAACTTCACTCACTATTTGGATGTCAGCATGTGTACTGGATTCTGTTTTGTTTTTGTTTTTTTTACATTTTACATTTGTTTCCACTAAGTTATAGAGTTTGAATTGTAAATTTGCTGTCGTAAACATTGCTGTTGCTTTTCTAGAAACAGTATTTACTCATGTATTTGATATCTAAGCGAGCATGTTTCAAACATACAAGTAATAAACACAGACTAACTGACACCACCTTCGCAATCAAGACTCTGTTGAGGCATCTCTGGTATCGTAAGCTTGTTGTCAAGTAGATCCGATGCTGTTGTGCGCAATATGGGTCCTGGGATCAACACCTCTGTGTGGATTTTTATTGGACTACTGAAAAAACTCCCCACCATGATTAAAATGGACGTAACATGGTATGGTAAGAAGTGACTGTAGCAACAAACATGCTGGAAATGACAATAACAACTTTATTTGCATGTCACAAAGTAAGTGTTGACAGTGATTTACAAAATAAAAAAATAAAAAATAAAAAAATAAACTTTACAGAGGATTCCAGAAGAATAAATAAAAACATGATGATTTGGGTGGGATGGAATTTGAACACTTTAAATGTGGCACATGATAATAACACTGCAGCTGAATCTGCAAACATTACAGCTTGAGGAAGCAAAACAATGCTGTTATTGACATTATTTGCTGGATGACAAAGTATGTTGTACATTTTACAATTTCATCTCAAGTAATAAATAACAATAATAACAAATAATAATGAACAGGTAAATAATTTGTCATGAACATTTAACACGTTGATAAATTAATAAATAAGATAAATAATAGGTAAGAAAACAATACCATTTTAAACATACTTAATATTTCATATTCAGCATCAATACATTTAATTCCATAACAGCACTGCTGTCATACTGAGAAAGTATTCGATTTAACTTTTATTTTTGGGATTTAATAACTTCTGATTGATTTGATAGATTATTGACAAAATATATGATGCATGGCCACATTGAAGCGCAATGAAATAATTGTGTTCATTAATTGAGTTATTCTTCAAGCACCTATTTCTGCAGATCAAGGAATTTTACAGTGTTTTCTTTTCTTCCTTCTTTTCTTCCTGGGACAAAGCTTCATACAGAAGTCCAACATGGTCCCAAACTGCATATTATACTTAAATATGGGGGCAATTCTGAGAACAAGGGGAAAATACGCACATATTGTAGGGCAATAGTATAAATTTGGATTTGACCATGATAGAAAAAGCAAATCAACCATAAGTTAAGTTTTTCATTGATCATTCATTTGTTTTAGTCATTTGCTTTCCGTCAGTCAAATTCCACTAAAGATTTAAAAACTATCCTTTCTTTCCCCAAATGATGCCTACAGAATTGCAAAGACAATTTACCAAATGGTGCCACACCATGCAGTAAAATTTTAAAATATTTATATTTAAAAAGAAATGAGACAAATACGCTTAAAAAAAATACTGTCATCACACTGACACGCATGCTTGCCAAAAGGTTTGGGGTTGATGGACTGGTCCTGGTAGATGATGAAAGAAACAGCTGCCCCTTCTAAACCTTTGCATTGTACTGTTGTAGCAGGACTTCCAGCTTCTTTTGGAGGCTTTTTGGTGAAAAGACGGACTCATTATTCTTCATCTCAGGCAGCGAACAGAAGACCTCTTTTACCTAAAGAGAGAAACATGGATAATGGATATTAATGTAGTATATAAAACTGCATTAAGCCTAATGTTTATATTAACACTGGATCAAATGACTACAGAAACATGAAACGGGTTACTTGCTGTGATGAATCCACATAAAATTATCACACAAATCAACTTGAGTTGACAACTTGTCACATGTTCAGAGTTTTGTAGTTTATTTTAAGTTAACAAATGGCTGGTAATAAATGTCAGAGATCAGACGAAACCATCTGAAGGAAAGTAACTAAAAAATGTTACATATAATTAATATTTAAATAACTTTAAAACAAATGAAAATATTTAGTGTACTTTATCTATACCTGTAGACTTAGTCTAATTGATTTTTTTTTTAATGTATATTTTTTAGCCACATGTACGTCAGTTTAATTTTTTTTTCTCATATGCGCCCAGTACAATAGAACAAATGCTCTTGTTGAGAAATCCAGTATTTTCTTTGCTTTTATTTTCAGTGTATTTCGCTAGTTCAGTTGCCTTTCCAGATGTTGTAGCTCAATAATTTTAGTACAACAACAACAAGCATATGGCATAGACCTGCAGCAATACCAGCAGAGTGCCATCCTTCTTCAATTGATATGAAGAGGTTGACGAAAAGTCATGCAGTTAAATGCGTTCATCGGTTCAACACAAATCATCAGCTATAATCACCCACCTTACACTTGTCTGTTGCGTTCAGCGCTTCGATCAGATGTTTGACGCCTTGCTGACTGGAAATGTTGGGGTGCAGCATTTTAAGGCCTGTAATGAAATAAGAAGGAAAGGCACATACCTTTCCAGGGGAAGGAACAATGGTAACGTCAGTCAATAATGAAACTGTACCACAGGCTGAACACAGTGCACGTACTGTGATCAGCCTGTGGTACAGTTTCATTATTCTCCACTTTTTAAAATAGAACAGTTAGTGTCAGTAGCTGTCCAAACAATACATTACAGCTGTTTTATTACTGTATTTTCAGCAATTGAGGTCTTTATAGAATTACTTATTTCCAAGTCACTAGTATATTTATTCACCTTTACTTTTTCTGTTTTGGCTTGAAAACATTTTCTGAGCTGTTAAGATCTCTCGTTGGCTGAAATTGGGTGATTACACAATGTGGACAGGACTTTTTAATTGATCTGTGGAGCTCAAGAAATAGCTTCGATGCCCAATTATGCCCTAAAACCATATGTTAAATTAAAAAAGAAGAACTTTAAAGGAATTGTGAGCTTACCATTTCTGTCAGCTTCTGCTCTTTGTGCTAAACTAGATGATGCACGTCCCTTGAGACGCTCTATCACCATATTTAATGGCTCAGAGGTCAAATTAATCCATCTTCTTATCTGATTCTGGGTATTTATTTATTTTTTTGTCAAAATGTCAAGACAGTTTGACATGGATAGAAAAGACTACTGCGCACTAATTCACAGGATCATTTTCCATCCCAGACTCATTATAGTCAATAATTCTTTTCCATTACACCGTTAAAGATGATCACCTCTCCTTTATATTCACACACAAAAACTGACACGACTTACCCCCTCTGACACGGTGAGGTTGTGACACTGACATGTTGCATCCTGAGGAGATAACGAAGAGATGATGTAAAAATGCTATCAACCATCAAATTCATGAACCATGAAACCAGCCTCCTATGTCTGCAGTAACTTGTTTATAATCAGACGTTTCTCAGTTAACACATTTAAGTAAGTAACTTTTAAAATGCTTTAAATTGCCTTATTGTTTTTAAACATGCTACAAAGGAGAACAATTTAATTCAGTTAACATCGGAGGAATTTTATTAAAGAGATTTGGAGGTGGATCAAGACAGATGAAAGGCAATATTTATTTGGCTTTGTGCACAACAAAGCTACACAAAGTAAAACTGGTTGAGATGAGATAACAGCACAGCAAAGAGGAAGTGGTGACGATGTCGTGGTGCTGAAGCTGTATATGCACTCTGCAGAACAGAGTCTTGCACAAGGTGCAATAATGAGCTTCTTTTTTTTTTTTTTAAGGGACAGAGTGAGAATAGCATTTTTAGCTCGTCAACTAATTCTTCGCAACATTCACCTTGTGTAAAAAATAGTTACATTTTCTTGGAGTTTTACACTTTATATTTCTTTTCTTTTTCAACTTTTCTTTCAGGCATACTAGAAAAACTGTATATACAAATGTAAAACGTAAAATTATCTGTGTCACGTGCCAACCTCTTCATCTCCCATTATGTAACATTTACAATGTCACAATAAAAAAGTGGAAACTCTGGAAATAAAGTAAGTCATGTAAAAATACCACAACGGTGTACTACTAGTAAAATTAATTTGTTTGCAATAGAAAAGTTATTTTCTTCAATGAAAAGTTTAAAAAATGTTCATGGTTTTTGATCATTTTTGCCCTCCAGATGGTGAGTTGACAGCTTCTGTTCAAAGTTTGGAGAGTCTTAAAGGTAGATATTAAATTCATGGGACAGTGTCATTACTCAAAGTGGTTTCCTACAAGTGAAAGTTCAGTCAAGTCATCATATTAGCACTGTTGCTCAAAAGAACGCAGGAAATCTGCTTGCCACGTGAAAGGCTGTCATTCATTCCAGCTGTGACATCTAAATGAATACTGACTAACAATCAACCATTTCAATTTGTCAGAAAATGTAGACAGAAAAGAATGCCAAAGGTTGTGAAAAAAAATGACAGGTGGCAGAAAAAGTGTTGAGAAAAAATTAGAGCAACACAGCAAATGAGGGAAAAATGGTAGACTTACTGTAATGTTAACTAAGCTGCAGTTCTCGGGACAGTTCTGTCAATCCAAACAAAAAAACAGAGTTAAGGAAATCCCACTGTGGCAGCAGCATCAAAAGACCAACTAACATCAAACTAACCCTCGGCAGCAACTATTATTAGGCTGCTTGATCAGTCAACTGATCTCTACTTCACCCACACAACATCCTCAGTTTTCTTTGTAGTTTACAGGACAGTCAGAAAAAAGTGTCTTAAAATACTTCAGTGGTGCTTTCTTCGGTGTTTGTTGACGGTATTACACATGCAAACAGCTTCTGATTGGTTCAGCCTGGATGCTCCACTTATTTAAAAGAAAATACACCTTTGTACACCCAAAATTGTCTTGTTAATTTGTCAGCTTTATTACGTTTTTTTGTGACTGATACAGAAAAAAATTAATAAAATATTTAAAAAATAAAAGTTTTTAAAATAAATACATTAAACTAGTGACTGTTTACATTAAAAAAAAAAACACACACAAAAAAACCCATAAAAGCACCACCGCATTTCATGGCTCACAATACTATTTCCTGCAGCACACTGTGACAGTATGTCACCTTACCTTCACACTCTGTCCCAAGGTCTCCACGTTTGTTTCCCACTCATTCATCCTGAAGGTCAAACAGTTGGAGGATGACTGATGAAAAGAGATGAAAAGAGGCAGGAGCAGCATCCATACAGAGGAGGGGGCAAAGGACCCAGTCATGACTGATGGATAGATACTACAGAGCTGCTGGCTTAAAATGCAAATTAAAATTATTTTTTGTTTGTTTGCAAATCAACTGTTCGGTATATATTTCAGTTTTAAATTATTTTGTCAGGGCTGGAGTTTCAAGTTCAGATTAGGTCACTATAAAAGTCCAGCCAATTGTTTATGCTGCACCTGTATTAGCTTTACAAAGTCTTGTCGCATGAACCGTCTCTGAGGTGCTATTAATGGATAGGTGTCCCGTTTGCACCTTTTAACAGATTGGGTTTCCTAACTTTTGGGGATTCCCTAAAATTTTTGTCCATTTAATCATTTTTCGTTGTCAAAATGCTCCCACACAGGATGTCCTTACTCAACAGGACCCTGACATGGTGGCAAGAGTGATACAACATGTGTGTGTTTGTTGCGAGCCACATATCAGTTAGATCTGATGGCTTATGACTGTCGCGGCATTTCCTCATCTCTTTGAAGAGCTGGTCGTCACTGCACAGAGGAAAATAATTCAGATACGTCCTCCTCTGCAGTTTAATGGCTGTGGAATGAAATGAAGTTTGTTTTTCTTCCAGCCATTAAAACCGTGGATGGGCGTCCATGCTAATGTGTCTGAGTGCACTTTGAAACTGGATGCGAGAATGGGGGCAAGCTATGGGAGACCCCTGAGTTCTTTGCCCTTTATTGCTTCCTTGTGGACAAAATCAATTGACCATTCACCATATAGCCTTTGTGAAACCAGTTCATCCATTAACATGCCTTTATATACAGATTATTGTGCCTTTTATGTTTGTGCCTTCTTCTATCAGGCGTGTGATAGTACACAAAATTCACTGTTCAGTCTGAACCTGGGTTTCAGAGTCATGTGTCAGTACGTTTCTGGTACAGCAGAGGAAATAAAATAAATCTTTGTCATTTATATTCAAATACTGTAAACATTCATAGTTGTCTCATGGGCCATAATAGTTATGGTAACACTTACTGTCAAGAAGAAAAAAAAAATCTATTAAATCTCTAGTATAAAGTAAATTCAATAAATTGTGTCTATTAAGACAAGTGCAATATATTTATATTGAACTTCATTGAACCATTAAAACCAGCAGTTCAGTTTCAGCTTTAGCACTGCACAAAGTAATGCTGCCATTCACTGTTTTCATCCACACTAAGGACACATCCATCTTGTTTGGATAAATTCTACTAGAATTGTTAGTGGACAAAGTGAGCAGGTGTTTGCAGCTTATGTCAGTGTGAGCTCCATATGGTGGTCGGCCGATTGACCTATACAAAGTAAAACGTCTTATGCGAGTTCTGCAAGTTTAATAAAATATACACAGTGTATGTCCTGATTTCAAAGCTTTACCTGCTTTCTAATAATTTCCAATTGCTTTGTAGGAGTTGTTGCCATGGTGTAAGCTCAAAATTAAATGATTCCTTCTGAAGTATCACTACCAGACATAAACTTAAACTGAGGAGAATGCAGGAGTCCCTCAACTCCTCAAAGGCCTATTGTGTTTGCTCATGTGTGCTGGTAATGAGACCAAGATGTGCTACAGGTGGTTCTCAGTGGTGAGCAGTCATCTTCAGGTCCCACACTGGTTCATTTCTCTTTACCTACTGCACCTACTAATGTCACTTTTAATACACGTTTTTGCACATGTTTCTACAGCTGTTCTGATCTGTTGAAAAAAAAAGGTGAAACATAACCACAAGCTGTGAAATGCTGTCCGAAGATCTTTTCAGAAGGTTATAGGCTTTTAGAAATATTAGTGTATTGATCAAAACTAAAAGGCTGTAAAAGAAATGGAAAGGTCGCTGCTAAACTTTGACTTTCCTTTTAAAGAGGCAATACGTAAGATACTCAGTTGAAAACGTTCAAAAAATGTAATAAACCTATCCACAGTGTTTGTCAGATGTCTCGGTGTCACAGATTAGCATGCTACGAAGCTAGCTCCTGCCTGGCCTGTCTTATAATAAGATGGTACAGTGAGCCACTGTAGCATCCAGTCCGCCATCAGTCCAACATCAGAGGAAGAAGTAGTGTACTCAAGCATCTAGTTATGGTGGAATGGAAACGGGTTGAAGTTTGATGCGGAACTAGCTCCATTTCTGATGAGTACATGGCTGCAACAAATGATGTAACGTCAGAGATGTTCCAGCCACTGGACATACAGGAACACATCTCTGTTGGCATTCGAGGGTAACTAAAGATCAGTTATGGGTTTTTTTTTTACAGTAGGCAGGGTCCTAAAATAGACCCTTTTTTTTCAAACTTTGAAAAATTTGAGGCACTGAATAGAAGAGCCTTGATTGAGGTGTTTTTGGATTCTTGAAACCACAAAAATAACTTTTTGTGAATATCAAGACCATTAATAAAGTGAAAAGTGTCAAATTTGGGACCTTTTAAGTTACACACATGACTCTTATTTTCCATTTTGATGAATTTAGTCATGAAGTGATTTCTTGAGCAGAAGAGGATGTCCTACAAATGAAACCTAGGACAGGGTGAGCAGAGGAAACGAGGTCAGTCCATGACATCGACAGGTAAATTAGAGAGACGGGAGGCTCAGTCGCAGTCTGCTTTGTGAAAGAGGCTGATATTAAGAATGGCATATGTTTACATACAATACAAACCTGCCTTAATCAACGAACAAATTTTAGTCATCAGGTTCATTTTTTACAAATGAATCGATCTTTTTGAAACTTTTTCATCTGAAAAACTGATAAGCATAGACAGAAGAAGCTGACTGCTGCTGCAAGCAACAGAAGACATGAAACCGAAGTAGACAATAGTGACGCCATCGTGAAACTGCCCCATGGGAGGCGATCTGGAGTCACTTACTTCTTCCTGATGCTCTCTGCTACGCTGCCCACATAGTCCGAGTCCGTCTGAGATGACAGGGAGAGGAAAAAGGAGAAGATCAGTGATATGGAGGGATTTCTGACTGCGTGAGTTCATACCAACTCACAATGACCAGAGTATGGAGGGTCAGGTAGCCTCGTTGTGCTCGTCTCCCGAAGGCCGTTTGACTCATATCAGACTCAGTTGCTTTTAACCTGTTTAACAGGTTTTGACATTTTTCTAAGATATCATACTGGATATCATATTGCATGTTCAAACAACAGTCCCCTAAATAGAAAAGATTGACATGGGAAACTAAGTATGAATCCAGTTACGTGATCCGTTCAGTTGTATGGCGGTCTAGTACATGTCAGAGCATGTCATGTGAGTGTGTGTGTGTGTGTGTGTGTGTGTGTGTGTGTGTGTGTGTGTGTGTGTGTGTGTGTGTGTGTGTGTGTGTGTGTGTGTGTGTGAGTGTGTGCGTGGGAAAGAGACAGAGAAAAGGTTGTTTTGCTGGAGGTCAATAAGAGATGCTACTGACTTAATTATGGCTCATTTATATTCTCAAATCATTATTTATGAGAACCAATTCAGAGAAAATGTTATGGAAAGTTGAGAGATTCACACGTATGATGTCAGATAACAGTTTAGAAACACCTGTTACTGCAGTGTGTTTTAGTAATACTACAGCAGTAAATACCATGCTAAAGTACAGCTTTTCATTTTCAAGTACAGCTGTAATATTTTGACACTGGGGGAAGGATTTAGAGAGTCTATTCACAGATTTTAAATGTAATATTCATAATTATGTTTTCATTAGTTTATAATAACCTTAAACTACGAATCCTTGTGTTTTTGTTATCTTGGTATAAAACCGCCTTTCCAATGCAACAAAACGTGAGATAGCCACGCTTTGGCCTCTCTTGGCCTGACAGTTTCACGTTCTGGATGCGTGAAACTTACACACGTAACATCATGAAGGATCATATGACCAAGGACAGCCGTGCGGGAGGTGAAGGTTTGAATCTAGGAGGTGACAGCGGTGTTCTTGAGTTGTTCTTGAGAACCCCAACCATGTTTTTCTTCCTAACTCCAACCATGATTTTTGTCACAAATCAGTATTATGTGTTTTTCCTACCAGTTTCATTTTCCTGAAAATCACACGGCTGTATGCATGCAGTGGGATTCATTTTTGTCCGCTACAGGAAAATGTGAACCTGTCATGCCTAGATAAGCCAAAGCATGGCTATCTCACATTTTGTTGTAGTTGACAAGCATGTCTATTTCACACTTTGCTGTGATGTTGGGTTGCGGAAATGAGCACTTGAACGCAGAGCAGGAACTTGCTATGTTGCAACACTGTTTCTACAGGAGAAAAGTAACAAAACTGGGTAGGAAGTACTGAGTCATGTTTTGCTAGAGGATCAAATACTTATTTCACACAATCAAATGCAAATCAATTTAAAGCTTTTATTTGATATGATTTTCTGGATTTTTAAAAAAAAAAATTATATTCTGTCTCTGTTAAACTAACAGTAGGTATAGACCTACTATTGTAATGGTAGAAATGGTAGAAATGAACGGTCTGTAATTGTAATGGTAGGTCTATACCTACCATTACAATTACAGACCGTTCATTTCTTTGTCAGTGGGCAAACTAACAAAATTGGCAAGGGATCAAATAATTATTTCCTTCACTGTTATATGCTCAAGTGAGATGTCTTGGTTAGGGTTGCTTGCCTTGTTAATTGTGACATCATTATTCCATTACATTCTCCTGGAATTATCAACTCAGGCAACGTGTAACTTTGGGTGACAGTGTGGGTTCAAATCTCCAATAGAATTCCACTGATAGATGACATTGATAACTGTACAACTTTATTTTCAATTGCAACCTGTGTTCATTGACATAAAAGGGAAAGTGCCGAAACAAATTTTTTTCATCAAGTTATGAAGTGTGAAAGAAAAAACTAAACTAAAACGTAAAAGGTCACTTTGGTTCTCAAGCAGATAATATTCACCAAAACAGATAAGACAGAATAAACAAGGCTTTCCCCACATGTTATGAGGGAACACGACCCAGTTGTGGGCGGGGGAGGCTCCAAAAATGACAGTGATGCAACAGATGAATAACTGCAGTGGTTTTCTTAGAAAGCAAAACCACAATGCCACACACAAGTCCGAAAATGTCCTAACAGAACACACCATCCTCACGCGTTTATGCTTAAGGCAATTAAAAGGGAATATATCACCTAAACATGAAAAGCCTATTAAGGGTCAATACATTAAAACCACCATAATAATAACCAGAAAACATGAACAAAATCAACATTTGTGACTGGGGGACTGAGTCCATCTGTCTTAATGCTTTAGCATTCAGTTTGAAATAAAATGTCAGTACGTTA
Source organism: Embiotoca jacksoni (assembly GCF_022577435.1). Taxonomy (NCBI): domain Eukaryota; kingdom Metazoa; phylum Chordata; class Actinopteri; family Embiotocidae; genus Embiotoca; species Embiotoca jacksoni. The sequence goes on from NW_027185403.1 coordinate 19,935,071, forward strand.
ATGTACTGACATTTGATTTCAAACTGAAAGCCTCAGCTTTCAGTTAGGTAGATTGTCACAATTATAGAAAGATGTGAAATATAGCCCTTTTAAAAAATTTGTGCTCAAAGTGTTCAAAATTAATTTGACATACACATGAAGTCAAACAAAGTCGTCATATTGAATACTTAGTTGAAAATGACTGCCTGAAGTCTTGGACCCACACACATCAGCAGACTCTTTTTATCTTCACTGGTGCTGCTCTCTCACTCATTCACTGCAGCCACCGTCAGCTCTTGTCGGATCTCCTACCTTGTTTCCACCTGACATTAACGTATGTCCTGGTGACATTGGATTAGAAGTAGAGGTGTGAGCCCATTGAAATTCGATCTGCTCAGGCCGCATCCGAAGGTGATCTGGAACGCACGTGGCCACATTCTACTTGCAAGGTGTGTGCAATGCATCCTAAATCTGTCCTGGGCCACATTGGAAGACTGCCCAGTCAGCAAATGGCCTCTGAATAAGCAATAAAAAATAAATGTAGCTCTCAGTACCAAGTTATTGTGTTCGTAACTGATCAGGTCCTCTGACATGTAATGCTCATGTTACAGCAGGTCCTGACTCTCCTCAGTTTTGAATGTTTTTTTTTTTTTTGTCTCCATTCAGTCTCCCACCTGAAGATCTCTGCCTGCTCTTATTTGTTTTTACCTGAAAAAACTCTCCTGCATGAGTCTGCTGAGAGCCGCTGAACTGTACAGAAGGCAGGACAGATTAACTTCAAACTTGTTGCTTTGAATAGTGATACATGAGGCCTGTTTCACTAAAGCCTCTTCTTGGTTTAGTTATTTTTTTCTATAGTTTATCTTGAGTAATTTCAACATACATCAAACCCACATCTGTAAGAGAGCTCCTGGAGTAATTGACTAATCGAACCGGAATCGTTGGGGTTCTGCTGGTTCAGGTTCCTGTTCTTGGGCTTATTTACTTATACATTTTTGTGATGTAGCCTATGTGTTAATTTGCATATTGAAAGTGAGATGCGATCACAAGTGGTCACTTGAAACTCATGTGAAGACGCATGTTAATGCCAGGTGGGTAACAGACAACTAAAAACTGGCCACTTGTGATCCAATCACGCCCAGGGCGGCTCAGGATGGATTGATAATTCCAAGTGAAAATAGCCCCTCTGCTTTAAGTCTGGTTTTCAGCAGGTGAACTGCAGCAAACTATGATTGGGATCAGCTGACTGTCTCAGCACAGCCACTAAAGGATATTCCACCTTTGAAAAGATCTTTGGTTGGTTGATTTTTACCCTTTCATGGTCACCTGTTTACTCCTTGTACTGACAGACAACTCCACCTCAAATCAGATGACAACTCTTCAACTGCCCAAGAAATATTGAGTAACCTAGAAGGGCCCTCAAAGGCCGCAGACCTCCACCAAAGTCCACTCTTTTAAAATAAGCAACATCCCAGAGAATTACTGGTCCCTGTTAATATATATTGTGATATGGAGTCATCAGATTTTTATAATGGCCTGTTTTGTCACCAATAAACTTTACTACCATCTTCTAGATTTTAAGATGTATCATTTAAATGGAAAATGATCAGTTCACCTGCCATCGGGAGAAACTCGGGGTTCATTGGATTGGCCAAGGACACTTCGGCATGTGCACAGGTGGACACAGGGATTAAACCCGCCAACCTTAGTGGGCAATCTGCTTTACCATCGGAGCTACAGCCGTCCCTTTTGGTAGGTAAAGGCCAAAAAGTTCTGTCTCGCAATATCAATAAAATAAAAAATTGATTGTGAATCCACACTGTGATTTGGATCTGCTCCAAAGGTTAATCAGGTTCTTCCTAGGCCTATGCAACACTCTTCCACCAAATTTGATCAGGTCAGTATTTTTTCCATTATACTGCTGACAAAAGAAGGAAATAAGCAAAGCAACTCCACCAAAAACATAGGTGTCATTTGCCCAATTACTTTTGAACCTTTGCAATGAAGGCACCATGCGTTAAAGCCATACAGAGTACAATTGAAACGATACTGCCCTGCCTGCCTGCAAGGGTCAATCATAATATTCCAAGACTGCTCTTGTTGCACGTGAATGGTAAGTAGGACAGTGATGTGAAGTAACACGTAGCCTGGGGAACTACAACCTTCATCAGTAAGCATTTCAAGCCGATTGATCAGCATCAGAGTTACACATGTTTTTGTGAGCACAGGTCCAACATGTCTATGAATTTACCACAGACATCACCAGAGGGCACACTTTAAATTTTGTATTAAACTCAGAAAATCAGCAACAGAGATGATACTTTCGATAGTCTACGGTAATAAAGTAATTCTAGCCAGTCAAACAGATTTTGTGGCATTACCCATTCCTGCCTCATGGTAATAAACTCTTATTGCACACACATTTATCAGATCTTTGAAGTTAACCACTGGTTTCAACAAACATGAAAATGTTTTTACTAAATAAATACAAAGGAATGTGAAATGAGTAAAATATGTTTTGTCAGCTCTGACATTAGGGGAAACACACATTTTTGACTTGTCACAGTTAAAAGATAACATCAAAGTCAATTGAATTCAGTAGTAGATGTCCAGCAGAGCTGAGTGGATTCACATGAGTTAATGAGAAAGCTAAGCCACAAATGTGTTAATGGGAAACGGGGTTAAGAAAGCCCCACACCAGAGGATCATTCGGGCAACGCTAGCAAATGTTGAGAAATTGAAGCCTGGGCGACAACAATGCCTACATTTTTTTTCTTCTAAGGTCAGTAATGATCATTTACCGACATGATGCTGCACTCAGCTCAGACTGAGAGAGGATCTCTGTTGTTTCGGCGCACAACACATATCATGTGGTGGCCAATCCCGATTGGTTAATGGCTGCTTCAGTAGTTCCAAAGCTAAGGCTACATTTTACTGGCAACCTGAGTTTTAACAGAGACAAGGCTGCAGACAGAAGGAGCTTAGAGACAAAGCTACCATGTTCTTTCTCTCACTGTACTTTCAGCACAGCGTTTCCCACTCCTAATCAAGATTACGTAACCCAGTATCATGCCAAAGTGTGAAATAGACACGCTGGTCACTGCAGCAAAACGTGAAAGAACCACGCTTTGGCCTGTCTAGGCATGAAAGCGTAACACTTACATCCACGTGTGGTCATTTTACCGAGGTCCCACTACAGATGCAACAATGGACATATTTTTGCAGTATTAGCAGGCAGGAAGGGTGACTTGGTTAACCATGGACTGCCATGCGGGATGCTGACGTTCTAATCCATGAGGTGACAAAGTTTTTGTTGTTTTTTGTTTTCTAACCCCAACCATGTTCTTTCTCCAAACCTTAACCATTTTTTTCCCCTTAACTCCTACCATGTGATTATTTAGTAACTGCAACCAGGTGTTTTAGCTATAAGTTTAATTTTCCTGTATATCACATGGCTCTGTGCATGCAATAGGTTTCATTTTCATCCACTACAGGAAAACGTGTAACTGTAATGCCCTGTAGTGAACCGGCATGTCTATTTCATGTTTTGCCATGATACCTGGTTGGATAAAGAGCCTGTCAATCTTTGGAAAATGTTCCATAACAATGCCTTCTCCGGATAACACATTTTTGGCTACACACCTGTCAGAGTTTCATATGCTGCAGTAACTGAGTGGTGACTACATGTGTGCAGCTGCCTAGCATCTACTAATTATCTGCAGGTGAAGCATTACGTTAACATTTTAATTGAAGCATCTATCAAAGATCTACGGGAGGGTCCAGTGATGGTAAGTATCTGAGGTGTTTGAGGGACATCTGTAAGATAAGATAAAAACATATTTGTTCATATCGGAGGAAAATTTACGTCTCACAACAGCACATTTCAGCACAAATCAATCACAATAAATCCAACACACCAACGGAATAAAATAAATTCAAATACAATAGTTTGTCCGCATTGTGCAACAAATGTTACACTTATATAGGCTTTTAGACATAGTGTATTATTATTATAATGATCAGATGTATGATGCAAAATTGTCATAAATGAGTTTTTATCTATTTTAACATAATTAATAACCAAAAGAACTTCACTGCTGTATGTATCACACATAGTGGTGAAAGTGGACGTATTTACATCCCATACTTAAGTAAAAATTGCAATACAGAAATGTAAAGATTCTCCATTGCAAGTAAAAGTCCTACATGAAAAATCCAACTTAAATACAAGCACATAAGTATTATCAGCAAAATGTAATAGAAAAAACATGCCCCAGACCAACTATATTATACTGGTCGAAGAGAGATGAATTTGATATCTTGTTTAAATCCAGTACAGTTACATGTGCAATAAAATAAATGTGATTCACAAATGTTCATTTGTGTCAATTTTGCTGGTTATAGAAAATTACAGCTGCAGAGGTATGATTCAATTCTAAAGACATTTTTAGGGAAGACAAAATGCAAGGATCTATAGGAAGGTGTATAAGAAACACAAAATAAATCAGGCACCTGTTGCGCCAAAGCAGAACATTTTATTTATTTAAAATCAGTTTGTAATTACAAGATAAACAAACAAATACACCTCTTCTGTTGTGTCATCATTTTAAGTATCGTTCCTTTTTTTCACTTTTCCCTGTCCTCTTCCCACCTCCCATTTTCTTCCTCTCTACTCCAGGAACTCACTCCTCAGACTTCCCTCACTGTCACAGAAGTTGATCAGCTCCTCCACGTCATCTCCCTCCTCGTCCTCATCTTCCTCCTCAGCTTCCTTTGATGTCTGTGCCTCGCACCCTCCTCCTCCTCCTCCTCCCTTCCCTCCGAGCTCAAGGTAACCCTGGGCAGTTTGGCTGACCACCCCGCCACTCTTTGTCCCGCTTCCTCCTCCTCCTCCACTCTCAGCTTTGCTTTTGGCGGGCTGGACCATCAGAATGCCCTCATCCAAAATGGGGGTCCCTTCGGGGCTGACTCCCTCCGCTGCTGCCTGGCCGGCTCGGTCTGCACTTATGGTGTGAGCACTGGGATCCAGGGTAACGGTGGATTTGCTTGTGCAAAGCCCCATCATCAATGACTTCTTTGGTTTCTTAAATTGATTAAATGTATAATTCGTATATTAGCTCCTTTTCACAATTCTCTCCAGTGGCTTGGGTTAGTCGAATAAAGAGTTTTGTGGTCTATGAGAAGGCAATGAAGCTTTCTCTTAGAAAGACTATTGAAGTAGATTCCTCGCTTGATCTGCAGTTCCAAGACAGCCTCCTTTCACTTCACTTTGTTAGTTGTCCCAAAAGATTCACAAACGTGAATAATCTGAGAATTCCTTTTCCTGATGAAAATCCCTCATAAGTATTTGTAGCTTGATGACAATTAAATGCGAGTCAGATGAAAAACAAAATCAATAAATGTCCAGGAACCTTCTTGAAAACTGAATCACAGTAATCAGATTTAGTGAAAAAAAGTGAGTTCCTTGTTAATCTCAGGTGAATCAGAGTCCTGAAGCCCAGCAGAGTCGCTCCCATTGAAACACTGTCCGTGTGGATCTGGTCATAGGCTTTGAAATGACCATCCTAACTGAGCTGTCAGAGCCAGACTTCTCTCTGCCTGCCTTCAGTCCATAGAATAGGTTGAGTAGAATAGATCGCACCTCTTCTTCTGTCTAGAGCTATAAATAGAGACAACACCATTCAATATATCTTGGCTTTCCATCCTTGGACCACTTGGAACACGTAGGTGGGGAGAGTGAAGATAAACTACAGTATCTACTCTGCCTCACCGACGAGCACTAAAGTACTTTTGACAAAAGACGGATACTTTTGAACTGATTTTGAAATGAAGCAGGGGAGATCTGAAAAAATCTGGCAAACCTTACTGTATATAAAGTTGACTCAAGTCTATTTGTAGCCACCAGGCACAGGCCTGTTTAAGACGAATTCCAAACTCTATCCATGTAAGGCTTAAGTTACTTTGCCACATAAGGTTTTAGCAGCCGGTATTGTTCTTGCTGTCTCAGCTGGTCCTTGACTTTAACCCTTACAGCTCTTAGAAAGCACAAGGACAATGTTAGAAAAGGATAGGTCTGTTTGTGGCAGGTCTGCACATTTTAACAGCGGGAAGTTCCACATTTAGAGAACAGATCTTTCAAGGTTTGATAATGATTTTAATTTCTGTTAACAAAATACTCAAATTACAAATTATAGCAAATTTTAATTTACTTCAAGTATTTTGAAACTAATGGGCCTCCATCATTATTTTGTCTATATTTACATTTTGGTTCAGCAGAATATGTTTGATACTGGGCATCACATTTTGCTCCAGAAGGCTTTGACAGCTTTGAGTTTTCATTGTGGCCTTCCCAGATCCAAGGCACTAAAACAGAACCGAATCTCGTCCATTTTTCACTTCATCTTTTCATTTGTGAACAAAAAGCTGATGTGATCCTCCAAAAAGCTCCGGTTTTGTCTCATCTGTCCAAAGGATGTTCTCCCAGAAGCATGTGCCTCATCGATAAGGATTTTAGCAAACTGTAGTTATTTATTAAAGTATTGTAAATAGTGGATTCTTTGGTTTTCCTCTCAAGATACTGATGTACCTACACTTTGGAATTTAGCTTATATCTACTTGGAAGTTGTAACTGGTTCTTTGTCTACAATTACAAACATCCCTCTGTTCAATCTGGGGTTGATTTTTTTTCTTGCAGCCGCATCCAGGAGGTTTGACGACAGTTCATGGACCTTAAACTTGTTAAGAATAGTTACAACTGTAGTCACAAGAACATCAAGCTGCTTGGAGATAGTTGTATAGCCTTCATCTTTAACATATTGCCTTTAACTTTCTTTCCGATCTCTCTGCTTTGCTTTCTCCCCCAATCAATGAAGGTTCGCCCCCAGCCGAGGCGGGGTCCTAGCTAATGAATTGGAGATAAAGTTTTAGCTGAATTTCAGGAGCAGGAGCAAAATCATACGAAACAGCAGAGTGGACAATTTCACTTCAAAAGGCCAAATGACTGATTACAAGATTGAAGACATGCAGTTTGAAACATAAGTGTAATCACATTATTTGTAATTTTTTTTGCAGGTACCAACAAATCTGTTGAGGCCATTTTAGAATAATATTTGTAGAAGAAGCAATAACTTATCTTTTTTCTTCGCTACACTTTCTTTGCTTTTCATTATGACCGAGCAGGTATACGTGAGAAAATTGCTTTTAATTCAATTACTTTTCTAGCATTTTTTTCAATGAGCTGTTAAGGGTACCAGGAAATGTATCTAGAACTGTAACAATAAAATACTATTGAGAACTGGAACATGGGTGTTCATGGAGACAGTCGTCACTGAAGGGCCATATTCATAAAATATACTAACGGTAAAAATAGCACCTACCTGGCTTATGTAGGGAAGAAAATAATGAGAATGCATACAAAGTTATGTCTTTTTAATGCAGGCATAAAAGACAGGTTTGAAAACAAATTCCTTGCACTGCTAAATAAATTGAAGTAAAAACATGAACTGACAATTGAATTATCTCTATTGCAAACTGAAAGTAACAATTTTACTTTCAGTTTTGTTGGTTTTGATGACAGACTTGACAATCTTGCTTATACAGTAAAGCCAACCTGTTTATTGCATAACAAGAAGTTTTGATTGTAAATCAGGGCTCTTTGGTTGCGAGTCAAAAACCTTTGCCTGTAATTGGTTGTAATGTACGAAATCTACAGTGATGAATGAGACAAGAGTTTCTATTGGTGGATTGGACTTGGATCCACAGCAGAGCTATACATACATAATTCCCTCCCTTTCCACTGTAAACACTCGACACTGTAAACAAGGGTTTCAACATCATTGCCAGATTATCCAGTAAAGTCAGTGATATGTGTACCCTTATTACCTCAAGGTCTTGATGATGGTTTATCAGCAAAATATCACTCACTATTCTCTATTTAACTATTTAAAAGAGAATAGTGAGTAATATTCAGTGGCATTCAGCAGTGAGGCTGCAGATTGCCAACCAACTGAACACTCCTGAAGGCGCTCTCGAGAGGCAGTGTTTGCTTTGTCCCTTTTGGAATACTGGTAGAAACATGGTGGTGCAGTCACCAGGTCTGAAGTGTGAAGCCAAAAAGTGCAATACCAATATTCCTAATATTCTGTCCCTCCCATTTGAATTAATTGGGTTGACAAACTATTAGAAACACCTCTCAGTATAATAACCCAGTTCAGTTGAACAGCACCACAAATTACAGTCTCCAAAATGACTGTAAAAAAAAATCTATTAGAGTTAATAACAACTGAACATTACAATTCTTATGAGGGTAAGATTTATTTCTGGGCGTTGTACTTTACGTTATGCTTCACCTGTCAGTGGTTTTAACGTTATGGTTGATCGGTTCCTTAATGCTTCTGCTTTTATTTAGTTAACTGTCTCGTCAGTTGCATGATAACTTAACAATTTCATATACTGAAATCTAACTTTTTCTTTTTTGTTTCTCTCGAGTTGTGATGTTTAGTAAGTCCTTGAACTTCATGAAACTCATCTTTAAAAACAACCTGTCAGTCAATGTGAAAAGTGAGAAAGATCTTTATTTGTCAGCTCTGAAATGCTGACTAACTCATAGGTGGAAACGTTTGTGTTCTGAAACAATATGATGGCCGAGATAGAGAGAGAAGCAGCTGGCTTGTCTTATCTCCTTGTCATGGCAAACATGTCTGAAAGCGAAAGCACGGAGTTTTCCACCTGTCGAAAGTTCCGTGTTCCCATGAGCTTCCACAATTCAGTGAATCCTCCTCTTTATAAGAGTGCCAGTTTGTCAAAGTGGGATTGAGTTTGTTAAGATTTGGAGTGTTTTTATTGACATTTTTGTGGGGTTTTTTTTTATAATCTTTATACATTATTAAATAAAGTGAAATTATTTTCTGAGTACTGAGTATTGAATAGGTAAGAATAAGGAGAATAAATAAAGACCTTTGATTTTAGTGATTGAAAGGTACGGTATATGTTCCATGTTTTGATGTTTTTTTTCCTTAATCTTATCTGGAACTACTGAAGTTGAGATGAGCGTGAGGAAATGCAGCTTATCTTACTACTGCTCTTTCTATGAGTGTAATGGGGCAACCACAGCACCTTGCTGCTGTGCTTACAGTAATTCGCATAGCTGATGTGGAATCTGAGGATTTCCCTTTTCAATATTTCACTAATCCAGCTGGGGGAGTTCCAGTGTTGGAGATCATAGTGTTAAGACAAATCACTGATCAAACATATGGCATCTTGTTTGAATAAATGTAAGTTTTTACAATCCAAAATGTTATTTATCAGTTGAGGATTTTTATCATTTAACCCATGGCTTTGATACCAAGAACCACCTTGATGCCATAAAAACATCCAGCTGATGCCCATAGCACATACTACCATACGTTGTACATCTTCAAAAAAGTAATTAAGGCTTCACAGTGGATCCAAACTAAAATGTTTGCTTTTCTTAAGAGGTGACTCACTCTAATGTTGAACGAGCTGACATTGGCACACACCAACCACAGGTTTTTTTTTTTTTTAATAATTCTTTTAATTACAAAATGCAGTGAATTGGACCAAAAACTTCAAGAGAAGGGGAAAGGAATATTGAAAAAAAAAAAACATTTGCATTAGAAAAAGTGACAAAGTAAAGTTTTTTAAGGTTAACATTCAGTACATAGATGTTTAATGCTTGTGGTTCATATCAAATGAACATTTATATAAAAGAGAAATATAAATGGGAAACCTGGGAAAAAAACAAACACCCAGAGTCATTCAGTAAAAGCTCCACAACTGTTAAATTACAATGAACATCCTTGCGCTTTATGGATAATTGTTCAATAGAATTAGTAAACACTGACATTTGTTGAAGGTGTTCTAGAAATTGTCAACTGCAACGACCAAGTTTGATGCAAAAGAAACAAAGCGACACAATACTGTATCCATTTTAATCACAGAAGAAACAGTTGGCTGACTCTTTATTTTAAGGCTGTTCTTTACTCTTTAATTTACTGTCTTGATTAGGCAGACGTAAAAATGTTTATTTTTGCTGGATTTTTTTCAAGTCTCACTCTTTCTTGGTGATGATACAAAGAAACGTATTGTATTTTCAAATTCCCCCAAGTGTCTCTTATCCATACAGCCTAGAGTTCATGTCAATAAGGATTCCTCCGGGCATACTAGAGTTAGTTCTGGAGTTCCACAAGGCTCAGGCCCAATACTTTTCACTTTACACATGATTTAATTTGACATTATCATGAGCAAACACTGCATAAACTTTCATTGTTATGCAGCTTACACCCAGCTGTTTCTTTCTATGAAACCAGATGAAACAAATCAGTTAGTAAAACTCAAAGAATGACTGAAAGACATAATGGTCTGGATGACCTACAATTTCTCACTTCTAAACTCAGAAAAAACTGAAGATATTTGATTTGCCCTGATGCCCAGTGTCAGAAGGCTCTGTCTCACTTGTAGGGTCCTCCAACAGGATAGTGACCCAAAAGACAGCTAAAAGCTCCCAGGAATGGCTAAAAATGTAACATTGGGCTCTTCTGAAGTATCCTTCTATGAGCCTGATCTGAATCGTATTGAACATCTAAAGAGTTAAAACATGCAGTCTGGAGAAGGCACCATTCAAACTTGAGGCAGCAGGAGCAGCTTGCTCAGTAAGAATGGACCAAACTACCTGTTGACAGGAGCAGAAGTCTCAACTTCTCGACAACTTTTATTACACCAAATAAATACTGTTCAAATAATAATAACAATAATACTTCAAAACTTTAGCCCTTTTTAAATCATAACCACCAATATTTCTATAACAACCAGCATCCACAATATGGTGCAGTTGTATTTTATCATGTTCATGCAAGGGTGCAGATGTGCAATCAGAAATATGATTTTTTTGTTTTTTTCTGTTTTTTTATTTGAAATAAGGGAAGCGTGGGGGTGATGGTGAAGGGTGGGGGGGATAGAGGTAAGGTAGGAAGGGTGGGGGAGGTTGTGAGAAAGGAAGATGGGTAATTGATTGAAGGTGAGGATGAATGAGATGGGGGTGGAGAGGAGGGATTGGGGTGGAGCGGTGTGGGTGAAGGAGAGGGGCATGGGGTGGAGGAAGGTGGAGAATGGGGGGAGGAAGAGGGCTACTGTGGTCACAGCAGCCTCCTCTTCATCACTGTCGTCATCATCGTTGTACGTTCTCCTGCACATCCAGCCAAAAATGCAGCAGGTTCTCCTCTTTTCTTTCTTTTTCTTCTGCTTTGCTGCTTTCATTTCTTTCTCCTTCCCCTCCTCTTTTTAAGCTCCTTTCTTTCTTTTTTCCCATCTTTCTTCACATCTCTCAGTCCAGCCTCCAGCACCTCTTATTGACCTTCTCCAAGTGTTTGTTCTTCACCTCCAGTTCTTTCTTCTCCTCCTCTAACTCCTGTTTTTTCTCCTCAATGTCTTTCTTGGTCTTTTCCAGTTCTTTATTCTCTCTTGCAGTTCCTTGTTTTTGTGCTGCGGTTTTTCTTTGCCTCCTCAGACTCTTTATTTACCTCCTCTAATTCTTTATTTTTGTCCTCTATCTTTCTCTTCTCCTTCTCCAGTCCCTTCATCTTCTCAGTTTGTTTTATTGTTTCTCAGGGCCAGAGGCCAAAGATAAATACCTAAAAATGCCTGAACACACAATTAAAATATCTCAAAATATACAGAAAACATAGAATTAAAAGAAAATAACAGAACAGCAGAAAACAGATAAAAAGCTGAAAGGTACAATCAAGTCAGTCTTTTTTGTTCACCTCCAGTTGGTTCTTTGCTTCCTCTTTTTCTTTCATTCCCTCCAGCGGTTTCTGCTCCACTTTCAGCTGTTTCCTCCTTTAATTGGTTGATTGATTCTTTTTTCTTTTCCTCCTTCAGTTTGTTGATGGCCTCTTTAACTTTTTCTTTGGTCTCTTCCACCTCTTTCTTGTCTCTGTTCAGCTTGGTCCATGGGTCTTCCTCAAGCTGTCTACCCTCTGAAACGGACACGGGACCCCTTGTTGGGCAGCCAGCACGAGTTCATCATTTATCTATCTTATTTTATTTATATGTATTTGTAAATTTTCTCATATTGTGTGCACCTTTTTTTATGTGTTTCTATGCTGCTGTGGTGACTAAATTTCCCCACTGTGGGATTAATAAAATCTAAATCTTATCTAATCATTCTCTTTCTGGAGTTTGACGACTTTTCTCTCTCTGCGTGCGAGCTGATCATTCAAGTTGTTCACCTTCTTCTGGTAGCATGAGCTGGGCGTTGTTCTCTTTCTTTGTCTCCAGCTGTTTTTCTGGTAATAAAATTTGCTTACAGAAGTCCAAAATATTTTGTGTCATGCCAAGTGTGTGATGACAGATATTTTTCCGTTTCACAGTCAGCAGGATGTTTGTGGTACCGACATAATGTCCATGCATTGATCCCTAACTGGCTGTGTAGTGTGTGACCTCTCTAATCAAAAATATAACATCAAAAATATGGCGATAGGATGCCGCATAACAATGAAAACACATTTTTGAAGACTGTGTATAGCATGACCCAACCTCTCCAAGGTTCCTGCCTGCTACCTTGATCTTTCAGAGGTGTTTAATAAGACCACATGAATGGTGCAGGTGCCATGAGTCCTTCTCATAAAGTAAACTGTGTTGCTGCCGTTTCCACTGTTTTTTGGTGGTCTTCTGGGTGCCATCAAAAGTGTCATCTTGCTTTGTTTTCAGATGTACCCATGTACTGCCGAATTACTCTGAGAACTTTGCTCTTAACGGATGAGTCACACAGCTTGTGACTGCGTTTGTGCTGATTTGTTTTCCATTTTTTTCCATTGGCTCACTCCTACCTCCTTAAGATATCTTCACTCAGCTGAGTGTTTTCAATGAGAATATAGTGTAAGGCTGAATGCATATTTCGATGTGGACTGTCTGCACAAATCACCCAGCTTCCCATCTCCGGTTTATTTAAAATAATAAAACCAGACTAATGATTTAGTAATTTCTCATCAGACTATATCAATCTCAGGCTTAAATGAACAACTTCCGGTTACTTCCCACCTACTGCCGATCTAAACATCTGCATTGATACAGATAATTTAGTTGGTTTAACAGATACAGATAGAAATAGAGATAATGATGCATTCACTCATCCCTAATGGGATATGAATGCATGGCGAGTGAAAGAGAAAGTAGAGGAGAGCTGCTCAGTGCATCATGGGAAGTCTATAGCAGTCTAAGCCCACAGCAGTATAGCTAAAGAATAGTTCAGGGTCATCTGAGCCAGCCACATATAAGATTTGTCAAGCAAAGTTTTAAGCCTAATCCTAAAAGTAGAGAGGGTGTCTGCCTTCTGAACCCAAACTAGGAGCTGGTTCCTCAGGAGAGGGACCTGAAACCTAAAGGCTGTTTTAAAAGCTCAAGGAACCACAAGTAAGCCTACACTCTGAGAAGTGCTCTCTTGGGATAATAGGATCCTATGAGGCCTTCTAAATTATATTACGGATTATAAATTCTATTCTTCATTTTACAGGAAGCCAATGAAGAGAAGTAATGACTGGTATAAATATGATCTCTCTTGCTAAATCTCGTCAGTACTCCCATTACAACATTTTGGATCAACAGGAGTTTATTGAGAACATTTCTGAACCATCCTGATAAAAAGGATTAAAACAGTCCAGCCTCAAGGTAACAGATGCTTGGACTAGTTTTTCAGCATTGCTCTAAAACTGTATGTTCCTAATTTTGATAATATTGTGCAGGTGAAAGAGGGCAATTAGATACTTTCTTTGTTACAACTGAATCTTCATCACCATTGTTTCTCCACTGAAAAGTTCTGAAGTGAAGCTCAAATTATATCAATATCATGACTAAAATCGGATGTTTCTAAACCTTATTTTACTACTTTATTAGGGATTGACATTATGTGATAATTTTTTTTTTTTACAAAACAACCAACACTACTAAATACAATTATGTGGAAACACTACCTCGACATTGCAACAATTTACAAAGAGTGTGCAACAGATATTTTTTATATCCATATTACTTTTAGATACTCGTCTCTGTTGGAGTCACACCTCCTTCTATTCTCACGTGCAGCTTTTTATAGCCAACATAGTCCATGTAACCAGCAGCAGGGCAGCAATCAGAGATGTTGTCCTGCCACCCGGTACTCCATTTTGGCATGTGCATTGTGTCCAGGTGCCTCTGTCCTGTGTGGGTTTTTTTTTATTTCCATGTCTGTCCCTCCTCCTCCCTCCGGCTTCCTCTTCCTTTGTCTCCTCCCTCCATTTTTCCCTGAGCTCCTGCCGCCCTGCAGGCGCAGACAGAGACGAGGAGAGGTCGTCCACGTCAGGTGAGGATGAGGAGGAGTCAGTGCAGTCCAGCCAGTCTGCAGCAGAGGATCGTGGGTATCCATCCTGCAGCAAGGAGCCTGGAAACATGAACTTCCAGTAGGAGTCGCCTTTGAAGAGATAGACGGAGCCTGAAGAAGAGGGAGAGACGTTTTCACAACAGGCAGATTGTGCTGGCTTAAATAAATTTAACTCACCTTTACTCAAAATCCAACTTGATTCTAGACCTTATCAACTCATAAATCCACAAACTAAACCCACAGAACTTTCTCCCTTTTGGGGACTTTTACTCATCTTTTTGTCCTTTAGTGCAGGGCCTTCAGTCCTGATGAGAGTAGAAACATCTAACATGGCAAACAAACACAAACATTATTCAGATCCTCACCATCGTTGTCTGTGGTGATGCCGCTGACGCCGTCTTCAAGCAGCCGAGTCCAGGTGTCTTCTCGCTTTTCTAACTCTGAATTTCCCATTTTCCCCCACATGATGCCTTCATCTGGGTCCCAGACTAAGCCCCATTTTCCTGATCCTGCTGCTGCTGCTGCCTCCTCCTCTTCTCCATCAACCCTGAGAGCAGACAGGGGCTGAGGGTAGCCTTCCTGCAGGGACAGGTCCCGGAACAACCAGAACTGGGAACCTACAGCAAGACACAACCTGGACAGGTTATTTGGTCTGTTTGCTGATTTAATCTGCATTCATCAGGAGAGTGAGGCTGTGGGGTCTCAATGGCCATTGAGATTGTTTTTGGAAAATGTACATGAAACATACTGAGAAGATCAGAAAATCAGTATCAGTATCAAAGTAATGATAGCTATCAGTACAGATTATGATATTTTGCAAAAATAAATATGTTCTTATTATTCAGATACAATGTCAGTATAATAAAATAGGGCCTTCCCATTTTGTCACTTTTCACTTCCGTAACACAGTCTCAATCTGGATTATGGAGTTGTGGTTGATATTCAGTCAATTTAGTGATTTTTGATTCATGTTTGTAAGGGACCAAGCCAGCAGGCAAGGGGAGTCACAGGTATTTCCCCAGAAAAAAAGTTTTAAAATAAAGAAACAATAACCTTTAACTAAAGTTCTGGGCCCATAAAAGAGGTCAAATAAAACTCAAGTGAGGCTACATCAACACAAAAACTAAACATATCTAACTAACAAGACACACTGGGGAATATGTATACACCGGCTGATTAGACCATTTAAAAAACAAAAGGGGAAACACACAAAGACCACTCTACCACCCAAACTACAACAAAACAATCCTGGAACCGCAAACCTATTTGAATATTATTCAAATCATTTTATAAAAACTAATACATTCATACTAATACAAGAAACCAACAAAATATCTAAACTAAGAAAATACATTTTCCCCCCATGATGAAGCAGGCTTTTAGAGTAGGTAGAGTCTGATTGGCCACTTTCTGTATTTAAGAGCTTCACTTCCTGGTTCACATCTTTTACTCAAGCCCTGCAAGACGTCCTCCTGCAGCAACAAACAACAGCTGCAGCTAACTCAAAAGTTAGAATTTAAGAAAACTCAACCAAAGATAAACTTGTTGACTGTAAAATGTGAGCGCTACAAATAGAAACTAATGTACTGTAAACACTACTAAATGGATGAATTAACAACCCATGTCATGTGATTTATTTGAATATGGAATGTGTTGTGACCACGCGTAAGTAAACTAAACTAACACAAATTAATTGCAAATGTAAATTCAACTTAAGGTGTGAATGTGAGAAGGTTACCAACTTAAATTTCTCGTGTGTCTGCGAGTGCGGCCATCACAATGCTGTTGATGAGCAAAATCTCTCTGGAAAAGTAAACGTCCAAATACCTGTACAGTATGTGATGTCACAATACATTGTTGCATTAATGTTATTGTATCATACCACTGATAAAGATGATGCCATGATCGGACTGTCTCTCCAGGACAGCGTGCAGATGAGGCAGGTCAGGAGGTAGACTTCTCCACAGCCTCCTGACTGAAGCCCCGCGCCCCGACACCAAACCCCCACCGTTGACTCGCCACATCGTCATACCTGGAGAACAGAAAGGGACAAAATAGAGCAGCTAAATAAAGCCACACAATTTGTATGCCTCCTTACTGATCACAGAGGCTTCAGGGTTTTCCTGTATGTCATTTTTGTAAACACTTTGAAGACGTTTCTTCAAACTTGCCACAAACGCTCACTTGGACTCAATGATGAAATGATTTTGGTGGACAAAGGTCAAGGTGACTGTGAGTTGATGTCCATCCCATTCTTGTGACTTCAATGTATCAGGAACACTTTGAGTGAATTTCATTACATATGAACTGATTGGAGTTTAGAGGTCAAAGGTCAAGGTTACTGTGCTTGTGATCATAGCTCAAGAAAAGTCAGGATAGACATGGAAACTACAACTTGACTGGTTGACTGAGGCATACAGCCAATAGGTGGTAATTCCAGTTGTTATTTCAAGGTAGTTATTAATGTCCATTTTCAAAATATTTCCAGGTATTTTCAGACCTTTGAAGAAGAAAGTCTCTCCTCGGATTTTTGTCACAGCATCAAAACTGGTGTTACAGCGATCTATGGAGGGCCTAAAGGGAGAAAACACACAGGGAGACTGATTTAAAGAACTTCATGCTTTCATTTGGTACAGATTTAGGTTAATACTTAAAGACAATACTGAAGTACAATACAATTTTTCCCATGATGAAGACAAGATTATGATAAGATCAAACATTAACTGAGATTAAATATCCCCCAGTAGAAAGTACATCACAGCAACAGGAGGGTTTGGGTCAGAAAAACAGGTCAATAATATTATGGACACAATTAAAAGTTAGTAGTAAAGTTCTACCAGGAGAGCACCTTGCACCTGAAGACATACCTGTGGGCACACTACAGAGACAATGAGGTAATTAAATATTTAACAACAGTACGTTAATGATACTTTAATGATAATATCTACATATGGAGCGGGTGCCCTTCCACTGAGCGTGCCATGTTTCTACAGTAGCCCGGAAGGAGCAAACAAACACTGGCTTTCGAGAGATCTTTTTTGACATTTTATGTAAAAAGATGTGGCCACTGATTCTCATCTACACTTGGAAGTGGAAGGTGAAGTGAATGGTGTTTAGTTGCAATCTGCAACCTCACCACGAGATGCCACTAAATACTACACACTGCTCCCTTAAAGCTCTACTCCAAGACGAGTGCTGTTACAAATGACTTGCTTTTCTCAGTACACTAACAAATAGTGCTTTACATGTTAGGACTTTTACTTGTGTAGTGCAGTAATTTTGACAGGTTAGTGTTGTTTCAGATCATTCACCGTCGTTCTGCATGGAAATAGCATCAGCATGTGAAGAAATCTCCTGCTAAAATGTATATCTGCAGTTTTAATCATTTTACCCAGAAATTGAGATGTCTTTGTGCCTTCTGTTTAACATTCAATAAACACACTGATTCTCCTGTCCAGCAGCAGTAGTGGAAAAATAAACACTTTGGTGCTGTGTTCAGGAACAGCTGCAGCTTCCTCAAATGCCTTAATTTGAGAAATCTTTACGTCTGTGGCCCCTTAAGGTCCTAAGGAAAGTCTAAATCAGAGACATGACGTATTCTTAAACCACAGATTTGTTTGCACCTTGATCTTACAATGATGAATCCCATTGTCCTTGTAAATTGAAAACAGGTTGTTCCTGATTAGCAAATGTTAACGATTTGTTTCTGCCCATAAAAACGCAGAGAGAGGAAAGAGAATTTGAGAGAAAAGTGAATAATATCGAAATAAAAATCTAAACACAGTGGAGATCTGGACTCTATGAGGAAGAAAAAACAAAGTGTAGTTCTTTGACTGAGAGGATTTAAAAATAGCCAGACCTTTTAGTCAACGAAATCAACTAGCGACTAAAAGTGAAAAAGTTAAGGTTAATTAATATGGCTTAAGCTAAAATAGACTTGAGAGTTGAGACTAAATTGAAAAATGAACAATATGAACAGTAATTTCATTTATAAATTTAATATGGTAAACTCCTGTACTGTTTCACATTTAATTAAGAGTTAAGGAGGAAACACTGAAAAAGAAAAGTCAGACTATAATGTCAGCAAGCAGGAAATATCTCTCAGTCCATCTTATCTTGTGAGTCCTACCCATGTCTGTGATGATGGTGGTGACCTCTGTGGGGCAACTGAGGCTCCTGGCCGAGGCGTGGAGGGTCTGTGGCCAGTGGCTGGTTCCTATTACCTAAATCACAAGTCAAATCAATTTAAACGAGCAGTTGCATACTCTGACTGTACTGATGAAGTAAAAAAAAAGAAACAACAAATGCTTGTGGTTATTATTGCACACTTAGATCATCAGGCTCATGAAATAGTGCAGCAGGCAGCTTACGTGTGGGTGAAGATACAATGTTTTACAATCACTTGTGGTTTATTTTTGCTTGTCTATGTTGAAGTTGCCAGAATTCCCAGCTGTGCTATACAGTTTTTTTTTCCTCTTTTTCAATACAATTATTGATTTGTGAATTAAATTTTGAAATATCCTTAACCATCAGTGGATTAAAAAGTGTTTGGTTCAGATTTTGTAAGAACTAGCAAACTAAGCTAAGGTAAAATAAAAATGTATTCCATTTAATAAAACTACAAAACAAGACTAGTCTATAGCCTTGCAAGCACCTTTGTGACACTGTAACTTGGGTACTGTGGTGCATTGACCTTAATGCTAACATCAGCATGTTAGCTATTAAAATGTTAGCGTGCTGGTGTTAAGCAGATATCATATATTTGTGCTAATGAACGCTAACGTTTGTTAATTAGCTCTAAACTCAAGTACAGCTGAGGCTGATGGGAATGTCTTAATTTGTGCTGATATTATAAAGACAGGTGGTCATCAAAGTTATTACAATTCATTATGAGGAGGACATTTAAGTTATACTTTAGTCGAAATCAAAAATTCCACTTACAGGAAAAGTCTTTAGAGTTCAACTTCTGGGAATCTGGACTGTCTACAAAATTATCTGCCAATCCCTCCAGTAGATGTTGAGATATTTTGTGAAAACTTTGACTTGCTGGTGGTTTTAAAGGAAAACTCAGAGAATCACAAAAGTCAAGATTCATCCCCTGGGGCACCTTAAATCTGTACTTTCGGGGTAACCCATCCAATGTTGAGATGTTTTACCGCACAAGCCACAAATGTCAACCTAATGGTGGCACCAGAGGAAAAGTTATTGGGGTCACCAAAGTGTGCAGAATGAATCCTCTGGGGACCATTAATGTCTGTACCAAACCTCATAGCAATCCATCCAAAAGTTGTTGGGATATTTCATTCTGGACCCAAGTGGTGACCAACTGATCAACCAGGTCACTATGTCAGCTTCCATAAAGTGAGCAAACGTAGCCGTAGAGTCATAACAAAGGTCCAGTATTAATTTGTTGTACTCAAAAGACAGATGCAGTAAATTCATACATCCAAATGTAACATAAAGGAAGGATATATTAAAAGTTTAAAAAGCAGCTCTCAGATGCGTACGAGCATACATTTGCATATTTAAAAACACATCTGTTTGTTAAGTATACTTGACATTTTGCAGAATTATTCTGAACAACAGTGCACTCACATTTCATCAACGAATTTCCATTTTTTGAGTCGTTGATTCTTTACAATACGAGGTTTTCACATGTGCAACTGAGCATAATGAGGAGGATAGAGCTGACAAAAAACAGCATTGTCCCTCCATACTTTCTCCATACCAGATGGCAGGCCAGACAACTGATTCACAGCTGTCCCCATTCATCCGTTACACTCCGGTTTTATGCCTTATACAGTCTATTTTAATATTTGAGGATGTCACAATAATGAAGTCTTTATATTTATCTGTCTTGAATCCTTTCTGTGGTGATATTGTATTGATGTAGTTTGGTTCTTGCAGTATAGGCATCCTCACACGCCAAACACAATCAGAAATAATGAGTAAATCCTCACAGTGGACATCATTAGTGGCGAAAAACAGATGTGGGAAAGAAGTGTTTTTACGTGGGAAAGTCTGACCATAGAGCTGGGTGATGTGCTGCAGGTCTTTAGCTCCCAGGCGGTAGTGAAGGGGGTCTCCAGCAGGACCTTGGTAGTATGGCCTCATCACTGAATGGCGAGATGAGGAGTGAGCTAGGCCGAGTGCATGGCCAAACTCGTGGACGAGCACCGTGAACAAGTCGGTACCCTCAGAGGCTGGAAAGGATGGGAAGAAACAGGAGATGGACAGAAGTAGAAAATGAGGAGGTGGTTGGAGGGTGTCGGTGTGTGAGATTTGAAAATTCAATCATATCTGTCACTTTTGGTATGATGCAGTAGGTGATATGAGGGGGACACCTTGTTTGGAAAGTGATCCAAATGCATACCTATTGTTAAACTGCCAACCCAGCCCTCCATCCTCTGATACTAGACAGCAGTGGGGTTGTTGGTCTGTCCAACTCTTTGATCCTTTGACTGAGGTTTATTCAAGTTTGAATCTATGGCCCCAACAATGGCTGTGAATATCACTAGCCTACCTATATTCTGTATTGATAAATCACATTGTATTGATAAATACTGCAATTTTGCTATCTCTTTTAAAAATAAGAATTCCCTTCAAGCAGAAACTGAGGGAGCCAATGTTCAGTACACACCACAAGATGGTGGTGTTGCACAGAACACACGACAGACAGACGATGGGCATCAACTGTAACTTTTGGGTAACCTCGTCTGGCTTGTCATGCCATGGAAATTGACCAATTATATCATTAAACGTGTTGTGTGCAACTGAAAATACATTAAGAGATGGTAATTGAAAATCATCCAAGTCAGTATGGTTTATCTGGGAACCATAAATATCATCTGCAAACTGAAAGGTAAACAGTTACTTTGTATAGAGTTGATAATTTGGTCTGACACTGGTAGGAGGGAATGTAACCATGTAATGGTCCAACCCAAACGTCAATACAGCAAAAACCTGGACTACAGTATGGTTAAAGTTAGGGAAACATTTTAGTTATGGTGGTTCAGGTTTTGATCATAGTTTCTTTTGGACCCTGGGCTGAATGAAAGACAGAGATAGTGATCCAAGCAGTCAGAGTTTTTGTTGTTGTTGTTTAAGTGGAAATTTAACTGAATGATACTGCAAGATAAACTGTCAGTGAGTCATCAAAATCATCAGGGTTTATCCTCTGTGGACCATGACAATATTTACAGAAAATGTAATTAAAATCCAGCCTTTACTTTTCAAGATACTCTGCAAAGGAGTATACTGTTTGTGAAAAGGAAATATTGCAAGCATAACTGTTATGTTAGTTACATAAAGATTTTGTGAATTATAAAAAAAAAAACAAGCAGCAACCAGCAGTGACGTCGCCCGCTGGTTTGTAAACGGCCATAATGAAGCCTTGAGTTCGGAATTAGGCCTGTCAATCAAACAGACACGCCCCCCCCCCCCCAAAATACAATATTTTGAATCATATTTTCTCATAACGACAGGATTATTTTCAGATGGATGGCTAGAAAACGAATAAGAAGGAACACGTGTGTAGAAATTGTATAGACTGAGAATTTTATGAGACTATTTGAATGAGGGTCTATGGAGATAGAGGCTTTTTGGATCCAACCTCTTGGCAGCACCCTGCATTTCTGCATCGGCCTCATTTTTCAGACCCGGAAGCGATGTCCACTTTTATATACAGTCAATGAAAAAAACAAGAGTCTGGTATTTTTTTACCAGACTCTTCTCATAATAAACTGAATATTATAATTGATTATGTCAGATACAACAATTACCGGTGCATAACAACACTGAAAAGGTGGTAATATTAGAAGATGAACTGTGCAAAAATATCTTACACACCTGGCTGTCTGAAGGCCCACTCCTCCTCTGCATCCAAATGAACTCCTCCTGCCCGAGCAGGGTCTGATGGGAAGAAAGCATGCCCGACTGCACCGCCTGCCCCATCAAAGGGATAGCCATCACCGTGGTAACCATGGAGGAAGTCTACTTGCAGGTCAGCTGCCTCTGGAGAGCCCACCTGGAGACAGAGAGTAACAGCACTGAGTGACTAGAAGTTGCAAACTTCAACAAAATTCATTAAGTATGAGCAACCAGGGGAAGCTACAGTAGTTGCGCTGACATGGTAGCCCTGCAGGAAATTCACATCTGCCATCTTTCCCATAAGTCATTAATGCAGCATCAGACAAATGTACCAACCTCGTGGAACTCCAGAGGTGTTGGCTCTGCCCACACTCTTAAAGCATAGAAGACCAGTGAGCGGATCGTCTCCCGGGACAGATGGGAAGACAAAGGGTATGAATGCAACCTGAAAATGTAATAAAGTGCTTGTGTGGGTAAGAGGAGGATGGAAGCTAAGCTCTTGCCTCGTCACAGATGACTTGAAGCAAAAGTTAATCTGCAAGACACAGTTTAATATCCCAACTGAAAACACTCATGTTTTGTCACATCCACCAGATCTGGTCGCAAGAAAAACTAATCAGATCCAACCTCCAGTTGATGTTTCTGTGTGTCCACATGGAGACAGCCCTTCTCCTCCTCCGCCTCCTCTTCATCTTTATGCCCTCTCGGTTGGCCATTGATTTGGATGGTACTTCCTGGTCAGGTAGGGAGCAGCGTGGGCTGTTCATCAACGCCATTGTCTCCTCATCTGAACACACCAAAGTCCAGAAGAACCAGGAGTCAATTGCAGAACACCAGATTTAAAGAGAAATCTAAACTTGAGTGTGTGTGTGTGTGTAAGTCAGCTTTTTACAGCCTCACCGATGACTCCAGTGTCTTTGAGGCCTGCAAACCTTTGCATGGCCCTGACAGCATGAGTGACAGCTGTCCAGGCCTGCAGCTGACCAGTGGAGGGGTCTGAAGATGGAAGGTAGCCATACTTCATCAACCAATCCTATAAGAAGGTCAGAAAATCACTTTAACAGTGTGTTTTTTGTTAATTTAAGTCCTGTACTTTAATTAATTAATTCTCACCATGGAAACAACCGCCTCAAGCAACTTTAAATACACGAAAAATTGTAAATACCTTTGCAGAAGACAATGATTTATGATATTAACAATCAAATCTAAATCTAGATTCTCTGTTAATCGACTTTAGACTTTAGAGTACAGCTGGATGCTGTGGCACAAGGTTAAATGATGAAAAAAAAAAAGCTCGCGGTGAGTCACAAAATTGACTTATTTAGTCACAATTTTTAGATAAAAAGGCCAAAGATTTTTTGGGGGCCTTTTTGAAAGTGAAAATTATGACCATAAGATTTGGACTGACTGGGACTCAACCACAGCACTGAGATCAGATTTTGTATTCAAATTGCTGCTGTGTGACATTCACTGTGTCCACTTCATTTGATTTTTTTTTTGACCTTGCTTTTTGAAAATAGAAACAATGTTTTTGGAAAGTAATTCCTTAATAGTGGCTCCTGCTCTTCACATGTCGGTCAGGAATCTGAACACAAAACTGCTCCTGATGGTTAGGCTAGCATCTGTACAAGTAATTTGCTGTGATCGGTGTGAGAGTGAACGGGTGAAGGAGTGGTAAATTGTGAGGAACTTTGTAATAAAGAGCTATATAAATGTAGTCCAGTCATGGTCCTTCTGAAAGCGTGAAATATAGATTCTGTTCCACTACAGCAAAACGGGAGATTTTTCAAGTTTTGTAAGCATGAAACCTACACGCATGTAAAAGTAATGTGACGAAGGATCATTTGACCAAGATGTACATGCACAAAGCATATTTTTCAATGGTATTAGGAAGCAATAAGGGTGGCCTGGTGGCATGAATCAGAGACTGGGAGACAGAAGTTTAAATGCAGGAGGTGACAACACTTTTCTCGAGTTGTTTTTTTATTTCCTAAATTTAACCAAGTTGTTTTTGTCCTAAGTTTCATATTCCTGTAAATCACATGGCTGCATGCATGCAGTAGGTTTAATTTTTGTCTATTATAGGGAAACGTGAAACTGTCACAACTAGAGGCCAAAACGTGTCTATTTCACGTTTTGTCGTTCTGTCGGTTGTTCTGTTTGTGCTGGTGAGTTGAGTCATTGATCAAATATATTTTCTCCAAATGAGAGCAGTACCTTATTTCCACATCAAGCTCTGTAGCCTACTCATGTGGGAGATAGAAAGTTCAGATCTAACACATTTCCCATCACAAATATTGATGTCATTTCTTTTACCACCAGTTGGGTGTTCTCATCTTCAGTGGATGTCACTAGTGAAGAGGAGGGTGTTGGGGTCACACCGACAGTAGAAGCTGTTTGCATCCATCCATTGCTCAGGCACAAGACAATAATCCACATCTCCATCTTGGTTACATGTTCTTGTGTGACATTTTCACTTAACAGAAATCTTCACTGCTTTCAATGCATGCAAGGCTGCTGGAGTCTAAGCTGGCTTTCCATCTGTAGAGTGAAGAAAAGCAAATTAAAGTCATTGATAACAAATTGGATGATGGAAGCAGCAAATACTGATAAGACGTTCAGTAGTTAAGAATAAGACATCAAATGGGGCAAGCAAGGGTACTAGAATATGTTAATGTACAAAAGTGTAAAACGACACTGTTGTAATTCAAAGTTTACCCTTAATTTAATGTAAACATTTTTGTCCACAGCTTTCGACCACAGCTTACTATCTTCTGCAGTAGAGGGAGATATGTGACTGACACATGAAAACCAAACCCTTTCCATCACGACTGAGCAATTCCCATCAACTATGAAGATTGAGATGTGATTGAAAGATCTGGGAAAAGCTGGTAAGTCGACCTCATGTGTAGAATTTTTGTAAATGAAATTATTTGGCAAAAGCCAAGCGATCACCAAAGTCATTAAAATGTATTCAGTGACAACCATGAATTTAATGGCAATGGATATTACCCTATGTCAACATACAAACATATAGTGCAGTTCACATATACACAACAATGTCTAAAATCATTTAGCTTGCATGGCTTAAAATCGTTGGGATCACAAAGATGTTCATCAGAAGTTAATCTGTGGGGATTGTGTACAGAAGATTTTAAGAACTGCTCTAAACTTAAAATGATCGTTCAGCTTGAAGGCGGCACTCGGGGAAAAAAAAGGTCAAGGCCAAAACAAGACTATTTGAAATCATCCTGCATGGATTGCTGTTATCTAAACCAAAATATAATGGCATTTAGGTCAGCATCATAGTTTTCAAAACATTGTTCTGTGAATAGATTAAACCATGTGAAAAAAACCTTAAAAAAAAAAATTTAAAAAAAGACTATAATTATGTAGTATCTCAATCAGCACTCATAGATCAATAAACTTGAATTAATTGTGGGAAAAAAAAGAATGTTTCATCTGTAAGCCATCACCAGCATAATTCAAACATGCAGAAATGACCGCTTATCTGGACTAGTGAGGACAAACTGACCAATCGGCAAGGAGGATGTAACTGCACATTAGAATCCACCAGAGAATGACCAGATCCTTTAAATGAAGGAGGGCTCAAATGACAACAATGATCCTAAACACAAAAACCAAAAGGGTTATAACCCTATGCCCAAAGCTGGAAACACATAACAGAAACTGAATATGAAGGGCTATATACAGTATATTCCAGTTAAATAAATGACGATGCATCTAAGTGTAAAACAAACTCCATCAGAAAAAAAATAGACAAAAATTGTGATGTACACACAATTTGTATTAACACTGGCAGTCTCATTATTATATGATAAAAAAAATTATACTGGGGACAAAAAGTATATAAAACAAAATGTAATACAAGCTATAAAATGCAATTAAATTGTTACATTTTTATTAAAAAAAAAACAAAAAAAACAGACGTGGCATAGAAGAAGTACAGTATAAAGGTACATCTATTCACATAATCCGAATCTACAATTCATATGGGCATATATCGCGCACAAGGATTGAAATGTATTAATCTGTGAGTGCCCATGTTCTGCTTGTTTTTAATCCTAGCCACAACCGTGCATCGTATCTTCCCATTGTCTCAGCTCAACTTTCAACTCAACGTTATTTGTACAGCGCACATGCAGTGCTTCACAGAAAACGATCATGGCACAGACAAAAACATGAAAACCAAAAAAAGTAGAAATACAAAAAACAAAAAACATTTAGCAAGAAGTAAAGATTATAACCATTAAATATTAAAACAATAAATGTCAGTGAAATCATTTAAATCTATGTATAAAACGTTATAACAAACGATTCCTGAGACTTTAGAAATCTGGCAAATTAATGCCATGGCATCTTAAGTAAAAGCCAGGCTAAAACAATGTCCACAGAGATGAAGTCTGTCAGATTCTCATGCAACCTGTTCTTGAGATTAAGGCCAAAGGTGGATAAAGGACTCCCCATGTGGTTTTGTTGAAGTCCTTGGGAAGGGGCCAGCAGTAGAGGATCAGAGCGATCTGGTAGGTAAGGGGCCTGTCACAATATCAGATTTACTCTACATGATAATCATGGTTGAAGATCTCATCAAAACAATTGTAATAATCCTATAAGGCGGGTGTTCAGTTGTAAATAAATTGATTATTGGAGGCATCTAATTGTTCCCAATTGTTGGTTACGACTCACGATGAAACAGCTACAGTGGTGTGAAAAAGTATTTGCCCCCTTCCTGATTTCTTATTTTTTTTACATGTTTGTCACACTTAAATGTTTCAGATCATCAAACAAATTTAAATATTAGTGAAACACAAACACAAGTAAACACAAAATGCAGTTTTTAAATGAAGGTTTTTATTATTAAGGGAGAAAAACAATCCAAACCCACATGGCCCTGTGTGAAAAAGTGTTTGCCCCCTAAACCTAATAACTGGTTGGGCCACCCTTAGCAGCAACAACTGCAATCAAGCGTTTGTGATAACTTGCAATGAGTCTTTTCCAGCTGTGGAGGAATGTTGGCCCACTCATCTTTACAGAGTTGTTGTAATTCAGCCACATTGGAGGGTTTTTCAGCATTAACCGCCTCTTTAAGGTCATGCCACAGCATCTCAAGAGGATTCAGGTCAGGACTTTGACTAGGCCACTCCAAAGTCTTCATTTTGTTTTTCTTCAGCCATTCAGAGGTGGACATGCTGGTGTGTTTTGGATCATTGTCCTGCTGCAGAACCCAAGTTGGCTTCAGCTTGAGGTTACGAACAGATGGCCGGACATTCTCCTTCAGGATGTTTTGGTAGACAGTAGAATTCATGGTTCCATTTATCACAGCAAGTCTTCCAGGTCCTGAAGCAGCAAAACAGCCCCAGACCATCACACTACCACCACCATATTTTACTGTTGGTATGATGTTCTTGTTCTGAAATGCGGTGTTACTTTTACGCCAGATGTAACGGGACACACACCTTCCAAAAAGTTCAACTTTTGTCTCGTCAGTCCACAGAGTATTTTCCCAAAAGTCTTGGGGATCATCAAGATGTTTTCTGGCAAAAATGAGATGAGTCTTAATGTTCTTTTTGCTCAGCGGTGGTTTTGGTCTTGGAACTCTGCCATGCAGCCATTTCTGCCCAGTCTCTTTCTTATGGTGGAGTCATGAACACTGACCTTAACTGAGGCAAGTGAGGCCTGCAGTTCTTTGGATGTTGTTGTGGGTCTTTTGTGACCTCTCGGATGAGTCGTCGCTGCGGTCTTGGGGTAATTTTGGTCGGCCGGCCACTCCTGGGAAGGTTCACCACTGTTCCATGTTTTCTCCATTTGTGGATAATGGTTCTCACTGTGGTTCGCTGGAGTCCCAAAGCTTTAGAAATGGCTTTATAACCTTTTCCAGACTGCTAGATCTCAATTACTTTCTTTCTCATTTGTTCCTGAATTTCTTTGGATCTCGGCATGATGTCTAGCTTTTGAGGATCTTTTGGTCTCCTTCACTTTGTCAGGCAGGTCCTATTGAAGTGATTTCTTGATTGAGAACAGGTGTGGCTAGAGAAATTGAACTCAGGTGTGATAAACCACAGTTAAGTTATGTTTTAACAGGAGGGGGCAAAAACTTTTTCACACAGGACCATGTGAGTTTGGATTTTTTTTTTTTCTCCCTTAATAATAAAAACCTTCATTTAAAAACTGCATTTTGTGTTTACTTGTGTTATCTTTGAATAATATTAAAATTTGTTTGATGATCTGAAACATTTAAGTGTGACAGACATGCAAAAAAATTGGAAATCTGGAAATGGGCAAATACTTTTTCACACCACTGACAGGTGAGGTCGCATATTAAAGTCCTTTTTCTTTTTAACTGCCTCAAAAGTCTCATTGCAATAGTTATAATATTTAATAAATGCTTCTCCGGTTTCTAGTTTGAATATGTCAACCTCAGAAGGAGCATCCACTGAATCTTTACAGCTTTTTATAGACAAATATATCACATTTCCACCTTTGTAAGTCACAGCATCTTTTATTTATCTTTGTTTGTCTTTTCTGAAAATGTCCAGCTGTATAATAAATATCAGTTCTACCTGTAACTTCTATTCAATTTGGTCGCTTTATTCTTAAAAGGTAGGAAGAGGGCATGCTGGGAAATGCTATTTGTTTTGTGATATGTTGTGTGTGGGACATTTGGAGCGAGGGGAGGGTGGCTCACTGGTACTCCAAAAGAAATTCCACAAAAGAAAGATATAAGCTGCTGAAAGACAATTCTCATTGAAGCTACAACATTCCTGGATGGAAAACAGCAACTGTGGTACGTTCTGTCCAGTTTGCTGGTGAGTCCCGGCAAAGATGGGCCTCAGTGCCATGAAACGCATCAAGATTCACTGACGCAGCAACATCAGTTCAGAAGATTTACAGGATAGACAGTATCAAAGCCCACATAGAGATGAAGAACAACGAGTACTGAGAGCTTATTTGAGTCTTTGTTCATTTTAATATCATTAAACACTTTTATCGACACAGTCTCTTTTCTGTGGAGCGCTCTGAAACCTCCATTAAAGTCTTAAAGATATTGTTGTCTGTAATAAAAGTATTCACCTGTTCAAAAACAACCTTTTTCTAAAATATTACCCATTTGAAGTTATCAGTAGTAACTAAAAAACTGTGGGACGTAAATTACTTTTCTGAGAAGTGGTTTAATAATGTCAGTAAAGGAAAAGTCTGTAAACAAGAAGTGGTTACTCAAACTTACTAAGTCCTCTAAAAGGCTTTTTAAGATAGTTTTAAAAAACGAGATACGGTCAAGTGAGTATATAGACATTTTTTTTTTTTTTTTTTAATCTTAGATACCACTTTAGAAATCACCTTTGTGTCCACCAGAGTAAAAGAGTGTGAAGTATGAAGCAGGGCTTGGAGCTCTCTAAATGATAGATGACCTTGTCTGATTAATGTTCATTCTAATTGTTGTTGTATCTAAAGTAGGCTGAATATTTGCTACACTTAATAGATGAGAAAAAATAACTGGGAATGTCGAAGTGGAATGTATTAGGTTGGCCGTCAATGGTCATAAAAAAAGGACCCTTGATTGTTTGGGTTCCTGTTTGTGAGCTCAGAGAAGTGAGCCTGTCTGCCATTTCTCAGTACCATCTTATGTTCTTGTCAGAGTCTGAGAAAAGGTTTTTCACCAGAGTCATTGGTATTCATCCTCTGGGGACAATGAAAATGTGCACATACATCAGGGAAATAGCCAGAGGAACAACCTGATTAGACAGTCTTGTCACTATTTGGCTGCTGCAGGACAAGAACCTCTTTAACCACCCACATCCTGTCCCTCTTTCTGTTATTTCCCATCGTCACCTCTCTTTCACTCATACAAGCGCAGATGTGCAGGTTCTTCTCTAGTGTGTCTTCACTGACACTAGAAAAGAAAGAATGCACTAATAAATACCTTTAACCTGCTTTGGCTTCATGTGCTCCAAGTTATTCCTGATCAGAAGACTTAACATCCCTCATTTACTCACTGCAAAATCAGGACGAACACCATGACATCTACTGTCATGACAGCACGCGCGAGTTAAAGAGGTCAGCGGGAGAAGATGGCGGGAATCCTCCACACTGTATTTCCCAAGGGGGAGACAATCTACCGGATGTAATCAGAAGATGGACGGGGATTACCATAAACTACAGAGGGGAGGGCGCCGCTGTCTGCTGGACAGGACACTAGATGTAAAGTGTGTGTGCCCCTTGTCCGTCACTACATGCTTCATTTAATTAAGTTAGAGGGTATACCGTTTCAGTTAAAGCGCGGGGGCAAGAATAGGGGGGAGGGAAGGAAGGGGGAAGACAAGGACAGTGTTAAAGTAATGAAATTAAAGCGGGTAACAGAGTCGAGGGCAAAAGCCAAACGGAGCAGATTGTGAGAAAACAACAGACATTTTCACTTAAAGATAATATTAACCGTTGTCACACACATTTGCATAATACACAAATTGGGTTGAATGGTAAAGATCTGTTTGTGCCATGACCTCAAAGAAAGTAAATGAAAGAGAAAGTGAAACAACTACATGGAAGTCTTGTGTGTGTGTGTGTGTGTGTGTGTGTGTGTGTGTGTGTGTGTGTGTGTGTGTGTGTGTGTGTGTGCGTGTTTGATTACTCCAAATTAACAGACATTTTGTTTGCATTTGATAAATATTAAAGTTTAATAGTTAAAAGCTACATTCATTACTTATTATTCTGATTATTTGGCCACTTTGACGCAGCAGAACATGTCTTATTTCCAAAAGTCTGGCTCTGCTACCGTCTTATTCCTAGTGGCTTGTTTTGGGTCACTTTCTGGGTTGTGAAACCAAAAACAACAAGCTAAAAGAGACTAAAAGCTCTGAGGACCTGAGAGGAGCTGCAGAATTGGGCTTCAATTCTGTATGCAGTCTCCTCTTGAAGTGATCGATTTCACAATACACACATACTGTCAGTTATTAGAATCACTTTTGATATGAAAATATTGATTAGTGCAGCTTTAAAAATAATTTTCAAAGCAAATAAAAATATGTGACATTTTTTTAATGAAATGTTGTTCTTTTGGTGACTTTTTTTAATTTAGATTTTTTTTTTTTAACAGGCTATTTTTTTCCCATCGGACTTCTACTTGATTAAATGCATTAAAGGTTGCTGTATGGCAAGTTGTTTTTCTTGAGGTCTTCCTCTCAGCACTCTTTGCATCTGTCTTTGCAGACAGTATGTTGACAATTTATGTTGACTTTGAGAAAGATAAGAATCCAACTTGCTGTGACTCAACGGCACTGTGGTCATGAACTTTGCAGGCCAAGTCCAAATTTCTTCTCTCTTTGTATTTAAATTTAAATAAAGTTTTATTTAAAGACTGCATTTTTTGTGACTTGTCAAATTCTTTTAGGTTTCTCAACCTTGCATTAAGGCCTCAGAAACTTCTGAAAATCCTGGCTACATCCCTGCATGCTCTCTAAGACTTACAGGATTGCAAGCAATGATACACCCACTGCGCAGTAAATCAGCTGCACGGTAATTATACTGCCCCGGACACATGCAATATCGTCTCCATCTGGCATTCCGTTCACTACAACATGCATTCTTCAGATAAACTTTGGTAGAAAAAGAAATTCAGAACAAGTTGCAAAATGAAAAACTACAAACAGCATTAAACAAGTTGTGGATGAAGTGTTTTCCTGCTTACCTTCCTCCTCCTCCTCCTCCTCTGTGTGCGACCTCGCTGTCTCTCATTATCTGCCACTATATGGGGACAGATGGGTCCTTTCTCTTGCTTCCTCCCTCAAAGGCTGGCTCCAAACCCCCACCCACCACCTTCCACCCCACCCTCTACCCCACCCACTGCCACAACCATGACAAATGTGGGCTTGCGTGTTTGTAGAAATCGATTCTTTACATGACTTTTTTACATCTTATAAGATTCAGTGTCAGTTTTCTCACTCTTTTTCATCTGCCAGGTTCATATCAACAATATATACTATTTGATGAAAACAAATTATTTTATTTTAAATGTCTAAAATTAAAACAATTAATCCTGTCGTAGCTTCCTCAGAGTCTGGAATCCTGCATTTGACCCGGGGAGGATTAGTGCATGTTACACTGCAAACATGGGTTTAGAGAGAGAAAGAGAGTGTTTGTGTGTGTGTGTGTGTGTGTGTGTGTGTGTGTGTGTGTGTGTGTGTGCGCGTGTGTGTGTGTGTGTGTGTGTGTGTGTGTGTGTGTGTGTGTGTGTGTGTGTGTGTGTGTGCGCGTGTGTGTGCGTGTGTGCGTGCGTGTGCGTGCGTGTGTGCAACATCTGCATGTTCATGTGTATCTTCTGTCATGATGGCATGAATATTTTACACCCAATCCTCTTAACGTGAGGATTAAAACAAAACCAAAATGAAGACGAACAGATTTGTTTCCCTTTTTTCTCGTGTTCCTTCTTCTCTATAAGCCACCGAAGCAACAGTTGGAGGATCACACAGCCGACATGTTGACCTCTTTCTTTAAGTACAACTGATGTCCTTCTACTATGCTCTCGCAGCGAAGACATCTTTGCACTTAAAAGCTGAAAAGCAGAGAACATAAGGCGGAATTACCTGATGGAAACGTTGCCAAGATCATTATATGAGTGTATGCTAAGAGTATGTGGTACTACTTAATGTTTTCCATTTTGTCATAAGCTGATTCCCATCAATACTAATATTATTTCTTTCTTTGTGGAATCTCCTTAGTAGTAGCTCTCAGCAGTGTCCCACGGGGATCATTAAGTTCCATCTAATCTACTCTTTTGTCTGCAGAGGGACAATGGTTGATGGTAAAAACACATGTAGGGCTCATGTGATGTTTTTGCTGGAAACCTGATTCCTCTGATGTGTTTCTGTAGCAGAACTGGCAGATCCAGTGACTGACTGATGCTCCTAACTGGACCTACAGCTGCTTTTCTTCTGTGCAGTTTTACTAGGCCTGAAACTCGTTCGTCATGTGCTTCCCGTCTAATTCAGACACAAATGTGTCATTCAGGAATGATGGTGTTGTTGGTGGGTAGTGATGATGTTTCAAGTAACTCAAGTACCAGCAATGATTCTGGTATGATCGTATGGTTTGTTCACAGGTTTGCATTTAGTTGTTAGATATACACAGTTACATTTTCCTGACACACATGCTTAAGTAGGACTTTCATTGTCACTTTGTGTAGTAAAAACTGATATAATATTCACATAATTAACTGATACAAACACCATCAAGTGTAATATTTAGAGCAGAGTTAGTTACTGATACATTCCCCAATAAAACTTGTTAAATAAATCACAAGCATCATCTGTTCAACAGACAATAAGTCTTTGTTTTGGGCATCTGGTGTTTGTTAAATTCAATTCAATCAAATTTTTGTTATATAACACCAAATCACAACACAAGTTATTTCAAGGCACTTAACATAGTAAAGTCTTTACAACAGAACCTTACAACATTATGAAAAGAAACCCAACAATTCAACAATTTCCACATTAGTTAGAGCTCTGAGGAAAAAATCTCTATTTTAACAGGAAGAAAAACCTCTGATGTAACCAGGCTCAGAGGGGGCGGCCATCGAGGTGAGGGGAGAGGATGAGAGAAAAGAATAGCATAGGAGATCCAAAACAAACAACACACAAAAGTATAGGAAAGAGGAGGCATACATTTAATGAGATGTAATGGTGTCATATAAATGCATTGGGATTGAAAGAGAGAGAGGAAAGGAGCCCACTGCATCATGGGAGGTCCTCCAGCAGCAGTATAGGTGTATAGGGGATGACTCAAGGTCACCTGAGCCAGCGCTAAGTACAACCTTGTTTCCAAAGAAATTGGTTGGCGCTGTGTAAAATGTAAATACAAACAGAATGCGTTGATTTGCAAATAATATAAATCAGTATTTAATTGAAAATAGTTCAAAGACGTCATATCAAATGTTGAAAGTGAGAAATGTTATTGTTTTATGAAAATATGTGCTCATTTTGAATTTTGATGGCAGCAACAAGTCTCAAAAAAGTTGGGGCAGGGTCAACAAAAGACTGGAAAAGTTGTGTACCGCTAAAAGAAACACGTGGTTGAACATCTCACGACTAATTGAGCTCATTGGTAACAGGTCGGTAACATGACGGGGTACAAAAAGAGAGGCAGAGTGTCTCAGTCGGAAAAGCACAAAATTCTGATATTTTTGTGTCTTTTATTTTACATTTAACAAAATAAATGTAAAAACATACAATCAAAGTTTTGGGGGGTAAATAGAGATTAAACATTTCCTCTGTCACTGTGACAACAGGCTATTTCCTCATGAATGCAGCCACTGGGTCGGGTCAAAGGTCACTCAGGGGCATTGGGTGATGAATGCTGGGTGGGGGATCTTCTTGGTAAATATGTGAATGGAGCTGTGTGTGCGGGGCTGTGTGGGGCTAATCTCGTTGTTTCCCACGGCAACAGAAATGCTCCTTTTGGTGTCTCTGTTAACTTCTCTGAATGACCCTCTCTGAAAGTCGTGCACACGAGATCCCTCTGCACACATCTGCCTTACAGTTTTACTGACACAGGGTATTGAAGGCCAAATGCCCACACAGATATTTTGAAGCTGGAGCTACCAATAAGCTATAGTTTCAATATCCGTTATTTTACCATCAAAACAGTCAGTGTCTCCAGGACTGTGGACGGGTATCTGATGATGGAATATCGTGGCACACCCTACCACTGGTCGGACAGAGCTGGCCTGTAGTGGTTGGTGATCAGATGGTGGTAAACCACCAGAGGAGCTTCGGGTGGAGAAGGCGTTGAGGCTCCAGGACCACAAAGAGAGCAGTGTTGAACTGTGATTACAACTGATGTGGTCATCAGAGCTGAGACCATAAGACTTTGTCATATGCCCTTATAATAAAATCCTATTTTAGCAGAAATGTCCAATAAATTTGTTGAGTAAAAAGTAAAATGTTTTTTTTTTCAGTTTGATTCAACCAAATAACAATAACAACAAAACAGTTGTGTGAACTGATCCTTTAAACCCAAAATGGGTCAAGACTGAATACTTCATTGATCATTAAAGAGAAAAATAAATGAGTGGCATCGAAGTAACCTTTGCCTTAAATTTAATATTTGTAATAATTGTAAGATATTCAAACCCCAGTTTCTAAGAACTGGATGAATATGACTTGAAGATACTTCTGAAATCACTGTTAACAGAGATGTTTCATTCAATGGCTTTGACGTTATGACAATATCAGTTATAAAGTAGAGTGAGTCACGATTTTTGTTATAACAATAATTTATCACGTTATAAATGATTCACGTTATAACTTGACAAACATTAGGCTATATTGTTATAACGTGATAAGTTTATATGTTAATAATATATGTTTGTTAGATGAAAATATCTTGTTATAACGTCAAAAAAAAAAGCTTTTTCACTTTAATCTGCAAAGTAACCGCTTTAGCCTAAATGTTTTCCCTCTGAAACGTGGGAAAGAAGTATAACATTTAATCACTACACCTCAAGAGTGAGAATGGTATTTTGAAAAAATAAGCAAAAAACAAGTTACATACAAATTGGTTAGACAAAAAAGTGGAGATGCCGGGGATTGAACCCGGGGCCTCATACATGCAAAGCATGCGCTCTACCACTGAGCTACATCCCCAACCCGCTGAAGACGGGGCCGTCATAGATATAGAAACGTACCTAAACGACTATTTAATTTATCTAAGGTGTCATTAATTTTAAGTAAGGCTTTTTATGACACAAAAAAATGACCATGCGTTGAAAACGTGACCACGATTTGTGTGGAGCGTTACGACTATTTCTCACAAAACTGAGATTGTTAAAGATCATGTTCTCCGTTTTGTTAAATAATGTTTTTATAATGATAATTCTGCCTTTATTCAGCAGTATGACGGCGTATACAACTTGAATAAGATAAAGGATGATGTTAAAATGATAATGCAGTTATGCAAAATCATTTATTGGTTCACACGTTTTTAGAGTAACATAATTCGCAACCAAATCGAGCAACCAAATTTTTATTTTACTTGCACTATTATTTCAACTTTATAGTCTATGTTTATACTGTGTTCATAGCCATTAATGTAATGACGGAACCGACGGAAGCAGTGTTATCTGATTCCACCATCAGATGTCACTGTTGCCCGCGCGTGAGTAAAACACCTCTGACAGTTTCACATCGTGATGACAGGAGCTGTCATTAAATGACCGCGTACACCTGGAGTCCACACAGCCGGCAAAACATCACGATAGCTGGTTTCTGACGTAGGGGACAGTCACAACTGTGACCAGCCAATGACGCAGCTCTAACATTACTTTGCACTTCACCTGTACTTGTTCTCACATCCACCTGTTGTCCGGTGGGAACAGGCGGCAAGTCGGCAGACAAAAATAGACAAGACTGTCAGTGAGAAATGAAATGAGGTTTTACCCCTTCCGATTAGGATGTCTCCTGGTTTTTGCGTGTTTTGTATCAATTACTTGGATTAAATCAATCCCCGGTGATGAAGGTGAGTGTATCCTATCGAAGAAAAACATCTTAGTTTGCAAGAAAACCTGAATTTGAGTAACTGTCTAGTTTTATGAAAACAGTCAGAAACAATATTTTTAATGTTTACGTTGCTGTTTGTAGCAAACAGGTTTTGTAATTGTCCAACTAAGTAGCGGAACCTTAACGGCAAACTTTGCTCAACCCTCTCAGTGTATGGTGAGCTACTGTACGCGATCCGGCTGGAGATCTGATATGCTTCAGGTATGCTACCTGCTGTAGAAAGCTCAACACCTGACTTTGTTTGTACATGAGTAGAAAAAAATATTTACCAAGAACATTTGGGGGGGGGGAATCCCCTGTTCATAAGAGAATCCTTACTGAGGTGTAAAGCAGTGGACGCGACTCAACCCCAAACGTTTCCTTTAGTCTGCCTTCTCTACCTTGAAGTCACAGACAAATAGGCCTACTATTTCTTCCTTTGATATTCAGTTGAGAATCGGAAATTGAAAAAGAACGTCTTGTTTTTCACACAATCAATGTAATGTTCAAGTTAAAAATGAGAAATTGAAAATGATTATTATAATAAACCTGTCTGATTGGTTTTAAGGAAGTTACAGACCTTGTGCGTGTGCGTATGCGCGTGTGCGTGTGTGAGTATGTCTGTGAGTGTGTCACATTTGATAAGAGTGCAGTCACAAGGGAGATTGTTTGTGTGTGTGTGTGTGTGTGTGTGTGTGTGTGTGTGTGTGTGTGTGTGTGTGCGTGTGTGTGTGTGTGTTGAATTATAAATGATTAATAAAGTCACGAATCACTTGACAGACCAAAGTGTGATTCATCTAAGTTTATGCATTAACTGACACATACTATGATTCCACACATGTTCTTTGGGCATGAAGTGTGGGCAATTTTAACCACATTAAAACTGACAATAGGTTTTAACCAGATGCAGCAATAAAATGACATTACTTTCAAACTTGGAGCTACTTAAAGATCTATTTTTCAGAAAGGATAACTGTGTCGCTATTCTGGCCCAACATAATGCGACTCAACATTTAAGCCCAGAAAACATCAACATTAATCAAAAATATTAGTATCACAATCCTGTTTCTGTGGTGTGTCGTTGTTACAACAGAAGACTTTTCAGCCCGACACCATGCGGTGAGATAATCAGCAGGTATCATCACTGCTTCAGCTCAGTTTTTATAACAGAATTTCAGTTAAGACACATTTCTTTATTCTCAATGTTACCCACAGATAATGAAAACACATTTGGGTTGTACTTTCAAAAAGTTTACTCTCTGAATATATTGGAGTTTATATAATAGAGTTGATAGTATTCCTACTTGTAACTGTAATTAAGCAGCAATATTTTCTTTTATTGAGGACACCAAACCTTATATGTGATCATGGTTAAACTGCCATAGGTACAGACCATAAATCCACATTGTTTTATAATATATCTAACATGTCTCTATAACATGATCTCTGGAGTGCTTCTTCTTTTAGTTTTTTCATGGGTTACAAAAGGTCAAGTTATGAATGTGCACATTAGTGGCAGTTTATCATATTTCTTAAGTCATATTGTGAGATCTCCCAGTGTGTCTCATTGTCTACACGTCTGTTTGCAGAAAATGTAGGTTTGCCAGATTACGCCGAAATTTGCAATATAGAACAGGAGCAGGTGATATAGCTGTAAAGTAATATGATATTTGCACATTTGCAACCTGCTCAAAATGGCCCCATG
This sequence comes from Embiotoca jacksoni, assembly GCF_022577435.1. Lineage (NCBI taxonomy): Eukaryota > Metazoa > Chordata > Actinopteri > Embiotocidae > Embiotoca > Embiotoca jacksoni. The sequence goes on from NW_027185403.1 coordinate 19,973,547, forward strand.
ATTCATTTTTGGGTTGCGACCCCCTGGCCTGTACAATCAACTGATCCAACGACAAAATAATTGAGAGAATAATCCATAAAGAAGCTAAATGTGTTCTATCAGAAAAAACAAAACCAAGACATAGACCTAAAAAATACGATGTCGAAGAAGAAGAAGATTTCAGGTTCAGCAACACAAAACGGTAGCAATACACGTATGCTGATTATAATGCTGATCGACTTTAAAAAGGAAAACTAAAGCTGCTAAATGGAGTCGGGGAACCATCGACTGCACAGTAAGAGCTGCTCTGAACACTTAAAATTTTGCCTCGATGTCTCCAGGTTCAGCGGAGCTGCCGGACCTGCAGACCCTGTACGGGCGTCTGCTGGTGGCTGAGCAGCTGGGAGGGGAGGTCAGCCGGGATGTCAGTCGCATCTTTGAACAGCTGAGGAACATGTCCAGAGATGCCAACATGACCCATCCCGCCGGTCCTGTTCCCACCACCGCCGACACCGTCTCGACCGGTGGGTAGGAGAGGATCCAGCATTACACTTCCACACCAACTTTTTTAACCTGACTGACCTAAATGTTCTCTCCTGAGGCGGGTCGGACAAACACGTTCTTCTATTTAACCAAAAATAAATAAACAAACGAACGTGTCCTGAGATTCACTAACAAACACAGTGGGGTTTGAATTGATTTAGATGCTGAGATTTATTTATTTATTAGTCCTGTCAGATGATGTGTGAAGCATCGATATTTGATTTTGTAGTGTGGGATTAATAAATAACAGTTCTTAAATTTAGCAGGTTTTTTATTTAATAACACAAGTCGCATTTCAGGTGATGTTGTATGGATAAATATTTTTTTTAAATCTTTAAATGTTCAAACCAGCTGGCCAAAATCACCTAACATCATTTGACTTGCAAATAAAATGGGAAATTGTAGGTTACCCACATTTCCTTGTGTGTAATCCAGCCTTCTGTACATCAACACATTTGAATTTGTATGATGTTTATTAGAAATGTAATCACTTCCAAATTTTACATTACAGAAAATTACATTTCCAATAATTGACAACAACAAAAAATGAAAATGTTGTGTGAATAGCTTCATCTCAATTTCTCTCCCTTTCCTGTAAACCGACACAGTAAAGCAGCCAGAAGGCAATCCAGGCATGCAGATGTTCCTTCAGCTCAACATTTACCTGTACATGCCCCACCTCAGACACCATCCAAACAGCCTGGCACCCAATGTGGTGCTGACGCAGGGACGCCGTGGAGGTATGAAGAAACACTCCCACATAAACACACCTATAAAAAAACAGCACCCTTACATGATTACATTACATTTCATTTAGCTGACGCTTTTATCCAAAGCGACTTACAATAAGTGCATTTCAACCATGGTGGTACAAAACCCAGAACAACAGGAAACAAGTAAATACAATTTCTTCAAGAAAGCCAAACTACAAAGTGCTATCAGTAAGTGTCATTTTAAGTGCTACTAAAGTTCTACTGTTCAAGGGAAAGTCGGAAGAGGTGTGTGTCTGCTGTCCTGATGTCGGTGGGGAGCTCATTCTACCATTTAGGAGCCAGGACAGCAAACAGTCTTTTATTGCTCTGGAAAACTCATCTGAAGCTTTGTGTGATAAGACTTGTTGTTACTGTGTGATCTGAACTTTAGATTTCAAATTTAGTTTCCAAACCAAGTTGATTTAAAAATGTTAAATCAATCAAAAAATGTAGATGCCTGATGATTTGCAAAATGGCCAGCATCTTTCTAAGAGTCCAGCAGCTAAGACATTCACAGAGTGTAGCTGCCTCAGCCACACTTTCCCTTCATAAAAAAGTATGATTGTAAAGTCTGTCTAATATCTGCCAGATAATGCAAACGGTAGCACTCGGCATCATCTGCTGTTGCCGTTTTCTTTCCTCTTGTCATGTGAGCGTGTTTCCTCCCTCAGTGTCCATGGTGCTGGGCATTCCAACGGTGAAGCGGGAGAAGCAGAGCTACCTGGTGAACACGCTCAGCTCTCTGCTCTTCAGCCTGAAGTCCTCGCAATGCCGAGATCTCCTCATCGTCATCTTTGTCGCTGAGGTTTTTACACGTGCTCACACACACACCTTTTGTACACGTGACTTTGGTCACGTGTACTTAAAGTTGCGAGAACATGAATGCTGAAAAGTTTTACTCCGTAGAAAAATCATGCTTTGAAGGAATAGTTCACAAGTATGATACTTGTGAACTATTCCTTCAAAGCATGAAGCTTGTTTGCTTTAGTTTTTGTATTGATTAAAACTTTGGACTGAATCCAGCTAGCTGTCTCTCTGCTTTCAGTCTTTATGCCAGCACATTGCTGTGAGAGTGGTGTTAATCTTCTCATCATAAGTCTGATGTCAAAACGATTTATTTAAATAGAAACATAAGCAGGCAGTGTTACCAGACGTTTCATATTTTCCTGCCCAGTTTTGTTACTTTTCTCCTGTAGAAACACAGTGGTGCAACATAGCAAGTTCCTGCTCCCTGTTCAAGTGCTCATTTCCGCAAGCCAGCAAAGTGTGAAATAGACATGCTTGTCAACTACAACAAAATGTGAGACAGCCATGCTTTGGCTTATCTGGGCGTGACAGGTTCACGTTTTCCTGTAGCGGATAAAAATGAATCCCACTGCATGCATACAGCCGTGTGATTTTCAGGAAAATGAAACTTGTAGGAAAAACACATAATACTGATTTGTGACAAAAATCATGGTTGGAGTTAGGAAGAAAAACATGGTTGGGGTTCTCAAGAACAACTCAAGAACACCGCTATCACCTCCTAGATTCAAACCTTCACCTCCCTCCTTGGTCATATGATCCTTCGTGACGTTATGCGTGTAAGTTTCACGCATTCAAAACGTGAAACTGTCAGGCCAAGAGAGGCCAAAGCGTGGCTATCTCACGTTTTGTTGCATTGGAAAGGCGGTTTTATACCAAGATAACAAAAACACAAGGATTCGTAGTTTAAGGTTATTATAAACTAATGAAAACATAATTATGAATATTACATTTAAAATCTGTGAATAGACTCTCTAAATCCTTCCCCCAGTGTCAAAATATTACAGCTGTACTTGAAAATGAAAAGCTGTACTTTAGCATGGTATTTACTGCTGTAGTATTACTAAAACACACTGCAGTAACAGGTGTTTCTAAACTGTTATCTGACATCATACGTGTGAATCTCTCAACTTTCCATAACATTTTCTCTGAATTGGTTCTCATAAATAATGATTTGAGAATATAAATGAGCCATAATTAAGTCAGTAGCATCTCTTATTGACCTCCAGCAAAACAACCTTTTCTCTCTCTCTCTCTCTCCCACGCGCACACACACACACACACACACACACACACACACACACACACACTCACACACTCACACACTCACATGACATGCTCTGACATGTACTAGACCGCCATACAACTGAACGGATCACGTAATTGGATTCATACTTAGTTTCCCATGTCAATCTTCTCTATTTAGGGGACTGTTGTTTGAACATGCAATATGATATCCAGTATGATATCTTAGAAAAATGTCAAAACCTGTTAAACAGGTTAAAAGCAACTGAGTCTGATATGAGTCAAACGGCCTTCGGGAGACGAGCACAACGAGGCTACCTGACCCTCCATACTCTGGTCATTGTGAGTTGGTATGAACTCACGCAGTCAGAAATCCCTCCATATCACTGATCTTCTCCTTTTTCCTCTCCCTGTCATCTCAGACGGACTCGGACTATGTGGGCAGCGTAGCAGAGAGCATCAGGAAGAAGTAAGTGACTCCAGATCGCCTCCCATGGGGCAGTTTCACGATGGTGTCACTATTGTCTACTTCGGTTTCATGTCTTCTGTTGCTTGCAGCAGCAGTCAGCTTCTTCTGTCTATGCTTATCAGTTTTTCAGATGAAAAAGTTTCAAAAAGATCGATTCATTTGTAAAAAATGAACCTGATGACTAAAATTTGTTCGTTGATTAAGGCAGGTTTGTATTGTATGTAAACATATGCCATTCTTAATATCAGCCTCTTTCACAAAGCAGACTGCGACTGAGCCTCCCGTCTCTCTAATTTACCTGTCGATGTCATGGACTGACCTCGTTTCCTCTGCTCACCCTGTCCTAGGTTTCATTTGTAGGACATCCTCTTCTGCTCAAGAAATCACTTCATGACTAAATTCATCAAAATGGAAAATAAGAGTCATGTGTGTAACTTAAAAGGTCCCAAATTTGACACTTTTCACTTTATTAATGGTCTTGATATTCACAAAAAGTTATTTTTGTGGTTTCAAGAATCCAAAAACACCTCAATCAAGGCTCTTCTATTCAGTGCCTCAAATTTTTCAAAGTTTGAAAAAAAGGGTCTATTTTAGGACCCTGCCTACTGTAAAAAAAAAAAAACATAACTGATCTTTAGTTACCCTCGAATGCCAACAGAGATGTGTTCCTGTATGTCCAGTGGCTGGAACATCTCTGACGTTACATCATTTGTTGCAGCCATGTACTCATCAGAAATGGAGCTAGTTCCGCATCAAACTTCAACCTGTTTCCATTCCATCATAACTAGATGCTTGAGTACACATGCACATTGTGTTCACACAATCTCAGAGACCTTTTCCATAACATGCAAAATGGGTACACTACGTGCCAGTGGCGGTTTGTTAATACGGGACACCAACATCGAGAGACAAAAAAAAATACTACTTTAACAGTGGTGGCTGGTGATAAACATTTGGGGGGGGCACCACAAAAAAAATCTCAAACAACACAGCACACTAATGTTACCTAAACACTGGCCAGTAGCACTACTTGAACATACATTTTTCTGTCTACTGCTCTGATGTCATGACTCATTTTATTGGTGCAGTAAACTTGATAGTGGACGTTCAATACAGTCTGTGTTCATGCAGACTTAGAGTTAGACTTTGGGGACATTTTGTCATCACAGCAGCATAGAAACACAAAAAAGGTGCACACAATATGAAAACATTTACAAATATGTATACATAAAATAAGATAGGTGGTGCAGTGGTTAGCATTGTCGCCTCACAGTAAAAAGGTTCAGGGTTTGAATCTGGGCCTGGGCCTTTTAGTGCGGAGTTTGCATGTTCTCCATGTGCCTGCGTGGGTTCTCTCCAGGTACTCCGGCTTCCAGTGATCTCAAAAAAGGAATTTTAAAGATATAATTTTGAAGGAATACATCTTTTTTTATCAACATCATATGCCCTTTGTATTTTAATGGTGAAGTCTGTAGTTCTGTAAGTAACCTGCATTTTCTTTTGTAGTTTTCCCGTGGAGGTGAAGTCCGGACTGCTGGAGGTCGTCTCCCCTTCACAGTATTACTACCCCAACTTCACCCTCCTAAAAGAGACCTTCGGTGACTCCAAGGACAGAGTCAAGTACAAAAAAGATATGCTTTATTCTTGAAATGCTGCAAAGTTTGTGTCAGTTGGGTTGATTATGAAACATATACCCTGCATCCCATTTACAACATCATTTTATTTGTGTTATAGATATAATGGTTTCTGCTGCAGTGGGATCATTCACTACAGATTAAAGAAGGAAAAACCCAAACCCGTACCTCACAGAAATATATCCAATGTTTAGGAAAAGAAAAAATAATGGGGGAATCAGAATATTTTGGCACTTCACCTGTCTGGTGTGTTGAACACTTGTTAACTGAACGAATTCTCATTGTGTGATGTTTGTGCACCTCGTCTCCTTTTAGATGGCGAACAAAGCAGAATCTAGACTTCAGCTTCCTCATGCTCTATGCTCAGGACAAAGGAACCTATTATGTTCAGGTAAAGGTCAGACTTTAGTTACTGATATCATTGTTCCCATGTCCTGAAATAAAAAAAAAAATAAAAAAATAAAGCTTTTTCATAAGATCTTTTACAAGAAAAATTCTACACAGCAAAAAGTGCTACATTCAAATTTTTTTATTTAGATTTAAAAATGACTGCCTCGTTAAAAAGGAGGGAGAAAGGTGTATCCAGTGTCCGTTTCTGGTGCATAATATGGTATTTTTCACGCTCATCTTTCTAAAAATATAGTGTGTAATACACCTTTTCCTTGGAGCGGATAGATGGCACTGTCAAGGCCCATAGTGTTGACGTCAGGATTTGGTAATTGCTCTTTTACTTGCAACAATAAAACGTTGATGAATAATCGCAAGATACAGAAAAATAAATGACAGATTAATCTTAAAACCCATTGTTCTTCATATTAAACATCCTGTATTTCCCCCAAAAGCCTGAATATGTGGACAAAACTAAAATACTGTTGGTGGGCAATTAGCCAGCGAGAATATGGTTACTAGTAAAGTTAAATATTTCTGGCAACAAAAAATACCTCCAGGTATGAGAATTAATGGAGTGAAATGAGTATTTAAAATGTCTTATTTTCTGTTTTCCAGTTAGAAGATGATGTTGTTGCAAAAGAAGGCTACTACAATGACATGAAGACCTTTGCTACCCAGGAAGCTTCAAAGAAATGGCTCTACCTGGAGTTCTCTCAGCTCGGATTTATAGGTGTGTTTGTGTGTGTATTAGGTATTAAGTATTAAAGTTTTAAATCCACTTACTGAGCCTTATTTTTTATTTTATTGAAGAATATACTGGAAATAACATTAGTGTGTGTATGCGTGTGTCTATGTCCAATTCTCCAGGCAAGATGTTTCGGACCCGTGACCTCCCAATGATCGCCGAGTTCTTCCTGATGTTCCACAAAGACAAACCCATCGACTGGCTGTTGGATCACATCCTGTGGGTGAAGGCTTGCAACCCTGAGAAAGACAAAGTATGTCCAAGAGTAGAAAAACACCCTTAATAATGCGCTGAATAATACACTTCAACAGTGACAATTGCTTCAAAAAGTATTCAGACCTCTTTATTTTTGCAAATTTATCAGCAATCCAAAAGCGAAATATCTCATTTGTAAAAGTATTCAGATTCTTATTTCAGTCGTTTTTAGAGGCCCATTTTTTCCACGCTTTGCACACATTGTTTTGTTCCATTCTTCGTGGCAGATTCTCAAAAATGTTGTCATGTAAATTTAAATGAATTTCAAAACACATTGTTACTTCAACATCTTGGGTTATTGAGTGAAGAGTGACGGCCAAAAAGGCAAACTGGGTCCATTTAGAATTAAATGTACGAGTGTGCAAAAAGTGAAGGGCTCTGAATACTTTGTCACCTCCCCTCGTGTTTTGTGTAATGAAATGACAATCTCAGGATGGGTGTGTATCTACATGACAAGGTATCTTAATTCCAAAACACATGATACAAGTGGTAAGATACAAGAAGAGTCAAGATGACCCGAATAGTTTCCGAGGGAGGACAAGCTAAAACCAGGACCCAAAAAACGGTGTGTAAAAACACATGCAATTGGGAAAAAAAACAGAACACGAGCAGGAAAGATTAGGTAAAACTGATGAACACAAACTATCAAAAAATAACAAACAGGAAGAATAAAAATGCGACACATACAGTATGAATCGCATCTTTCGTAAAATTACCTAAAAGCTTTATGTGCGTGCCAAAAGCCAACTGCAACATGAAGTACAAGCACTTATAAGATGTACTCCTCTTACCCAAATATATGAGTGGGAAAATGAATATGAAACTATATAAGAAACAAAGCAAACAGATAAAAAAATAGAATTTCACAACAGTGTAACACAAAAGACTATACATTGTTTTACTCTTTGTGAGGAAAATAAATTAATTGAATTATTAATCTGCTGTGTAGTAAACAACATCTTATTTTCTCCAGAAAGACTGCAATGCACAGAAGGCATTGCTCAAGCAGACATACAAGCCGTCCCTCTTCCAGCATGTAGGCCTCCACTCCTCCCTGCCCGGGAAGCTACAACACCTGAAGGTGGGTGTGCTCTATTCTCCCAAAACATGTCCGTCTGGAGTTAACCAGCAATTTGTAGCTGACATCACGTGCAGGTGGAGCTAACTGTCAGACAGAATACCAAATAGTAGCCATACTGAGTGTTTTGTTTTTTATATTACATCACAGTAGATGTTCCTTGATGTTAAATAGTTTCATTGTGTTTCTGTAAGCTACTTTGCCTGGAGAAGTTTGGCGTGTCTTCATACTTTTAATAAAAGTGTAGTGTTGCTGCAGTTTATACTTCCAATGAACAGTAGCTTCCAAACTACAGTTGTAAAGGACACTGTTTGAACTTTGCTGTTCTTCAAATGCCGCACTTGTGTACTAACACTCACTATTTTGAGTGCAAAGGTGCGTTCACACTGACAAGTACAGAAACATGCAGAGCACCAGGAGTACCAGGATGACGCACTCAAAACGGTCCAAAAAAGAATTGCGAAACGCTGGACACTTTTCACCCTAAACGGCCGCCATCTTGGCCACATACAGTGCATCCAGAAAGTATTCACGGCGCTTCACTTTTTACACATTTTGTTATGCTACAGCCTTATTCCAAAATGGATTTAATTCATTTTTTTCCCTCAAAATTCTACACACAATACCCCATAATGATAAAGTGAAAAAGGGTTGTTTAAAATTTGTGAAAATCTATTAAAAATAAAGAACGAAAATATAAGACATACATAAGTATTCACAGCCTTTGCTCAATACTTTGTTGAAGCATTTTTGTCAGCAATTACAGCCTCAAGTCTTTTTGAGTATGATGCTACAAGCTTGGCTCCTATTTTTGGGCAGTTTCTCTTATTCTTCTTTGCAGGGCCTCTCAAGCTCCATCAGGTTGGATGGGAGTGTAGGTGCACAGCCATTTTCAGATCTCTCCAGAGATGTTCAATCGGGTTCAAGTCTGGGCTCTGGCTGGGCCTCTCAAAGACATTCACAGAGTTGTCCCGAAGCCACTCCTTTGCTATCTTGGCTTTGTGCTTCGGGTCGTTGTCCTGTTGGAAGATGAACCTTCGCCCCAGTCTGAGGTCCAGAGCGCTCTGGAGAAGGTTTTCATCAAGGATGTCTCTGTACATTGCTGCATTCATCTTTCCCTCCATCCTGACTAGTCTCCCAGTTCCTGCCGCTGAAAAACATCCCCACAGCATGATGCTGCCACCACCATGCTTCACCGTAGAGATGGTATTGGCCAGGTGATAAGCCTGGTTTCCTCCAAACATGACGCTTGGCATTCAGACCAAAGAGTTCAATCTTTGTTTCATCAGACCAGATAATTTAGTTTCTCATGGTCTGAGAGTCCTTCAGGTGCCTTTTGGTAAACTCCAGGTGGGCTGTTATGTACCTTTTACTGAGGAGTGTCTTCCTTGGACTTCATGGCTTGGTTTGTGCTCTGACATGCACTGTCCACTGTGGGACCTTATAGAGACGGTGTGTGTCTTTCCAAATCATGTCTAATCAACTGAATTTACCACAAGTGGACTCCAATCAAGTTGTAGAAACATCTCAAGAATGATCAGTGGAAACAGGATGCACCTGAGCTCAATTTTGAGTGTCATGGCTGTGAATACTTATGTACATGTGATTTTTTTTTTTTTTTTTTTAATAGATTTGCAAAAATTTCAAAAAACCTTTTTTCATGTTGTCATTATGGGGTATTGTGTGTAGAATTTTGAGGGAGAAAATGAATCTAATCCATTTTGGAATAAGGCTGTAACAACAAAATGTGTAAAAAGTGAAGCACTGTGAATACTTTCTGGATGCACTGTAGAGGAAGGGGCCACCAATGTGAAGAATTTTCAAATTAAGACATTTACAAAACAGCTGGGCAAAATAATCGGTGTGTTTATTCAGTGTGTTAAACAGAGGGCACGAAAACACGTTGATTTCTGAGTTAAATAATTCAAGCTGCAGATATTTTTGCGGGTGATGTATTTACATGTTGAGGCTTTTTCCAGTCAGTGCAGAACAGCAGTGTGTGATTTGAGACAACACTAACCTGTTAAATTCCTGCACTACATAAGTAAGAGTCCTCACATGTAAGAGTACTATTTATTAGTGTACTAAGGGAAGTACGTCATTTGGAACACAGCCACAGACTTTATTTGGCTGCCAGGGAGCCCAATAGAACTAGTCACACAGAGATGGTGGTTGGAAACTTGAGTGGGTGTGGCCCTCAGATGAAGTTGTCTATAAAGCCAGTGAGGCCACAGTAGCTTAACCTGAGCAGATGCAGTGTAGATAATAATTTGGGTTGTGCTGCTGAGCATCTGTTCTGCTCGGGTGAGAATCAGAGTCCAGGGTGTTGCAGAGATGAACTGGGTCAGATAGTGGTGAAAAATTCCCCAGGCTTGGGGAGTCAGATAAGAAGGGTTGATGACTGAACTATGAACAACATTAAAATGAAACTACCTTTTCAGACAGTTTCAGCTGAGTGGATACAGTGTCGATAGAAGGCTGCTGTGTATCAGCTCTTTGGTCAGTTGAAAGTCTTGTGAGATCAAGGCTCAAGCGTGGGGTCGTCTGTCATGGAGCCCAGCAGATTTATGACAGAACAGCCTGATACTTACTGAGTGGTAGGTCAAAAACATTGTTCAGATTATTTGTGTTTATGCTGTGGTTCATATACAATATATGTGTGTTTCTGTTCTCCTTTGTCTATCCTCCACCCCAGGATAAGGACTTCAGGAAGCAGAGTCTGCACCGGGCCCACAATAACCCAGCTGCACAGCTGAACAGCAGCATGAAACATTACCAGCAGCACAGTCTGGACAGGGCTTACCAAGGACAAGACTTCTTCTGGGCAGTAACACCCATCCAGGGTGATTTCATCCTCTTCAACTTCTCCCAGCCAATCCACATATCCAGGTCAGGTTGTTGTTGTTTTTTATTTGACCGATGGACTCAGTCAGCTGTTGTGATTTATTTTTTGTATAGTAATTCCACTTTTTCCAATGCGGGTTCATCTTCTTTATCATCTGACAGTGGGGTTGGTTTTTTTTTATAACAGACTGATGAATAAAGATGTAGTTGTGAATCCCGGAGGTCCCAGTTCAGAGCTTCTAATATGTTCACCCCAAAAAATGATAAGCTTACAAGTTCAAATGATAAAAGAAAACTCTCCCCTCATTTTCTGTGAGGCTGTATTTAGCAAAAATCAGGGATTTTAACTAAATGTGAACAGTAGCATCCTAAGTAAAAACACAACTGAGGCTTGCTGGGATGTTAGCTCTGCCGGTATTCGGTCATAAACAAAAGACCTGATGGTGCATAATCAAGTCAGAGGATAACCAAAGCTGACATAAATATTTTTACCAAATTTCATACTTTAACCCTTTTTTTAAGTACTATTGATGACAATGGGGAAATTGAACCTTTGAATTTTGAACCTCTGCACAGACACTTGGAGCCACACATCGCAGCACCCCAACTCCTTGATTTTAGGTACTGACAAGCAAAATCCCACACAAACATGGGGAGAACATGCACACTACACACAGATGGGACTTGGGATGTCTCAATGAGTTCAAACCTGGAAGGCTACAGCACCACTAAAGATTCACAAAAGTAATTCTCATAATGGTACCACAGGTGTTGATTGGCCACGGATGGTGGACAACTGCAACTTTCTGTTTGCACGGTCAGGACTATAACTCTACTGTAACAAAAAACACAAATGTCCTAACTGAGCTCCATAAAGGTCCTATTTGTTCTGTGTCTGATTTGCGTACAGTCACTGTAAACTCATTTTAAATTTGTTCTCCTTTGTCAATGATTGATGTAGAGCAGTAGCATTTTGAATCATTGTCCGTATGCTTCTTTTAGGTCAATATTTGCAGAGTAAAGAAATAAAGTTAATATTCAAGTGATAAGAAATGTATAATTGTGTTTAACAGTAGGTGGAAGTAATGTTTGTCAGTGGCTAAAGGTTTAGTCTGACATCATAAATGACATTTTGAAGGAAACAGAAATGAAACTGATAAACAGTGTGACACATCTGATAATGATATGTTATAGTTTGATGCAGCATTTTATCCACATGTAGTGGACACGTATGCAGTGTAGTTTATCACATCTGTGCTGTCCTTCCTGCTGTAGGTACCTTTTTCGCAGTGGAAATATTGAGACCAGCAGAGATATGTTGTACAACACAACAGTGGAAGTATTGCCAAGCAATGTGAGTAACCTGCATGTGTGTGTGTGTGTGTGTGTGTGTGTGTGTGTGTGTGTGTGTGTGTGTGTGTGTGTGTGTGTGTGTGTGTGTGCGTGTGTACGTGTTCCATTACTGGTGCCGCCGAGCAGATCTTGGTTTTCATCTCAGGTGTTGATGCCACGGGAAAGAGTGGCATGCAACAGGAAACACCCGCCACAACAAGCTATCTGCTATCACTCCACTGCCTCGCTCTGGCCCTGTGTTTGCGTGTGTGTGTGTGTGTGTGTGTGTGTGTGTGTGTGTGTGTGTGTGTGTGTGTGTGTGTGTGTGTGTCGGTTGACACTTCTGTCACACTGAAGGGGAAAAGTGGTCATGCTGTGGGTGACCTTTGAGTAAAGTTAGACAGACATGGAATCGCGGCGTGGAAGATAAGAGGGAAACCGTTATACAAGATGAGTGCGGAGGCGCAGGCTTCACATTGCAGGTGAAACACCAACAGACCAACACGTGAACCACTTTCTGACATGAAAAACCAACAAGAAAATAGATGGGTCATGCGCATGGAAAATGTTTCCAATTTATCTCAGTCAAAAATAAGATCCGTCTTATGGAGCTGTGTTTTTAACAGATGCGTATTGAAAAGTGCTGCAACTACTGATAGTTTCAGAGCTGGTACAAAATAATACCCTTTGTGATACCTTATATATATGACCTGATTTAAAAATGATTTGTATTAAACATGAATTGTATAAAGCTTTGTATTATTTATTTGGCAAAATATGCACAAGCGTGAAATGTCTGATGACATCCAAGAAGTTTGCCAAAATGAAATGATCTCGAACTGGAAAATATATCTAACAAAAAAAGAATTAAAATGTACTGAAACAAATAATACTGTGCCATAGTCAATAGTGGCTAAAAGAGAGGAATAACCTTTTAAAAGTTGGAGATTACTTGTCACATTACATGTTTTTTACAGCCCACGCGAACAGCTAATTTTGTATCACAGGCTAAGAGCACAGCTACGTTGTCAGTATTTTAGGTTTCAGGACCATAACTGCCTCCAGGAGCCACTAGCAGGGTTGTATTATTGTAGGCCTCTAGTTTCATGCTGGTATGTGTTGTTGAAATGAGACGCATTGGCATGTGTAAAAGTTCAGCCTCCAGATAAATGAACATTTGCTTTCAGCTGCGGACAGAAATATGAGGAGAACATTTGCTCCTTCGTTCCAAAACAGGAAGTCCACTACACTGTTTTAACACCATATCGACCCAAATATAAGACAATTATTGTTGGTGTAAATTAGGTTGAAAAACATGGGGGTTGTTTTATATTCAAGGACTAAACAATTACATGTTCATAACATCAAATACATTTTGAATGGAGAAGTGCACCAGTGTAACAGTCTTCTACAGAAAGTGTTGCATTATGGGTTGTTTGCTTGGATATAAAGATAATCATTTGAAGCTTTGAGCTAAAATAATTGTTTTAGTCTGCCCCTGGGTTCACTTATATTAGAGAAGGTTTCATTCATGAGATTCACTTCTTCTTGGATTAATGGGATCTCAGGACGTGTGTAAAAGTGTTACCATAAGGTCCACTTACAATCAGGGTTGTCAGTTCATTAATGGGTTTATATAACCCAGTCTAATTAATGTGCATAAAAAAGTGTAAAGGTCACTTACTTTGTCCTTTCTAACTCTGTACAATGTTTCTGTGACATACTTAAACATATTTCGTGGGTTTAATTCTTTACATTGAGCCATACACCCTGTTTTTACATCATTGTTTGTCTTAATTAACTTGGGTTCTTGTGGTATGTGGTCACGCCAGACTACCAGGATGCCCCTGAATTTGTCATATTATATACGTTTATCTCAGTTTTTTATAAATTCCATAAAAATGTACCTGCGTAACGCAGGTACATCAGAGACACCATCAGTGTGTTGTAAAACCCACTTTTCTTAAGAGCCTTATCAGATAACAGGGGTGTGGAGACAGAAAATATTCACCACACCCAGATCAGGGGTCAAACACAGTGCCGAGGTGTTGACTCACAGGAGCCACTGAAACAAGTGACCTCAACCACAGCTCAACAGTTTAGGTTATAAAAATGTAACGGTGAAAAGCAAATTGTGAGAGATGTGTTTTCAGATTCTGGGATGGCTACGACAGATATCGGTTGAACTTTGGTCAATGCGGGCCGAGATCTATTGATGTAAAAACCTGCTGGATTTTAAAATACTTCACCACAGTTTAATAGTGATCTTTCAACTCAGGCTTATTGATCATATTTAATGTAGTGCAATGCATATAACCATGTGTGTATTTTCAATGGCCTTTTGATTTGATTAGAATTCACCTGTCGATGAAATATATATATATATATCCATATATATATATCTACAGAATTCCCCTTAACGGCTAATGTCAGATGTTCCAGTTGAAACCAAGAGATTGTTAAGACATTGAAAATGAGCTGGCTGAGCGAAATTTTCATACTGCAATTTTGATTTAAATACCATTATTGTGTGATTGAGAGACATGTTGTGGTGTGTGCTTTGACCAATATCCTGTCATGGTTTCCAGACATTAATCACTACTGCCATTTAAATGGGTACATGATATGTATTACCTCTCATTTGAGTTTGTATATCAGTTTTACAAGTTTGTTTGCATTAGTCCAAAGCTTTTGTCAAATGAAACAAAAGATGTCAGTCCACTGTAATGAATACGTTATGACATCATCGGGCAAATGCAAGTTGAGACCATTATGATAAAATACACAATCACAGTATTTTGGTACATAGACACAACCTCATATACACACAGTTCTTCTACAGCCTTATGACCCACATCTCATTACATGTTAGCTGACAGTCACTCATCTGAGGTCGGATATTTGAATGTCACAATCAGTTTGTGCTGGGAAAACAACCGTAGATACACAATCAGCTAATCAAGTATACTGAACGTGTTTATTTGTGTCACGGTGTTGTGATGTGTTGAGGATATCAGGATTTATTCTGGTAGCTCAACATCAATCTATGTGTCTGTTATACTTTACTGATTATTGTTTTCTTCTTTTAGACGTCAGCAAGAGACAAACTTGTCACTGGCTCGTCTTCCAACTACACCCAATCAGATAATGGCTTCATCATCATTGGTAAGCAGATCAAATAAAATAATGTAACAATAATAATCAATTAATCAGTCACAGTCCTTCTGTGGCTCCACTTGGTTGTCAGGGGTCCAAACTGAACTGGACCACAGCTGAGTTTGTCTTTAATAGACATTCAGAAGACCTAAAGAACTGAACATTATGGCATGTTTTACTGTCAAACTGAGCAGCATGATAATAGCAGCTCCTCTCCTGAACAAACAACCGATGACCATCTTGTGTTTGTTTTTTCCTATTTTATTTCCGTGAAGATCCACCCTGCTCTGGCTAGTACGTCGCTGTTAGGTTGGTGAGATGGTTAGAGTAAGAATATCAGAGCCTATCAGAGGTGGACGCGGGATGGATCTTCACAGAAAGACGGTGCAAAAAAACAAAAACAAAAATAACGTGATGTATACATCAAACCGTATTAACTCATATCCCATGTGAATTTTCTTAAAGTTTCTTCAATCTGGATAATAAAAAGTGTGCATGTGCTGTCATTGTGTACATGCATGCAGACTTCAGATTAACATTGAAATATGACTAAAGCTTTAACATTGTAAAAGAGCATTCAGTGTAAACCTAAACCTTTTTAGCAAACTAGTCATCTGTGATTTTGTCATTTTTCAGCCTTATACTTAAAACTATTTTGTGTTTCAGGTGCATTTCAGAACGGAGTAGCTCAAGGTGAGATTGAAGAAGCGCTGCAGCCAATCTCTGCTCTCCGCCTGGTGGTTCACTCCGACTCCGACGTCTGGGCTGTACTGAGCGAGGTCCGTCCCGAGTACCTGTCCTTTGGTGTCTTGTCTTGAGCATGTATTTAAGCATTTGTGTGCATGTTCCTAAAAGCACTGCTCAATTAATCAGCAGAGCATCAGAATAGAATTACACTGTGATAGAAGATCACCCATTCAAAATCCAAAATTCAGAAGTCAACAAAACATAAACACAAAGTTAATATGCAAATACTGACTAAATACAGAAGTGCCCTGATTTCTTAGCTAGAGACTTACACTCAAAGATTTTGGGAAGCAGAAAGCATCTCGGTAATAACACAAAAACTTAAGTAGATTTTAGTGGTATATGATTGAAATAACCAAAATCCTGCCAGGAACGGCCATTGAAACTCATGCTTAAATATGCATTTAAGCATGACTTGTATCTGTACACAGATGATTACCGGTCTGATCACATACCCATCCCCTGACACACTTTCACGATGATAGAGCTCCCCGTCCACCCACACGGCTGTTTCCGTGTAACTTCCTCTCACTCTGAGTGGCCATGCACAGACCAGGCTTGATTAATATCTCCCTCACTCTGCCATTACATGTCCGAGACAACTTATATTTTCATTGTTTGCGCTGGCCGCGTTCCATTTGGCTCTCAGCGTACTTAAAGGCATCGCTACTTCACGGGGAGGACAGGTGGCACACCAGGTTTAAATGTTCATATAAGCTTCTGACCTGGAATAGCTGGAATAATTGGTAATTTATTCTATAATGTGTGATTAACAGAGCATGAAGCAGCGCTGAAAGTGGTGATAAGTGTGACTGGAGCTCAAGTATATTCCAGGAAATGACTCTGTCTTTGTGTGTGTGTGTGTGTGTGTGTGTGTGTGTGAATTTGTTTAACACTCACTCTCATTTCTGTCCGTCAGGTTCACATTAAAGTTTGAAGATCAGAGAAAAAGGAACCCACACTGTGTCTCACACACACACTGTGCAGCCCGGGCTTCACCTGAACAAACTGCTCCACCTGCCAGACAAACACTTTGACTGCATGGACACTTCATCAAATAAGGAGTGCATGACAATGATTTGAAAGGAGGAAGGACCTGGGTTTGTGGTTGTCGTGACTGAGACTGAGATGCCTTACTGCCAGTTCAAGTTCAAAGAGTAATATGAAACATGGGAGGGGAACACACTCTTCTTGGGGACTGATTGCCAAATTGCTTGTTCAGGCGAATGGCTTCAAGACACTCCACCTATCAAAAAATCTATTGTTACAACACTAGAGTTACTCAGTAATTTATTGCATTATTACATTGTATTTTTGTAACAAATAAAGAAACTACATCCAGTGTCACATTGTCTTTGGAGTTTTTAATTTCAGTTCCTCGGCAATTATGTGGAATGTAAAACTGCAAAACAGGTTCCCCAAAGTACAAACAACATACTTCTGATGTGGACTGTACAAATTAATGTCCCTGAATGAATAGAGGGAGTCACATCATCTCCATAGTAACCAAGCAGATCAGTTTTAAAGTTAACATTTATTGGAGACGTAGCGACATATCTGACTCGGGTCAAATGAGTTCACACAATCTGTAACTTCAGCTTCATGGTCATTCGAATGGTGATAAAATGCAGCTCTTCCAGAATTTGACTTGTAATTGGACCGAATGGATCAGATTCTGATTATTTTTGCAGCAATTGTGATGCTCAGAACAATTTGTCCACCATTTTACAGCCGCAACAGAAGTGACAGAGTCGTCTGCAGCGGAGCTCATGACCTCGGCACACGGTGACAGTGTTTCTGTGATTACTCACTGGTAGAGGGGAGAGACAAAAGTGTGCCAGGAGCCGGAGCCAGTGTGACATCATGCATAAAGTCACCCAGCGAGTGGTCTCTTTGGTCTTTTCATGGGAGTTTGTTGGAAATAATAAACATGCAGAATAACACTTATCATAGTGGTAACATTTGTACAACTGCATTCTTTCCATAATTTGAAAGCTTGTTAAAAATCAGGAGTTGGATCATATCAATACACCAGTTGATTTTTTTTTTTTTTTTCCCCAATGAAGACTTATTTCAGTCTGACCTACGTCATCTGCTCGCTCCCTGTACAAACACGTTTAAAGTCATTTAAAGACGTCAAGTTCTCAGAGCGGCCGGCGCTGACCATCTGGTGAGATTTATAAGCTTGTTTACTTCATCTGATGTGAGGCTATGTAACATTTCTATGATGACACGGCACATTACAGGCTAAAAGTTTAATTCAGAGGCAACAGAATTACTATTTCAGTTAAATACTGCTGGATGTGGAGGGAACAGTGGATTGTAGAGTCATTTCTCTACTTGTATTTCTTACTTTTTTTTCTCCCACCATTTAGCCTGTAATTACCGCTTTACATTCTCCAAACGGGGGTTTTAACTACTTCAGCTAGTCTCTACTTTGCTACCAGACAAAGAGCCATCTTTTCTCATTCATCTTCTTTTCTCTGGTCTTTGTTTGGGTTCGATATCGAGACTACCAGAAACAGTAGAGTTCCCACTGCTGTGCCTGCAGCCTACAGGTTACACCCACATTCACAAACATCTTAACACACAAACAGACAGGTGTTAAGATGGTCCTGGGATCCTGGGAAACACAGGAGTCCAGCGTAAAGGGCAAAAACATCCTCTGTGGGGAACCACGAAAACAATAACTACACACATGGATCCGTCCACATCTCTGTCTCCTTACAAACATACAGGCGGGTGACCAGTGAATGGAAAAGGGAGTTCATTTTGAACATTCATTTTCTTTAGGTTTGCCTACCAATTTCTTTTAGATTTGCCTTTTGTCACCCGTCTGTATGTGCCGCACATACCAGCTGTGAAAATGCAGCGAGCAAAGCGGCGGCTCACTTGTCCTTTCGAGAGCCCTTCGAGAACCTGTGAGCATGTTGAATACGAGACAGGTGGTTAGTGGAGGAAAACATCACTCAGAAACATTTCATCAAAAAAAACAAAAGGATCCTTACTTTATTAAAGTAAAGCCATTTCAAATTAGCAACAACAACAAAAAATTTAAACAGAGTACAAATGCAACAGGGGTTAAAGACATTTTCAAGACTTCACAGATGAGTAAAATCCAGTATGTATATTTGTCACTGACAGCCAGTTTAACATGAAGCACATACACAAGACTGCCCAGCTTGAGATGAAATGACACATTGTGGTCTTGGCTATGAACTAGTTAACTCCCA
Organism: Embiotoca jacksoni; assembly: GCF_022577435.1. NCBI lineage: Eukaryota > Metazoa > Chordata > Actinopteri > Embiotocidae > Embiotoca > Embiotoca jacksoni. Next base: position 19,992,753 of record NW_027185403.1, read on the forward strand.
ACTTGAGAGAAGCAGCAAGAAAAAGTAACATTGTACTGAAATAACAAGACTCATCAGTTTTCCTCTCTTCAGAGGTTCGACGCAGTAACAATTCAATCATTTTATGGCAACAAAATACAAATTCTAAAATCTACTGTACCTACAGAAACGGCAGCAATACTAACTAACGGACGACATGATGTTCCCCATTCTCCCGTACTGTGCTCAGTTACTGCTGACTCGACTGTTCGACACACACGCATGATCACCAACCAACTAGCAAACACTGAAAACTGTGTTCACTGGAAAATGACTGATGCTGTGAGGAGAAGAGGGAAGTAAAGGTAAGCCTTTTACCAGAAGCAGAAACCCTCAACAGGAAGGTGTTGATGAGGTTTCTTTTTGTTGTTGTTGTTGTTGTTTGGGAGGAGAAACAGTGACTCATCACTTCCAAACATCTCTGACAACATTCCTGTTCATTGTTTTAGAAAACTTTGCGTAGGATCCACACTAAAACGGTTTCTTTTTATCGATCGCAATCCACGTGGAAACGTGCGCGCGTAGATCAGCCTCACATCTGGCCTTCGACACGCCCGCATCCAACCATCAACCATTTACACACAACAGCTGCAGTCAACTACATGTGCACAATAAGAAAGCATTAGCTACTTCATTAGCGTTAGCATTAGCTATTAGCGTGTAGAGATGTGGTCAGTGGATTTTAAAGAGGAGGAGGGAGGTGTACCGGGACTGATGAGGAACTGATTGAAGCTCAGTGTTTAAAAGTTTGTCAGGCTCCTTGATCAACACTGGCGTTACTACTATGATTACTACATTCACGTTTCACTCCGATGGTATTTATGCTAAGGCTACTTCCAGGAGGGGGCCTCTGTGCTCTTGAGTAACACCCCTCAGAAGTCGTGTCTTTTGCTGACCTCGCTGCTGTCAGAGCTGAAACAGCAGCCAAACCACTGCCTCTCAGCCTGGCGCTCAGATCTTCCTGAACCATGGTGCCGGTCGATGTATCAGGACACACACACACACACACACACACACACACACACACACACACACACACACACACACACACACGCACGCTTAATTTGTAACTCCCCAAACAGCAGCCTCTCTATCGTCTGTGTGAAGCCGTACGATGTGTCGTGAGTAGCACGCCGGCCGTCTAGCACGGTCCTGAACTGCAGGTTATCCGCACCTTAAAAGCAGACAGGACATATTAGTTCAGATATGCGTGTGAAAGGTTGGGAAGTATGAATCTATTGTTGTAGCGCACATCAAATGTGAGTCATCACACCGTGCTGACAGTTGAATTGATTAAAACTGAAGTGCATCTGTTCCATCAGACAAACGTGAACACATACCGTCACCGTTGTCCTCATTACTCCAAATTATTTCTGGAGCTGGATGTGTTGTGTTGGCTGGCCAAAGGTCAGAGGTCAATCAGACCAAGGAATGTGGTCAAAAAGAAAAACGGGTTTCGCCGACAAATTTGGGAGTTTTACTGGCTTTCCAAAGGTGGTTTCATTTATACATAATGACAATAAATGTGCTTAAATGATAGTATGATTATGAGTTTTCTACTGTGTATGTCCTCGTTTGTGTCCATCTACACTTCTGATTAACAGTAGTCCCTTTCTCTTTAATGTGCTTTACATATCCACATACTTCTGATTACTGAGCCAGGTGGGATTTCTTTTACAGCACAAAAATAACTCCCTGGTCGCCTGCTGTTCACTGACTTCGCTGCCGGTTTTGTCCGTGGCCACCTGTTTATTGGACCTCCTGCGTTCTGGGACTTTTTTGGCGACGTTGTCGGAGATGTTTGGGCTGTCAGATGAAGTTCGACTTGGATGCGAGCTGCAGCTGATTCAAACAGGTTTCAGGAGAAAATTCATCTTGCAGATATGAGAGGGAGGTTTCATGTCTGCTGATGACTGGAGCTCAATATTAATGCCATTTTTTGCTGACTGGCCGAACACGTTTCCCTTTCTTTTCTTTCCTTTAGATTGTGTTGCCCCCTAGTGGCCACATTTCGGTAAAGACAAATACCCATATTTACGGACATGTTTGAGACGGGAACATGTTTCGGGTTTGGGCATTATTAAAGGGTCCATGAGTCCGGTCAGCTAGGACGGTCGGGGTTCAGGTTAGGGAACATGTAGGGGCGGTTTTGGGTCAAAGCTCTCCTTACTTTCGTTTGCTTTTGGTGTCGGTGGTCTGGAAGACGCTGGAGGCAGACATGAGGTTCTCGATGTACTGACCCAGAACTTGGTTCTCCGACTTGAGCTTTAGGTTCTCTTCTTTCACGGCGTCCACCCGGGCAGACAGATCTGAACACATCAAACATACATCACGACATCACGCAGGGATGTGGAGGCTGGACGGATTTTTGGGATGGAAAGTCTGAATGAAAAATAATTGTAAACCACCTGAGCGACGTGAAATCTGAAACTGTTCTCAACTATCAACGTAATAGTTTTCACATCTGATGATTTTTTTTTTAAACACTGCAGAGAAACTCCCCCTTGATGACGGTCATCTTTTCACAGTTCAAATGGGCTTTTATGTGTCGTTCGAATTTCGGACCGAATGTGGCGGTTGCTTTCACCGACAAACCGACCAATCAGAATTCGATATGAAGGCATCGAGGTGTCACCATCTGTGATCAGACTTTATAGCGTACAACACTGCAGATGTCTGATTATGTATCTCTGTTCTCTTTTCTATTTACCCGGCAGCACTAGTGTTCATTATTGTGGTGTGGGCCGAAAAAATGATCATGATATTTCAGGGTATTTCTGTGATAATAATATTCTTGCTAAAACGAAGAAATATTGCAAAATAGTTGACTATAAATTTCAAGAACATACACTTATTGTTTTATATATCAGCATAAACTTTGCCTTCAAATATTCTGTTTCTGTTATGTGTGTACATCTGATCTATTGTAACCAAACCCCTTCGATGCTGCTGAAGTCGCTCCCCTTTTCAGAACTAACTTCTCCACCGTGGAGCCTCTTTCGGCCGCGCTCGTCCTCGCTGTGTGTACGTTAAACAATATGTTTGTATTTAAATCCAAACGTTACGTGCTCTCAACCAAATGCGGTCGGCCTAACCGTCTTCAAGATGTAACATAAGGTCATCTTACAGGGATATGAAGATTACAAATCGGTCAACTCACCGCTTATATTTTTATATTTTAGTAGATGGACAGTTTGATTGTCTGACATCCTAGATTAACAAGTGAAGGGTGTGTGAGTGACAGCGCCGTACCTTCTAATGTGTGCTGAAGCTCCAACACCTGGTTGATGAGCCTCGTCTTCTCCTCCAGCTCAGCCTGGTTCTCCATGTCACCTGCAGCCGTCAAACATGACAGTCAAATAGAGAAATGACTTTTGTGTGTGTGTGTGTGTGTGTGTGGTCTCACCATCGTCTGAGCTCATGGTGAAGTACTCGTCTTCCTTTCTGGAATGCAGGGCTGCGACTCTCCGGGACACTGAAAATAGATGTAACAGTTCAATTTCTACCAATATAACCTGTTTAATGTAAATGTTTACAGTAGAAGGGTCTCCTGCTTGAAGATATTGTTTTACCTTAATTGCATATATAGGTGAAATGTATTCAATCAATACAATAACTCACTTCTGGCCAAATCCATCCTACATCATCATGAACACCATTGCACTGTTTAACACTTTTTAACTGTTTTATTTTATTTGTATATACTGTGCATTTTTGTACATTTATATCTACACTACCTCTATTTTTATTCTGTAATTTGTATTGCTTTTGCCGTATCTTCCATGCTGTTGTAACGACAAAATCCCCCTTGTGGGATCCATAAAGCATTCATTCATCCATCCATATCAAAACTCCTCAAAACATGTTTCACCTTCATACATCATGAGGGTTGGTTATATAGTCTGTGGCTCGACCACTTTGGAATGTGAGATTTAATTCAAATACATCACATCTGTCTTTAAATTTGAATGATTAAAGCACGTTTGCTAAAATAATCTCAATTTGATCTCACGAGCTCAGCATGCAGGTGACTGACTGACGTCACATCAGACTGGACTAGTAAAACAAGAAATCACACTAAAAACGCTTTAATAAACTGGAACTAACCTACTATGAGCTGAGGCTATGGCCGAAATACAGACTGGAGCCGTCACCGCGTCTGTTGCTTCCCAGAAGGCGTGTGAACGTCTGTAATCCCATTATAACGGGTTAAAGAAGAGGAGACCAGCTGGCGGAAGAAAACAGCCTGGACCAGGCCTGGTAGCATGCTAACACGCTAGCAGCAGCTGATTAGCTGTAGCCGCTACGCTTAATTGGGTGGAGCCGCGTAGCGTGAAATACACAGTAACGTAGAGGACACTTACCTTTACGTTGTGAAAAACAAGAATTGCCGCGTTGAGCTGAAGAATGTCGAGGGAAATGTTAAAGGTTGTTGTAAATTAGCACAGCTTGTGGTTCACACCAGCTGAGTTCACTTTGTTCAGTTCACTACAGCAGGCCGTTCCACCGTGGAGCCTCCAGGGGGCGATGTTCAGCCACAGAAACTCATCAGACGGTGAGACGTCACAAAGAGAATATTTGTTTTATGACCATTTTCAAACTATTTCTGTCAGCACTAATGACAGCACAATGTATGATACAAATGTTGATTTATCATGAAAAAATATCTTCAGTTATCCAAAATGTACATAACTTCAGAACGATACACATTTGTATATATATATATATATATATATATATATATATATATATAAGTTGTAGCAAAACATCATTCCAGGATTTGCACAAACCTGAAAACCATCTGACTACAGCCACTATTAATGGGAATAGGAAAATGGTAATGATGTTTAGGATGTAGGATTTAGGATGTATAGGCCATGAACACCCAATATAGCCATTGGCACAACCATGTACATTAATACACTGTATTATGTGTCTATTTCCACTTTGTATGCAGGTACATTCACAACCTTAAAAGGAAAGATGATCTTTACATTTAGAGAGCCATCCAAAGGTTTTTGTTTCACTTTGCTAAATAAACCTCAAAGTTGTTTGGTTTCATATCACGTGAAGCCCACTTTGAGTGGAAAGACTCTGCATTATAATTATGGACATATAAATTGCATGACAAATGTGGCTTCATTTTGTCTTTATCTTGGCAGTGTAGATGATCCTTGGGATTGGACCAATGAACCCTCCTTTCATAGGACTACTATTATATTTATTGTTCTGCATAATTTGGTGGAGATGAAATCTTCAGATAGTAATGTAAAAATACTTGTGTAGTATTCCATGCACTATTCCAATCACACCCAGGAGAGACAGTACGCCTAAGACAGCCAGAGACAGAAAGAATCCAGGTAACCTGCAAACCAGAAAACACTCAGTCAGCATTTTCATATTGTCGAAAGTCACACACAATACAATCACTTCAAGTCAGTGTTCTCAGTTTGTTTTACGTTGAGGTGTTTGTTATTCAGCTCGATAAATTACCTTTTCTTGGTGCCTTTGACATATCCGTTGAAATACATCTGTCGGATGACGATGTACACGAGTCCTCCTGCAGCTGCAGCCACCTCACTGAAGAACATACCGCAGGTCCAGAGAGCCACCAGGAACACAGGGTAAAACTCCACACAGTTCTGACTGTGAAAAAACACCATTCATGTCATAACATCCTTGAGTTTGACTGTTGCTTTTCACAGAAATAACTTGTTGAATAGCTGAGATTTAAAACTGAAAGTCATTACTTCATTTATGCTGGTCACTTTGTTTCAAATAACTGATCTAATGTGTGGTTTAGCAGCACTTTAAGGTGCCTATAATACCGTATTAGAAGGACATTTGTATCTCAATTTATTATTATACAGAGTTTGACCATTTGAGAAATATTCCTATTCATCTTGTTGCTCAGAGTTAACTGGAAAAATTAATATCAGTCTCATAACTACCTGTTTATTAGGAAGCTGGCGCCTTATTACTGATTACAAGTATATCTTGAGATTCATGACAGCTCTGTAAACAAGCTGTCAATGCTGTGAGAAAAGAATTACTCATTTCAGAACAAAAGAAATGATCAAATATTTTCTGATCGTGCTTTTTCATAAGCAAGACTTGTCTCTTAATAAACATGTGTCATAACTCATCACCCAAAATCGATACACGATGTCTCACCCTAATGGTCATCTCATTATGTCACTAGATTACAGTCTTACTGTGCGCGGAAAGTCCTCTCGAACTCTGGAGGTCCAGTGACAGCAGGAGGTAGGATCTTGTGGGCCATCCTTGACAATCCAACCCGCCGGGCCAGGTAGCCTGAGAGGACACAGTGAAGGTGGTGATCCAGTTTCTAAAAATTATTCATAGACGGTCGCGTCCACAAGATAGTCAAACCCCTTCCCTTTCCAAGCCACAAAGTTCACCAGCTGCCCAGCAAATTCACACCTTTGGAATAAATTCTCTGAGTTCAAGTCAACACGATTTGCTTGTACATGTGAGACCATCGAATTCACTCTGAAGCAGAGTGAAAGTTACCCTTTTCTAGGAGTTGATCTTTTAACACTTTTCAGGAGTTGAACCTGAACTGTTTGGGAGTTAAAACTTGACTCCCATGAAGTCACAATGAAGTTAAATTTTCCTTTAACCTCGAGTTGTTTGAATGTGAACTCTTTCACAATGTTAACAGTCAACACTTAACCGTGTGTATTATTTCACATTCATGGAGTTAAAATTTCATCACACTAAAAAGGTTTTATGTAAGACTGACTACAAGATGACAACGTATTCGTCACAAATTTATATTTAACAAATATATGCATTGTGATTGTTTGCAGTGTTCAACAATTAATGCTGCATGAATACTTTGTGAAACAAGTTACAAACTAACCAATGTGATTGGTGTTACCGATGTTACGTTCCCACTATATTTATCATTATGTCTTCACGAAATATTAATAAACAGCATGTTTTAACTCCCAAAATCCAACTCTTTGTTTAACTCCAGGATGTTCCCCTCCAGAAATGTGCTGTGTGCTAATCCCATCACTACCAGGCTGCTCTCATTAGCTACAGCGAAGCACGGTGGTGGTGGCATCATGCTTCTCAGCCGCATGGACAGGAAAAACCGAGGAGAACTGAGGGAATGATAAATACAGCCAAATACAGAAAACTCCTTGAAGAAACTCTTGCAGACTGCACCGACCTGAAACTGGGGCAGAGTTTCAGCTATCAGAACATCAGTGGCCCGAGGCATTCAGCCAAGAAAACAATGGAGTGGCTTCATGACCATCTCTGACTGCTTTCTCTATTTGAAATGAAATCAACAACACAAAAAGTAAAGGAGCCTGAATACTTTCTGAAGCAGCGCTGGGAATCCAAGCAGACTTTCTGTCTAGTACAGGCCTCTCCTTGTCGGAAAACAATTAAGATGAAAGCTCAGCTTCACTGAACGAATGAAAACAAAGAAGACCTCCCGAGTTTTTCTGTCAGACGTTGTACCCTTTGCCCAAAACGCCCCCACAGTAATAACCCTAACCTTAAACACATCTTTCACCGCTTCACAACTAAACCAGCATGCGGTCATGTTTGACTCACCCATATGCAGGGCAGACAGAAGGGAAACTGCAGCTAACAAAAAAGGGGAGTCAGAATCCATCGCTGTGCTGAAAATACTGTCCTCCTCGTAGTCTGCTTCTACCAAACTCTACTTTACATAACAAGCAGGAGGCACTTCCTGCAACTTCAGCACATCCCACTACAAGTGCTGTCACGTTGGTGCCCTCCCTCTGCACAGACATGAAGGCTTCTTAATAGCTGGACTAACCAGCTTGGCTACATGCATCAGATAAGGTCTTTTTTGTTGCAGTCTTGCAGCAGCAAAATTAAGGATTGCATAAAAATGAACCCTTCTTGCTGCAATGTGTGCTTTTTCTTCAAACTGTTTATTGTTTCTACTTCGTGCCAATCACACTAAATTCAATGTTGGTATTGGGATGTAAACTGCATGCTAAAAAAAAACATGAAGTACGGACAGATATTGCATGTAAAAATAAAAAAAGAGAGATGTAGATTTCCACTCAATACAGCCACCTTTATTGGCACGAGGTTCCAAAAAATATTCTTTAAAAAAAAAAAAAAAAAACATGATAACATAGATTAAAATCCTACAGGTACCAAAGACTGATGCCAGTTAGCTCTATTTTTACTCTGATAAAAACAAACAAACAAAACTATTTTAGGAAGTTATACACGACCTGTAGGGGAAACCTGAGCATTAAGGGACTCCCCTAATTCCCCACATGCAGATGTAGTCCGAAATGGAGTTGATTTATTAATTTAGACACAGGCAATATAAGTGTTGTGGAGAGTACAGCTAAAACAACAAATAACAATCTATTTAAAATTTATAAAAACAATCTATAATGTGATTTTACAAATTTACCAACAATAAAATACAAGGACAGAATTTACAGGAAGCTTACCTTACCTCCCTTACACAAAGCAACTTAACGCACAGCACCACTCTCAGCCAGAAAGAGAGAACAAAATCAAAACATATCTCAGAAATACCACAGAAGAAACGCTATCACAGAATCTTATGACCCAGGGTCTAAAGCCTTTGGGCCTGCAGTGGTGTGCACAATTACCAAAATACAAACCCACTGCAAAAGCCAAGGGAAGATGGACAAATGATGACAACAAAGCAGGAAAAGAAAGGCCACACTCATTCAGCAAGCTCTCCATGAGATGTACCCGCCACACCCTATAAAAAAGGAGAAAAAGGATTTAAAAACTTGACTAACTAAAAACTAAAATTGAGAGACAAGCAAGGTTGAAACTGAAATCTGCTGAAAGCAAACCCAAGGTGAAAAAACCACACATTTTAGTGCAATATAGAAAGCTGCAGTTGAATTTTGATATGGTATGTTGAATTGTATATTTGTATAATTAGGACAGCACTGAGCAACATAACATTTGGAGGTTGTTTACTTGGTTTGAAGAATACAGTGACTCAATCTAAAGATTGTCAGAAAATGGTGGTTAGACACAGATTATTAAGGTTGAACATTAATTTTGGCACGTGGTTTCTCGTGGTCACATCCTTACACTCTCATCAGTGCACATTTGTGGGGTTGTATTGCAATGCTAATATTGTGTCAGTGGAGGCCCAATATGAATGTCTAAAGTTAACAATAACAACAAATCATAGATATTAAAAATATCATAATGTGTAAATATCATAAACAGGTGTAAAGGAAAAAGTCTCTAACTGTCAATAAGGAGCCACAAAGTCCATGCTGAGCAGAGGTGGATGGACGGGTCAAAAAAACATTCGACTTTACAGTCTGTTTCCATTTCAAACCAACGTTTTTATTTTTTAACAATGTTAGTCTTTTATTGTAAGTAATTTTGAATTCAATCCACGGTCTTCCCGGAGACGTAACTGCGTTTTCGTGTGCCTAAATGTAACCTATCATTCACCACAGCACGAGCACGGTATTACATGGTTCATCATTATTTTTTTCCAATTCAAACTGTGATTGTTGACTGGCTTGAGGACAAAAACACAGCAAAATAAAACAAGAACAAAATCACATATCATGAACTATTGCTCCTGACACAGGAAATCCTCTTATTGACGCCATATATCCCTACTGTGGGGATTATAACCTGGTTGTTAGTCATATCGCTTTACATTTATGATGTCTAAGTCTTCCACTCAATAAACTCAATATATCTCTCCACGGGGTCCAACTGTCAACCTCTTATTAAAATTGATACCACAGTATCAAACATTGTCTGATTTATAAAAAGTGAAAAGTGTTCATCAATAAGGGACTGCACATCATTTACCACCAATAGCAATGACGACTGTAAGGAAAAAACGGACAGCTTTATATTCACTGACTTCAACCTAAATTGACTACGTCGGGTATATCTGTGCAAGTCATTAGACAGTGAGAACCTCCAGGGTCATGTTTGGCTCGAAAGCCTTGCCAGTGGCCATTTGTTGCCGAGCCAAATGACGCCCTGCAGTCGAAGCTGCGGAGTGTGATCATCCAGCAGCCCCCTGCAGCATGGACAGCGATGATGAAAACCTGGAAGAGGTTGTGGAAGGTATGTAATGTGTCTGCTATTGTATTTACGCGCAGACGACGAAATTTGGGTTCATGGAGAACATTTCTCTGCCGTTTGAAGATTCTGATTTCAAAATCTCCACGAGTCAGTCGGTCGGTGGGTCGGTGGGCCCGCCCGGTCACCTCGGAGCGCCGGGGACTTTATTGCACACAGGAATCCGCTTGCCAGCCGAGTGAGAGCGGTCTGGGTGAGTGTCTCGCTGCCAGCGTGGCTGGTGGAGATATTCGACCGGACAGGAATTATAACATGACCTGTTTCATGTTTCTTTGCTACACGCTACGATATTTATGACAATAAGCAACGCTGTAATTCATAAACAGGTGTGTTTTCATACTTTGACTCTCGGTTAGACTGACAATTTATTTCACCGGGCAAAGACGTTTTATTTATGTTACAAGAACCGGAATAATAAAACCGTGTTTTGTGGCTCTCACTGTGAGTATGAAAGCTACTGGACTCAGTTTGCTGAGTTCACACTACATCCGTTGCCATTAGCATGTATTAACTGTCCTTCTACTGAGAAACAAAACGATGTTTGAACCTGCTCCACGAAGTTGGCCGGCGAGCGCCATCTTTGTTTTGATTTGTAAACAGAGCCGCGACTTGTGAATAAAAATCGGACATAGTCGTCTTTTTGCCACTCTGTGGACGTAATATTATACCATCCTGATTCTTAAACGAGTCTTTGACAATTCTAGAAATACGTTTGGAACAATGGCGAGTGTTTAAAACGATCTTCTGGGAGTTTTGAACTTCGTTAGTTCATTTATTTTTAGAATAAAGATAACGGTGAGCTCAGTGACCTTAATGTTGAATCTGAAACCAGAGGGACACGTGACGGTACGACGGCAAACCGCAAACATCTTTTACTTTTTGCGTTTCTATTCATTAACTGGCCTAATTCAAAATCACCCGCTACTACATTAGTATTATCAGTAAATTTACTAAACGTCTCAAAGTACTCGTTGCAGTAATAATGAATTTGTACACATAACTTGATCACATTGTTAATACTGAATTGTAAATATCATTTAGCAGTTGATCTGCTCCAGGTGAAGCTAGTTTCAACTAAATCAGTCCAATGGTTCCAAACCTAGGGCTCAGGGACCTACAGAGGGTCAGAGGGATTGTGAGAGGAAAGAAAGAGAAGAGTTAAAATCCTAATCTGTAAAATAGCATGTCACTAACCATAGTTTTATAACATACATGTAATGGAAAGGAAACTGCAATATGTATTGCCAAAAGTTGGACATAACACTTTCTGACTTTCTTTCAGAAAAAAACATTGAAGATTGACAAATCTGTAATTTTACATCAACAATGGATTAAATGATGTGGAATGTGGAAAGGAGTCAACCCACAGAGAACATGTATCTGACTATGCAGTTCCCTTCAGCTCCACAAAGCTTTTTAGCATCCTTTGGCTTATTATTTTCATTGAACAATTCACAATTTACTATTTGGGTTTGCCAGATAATTTTTCTAATTACAGAACCATAAAAGGAGAGTGAATATTGGACTAAAATTTGAGGTTTTACTAAAGAATGGTAATGCCTCCGTCTGGTTGATGTTAATAGACATTTAGTGAGTGGTGAATTATCAACACAAAGCTTTTCTACACTAATGTATTGTGCATTTTTAGCTATGTGTTTTTGTAATTCAAAATATTGTGCATCTTTTTTAGCCATGTGAATACACAAGACAAGTATTCTGTCGATGTTAGCACTTACTACCAGAAGGAGGAACTTTAGTGAGGTCTTCCTCAGGAGTTTGGGTTTACTTATAAAGGGTTAATGATTTAAAGGCAGCCACAGAAACCTTTGGCATGCTTTTATTTATATACATGTTTCATTGAGGTCCTAAATGTTGTTAATTGAGTCTTGAATGATTGAAATTATTTCAGAATTTAATTATTGGGTGGGAACATGGTAGGGATCATGAGCTCCTAAAGGGGAATCCAATATAATCCAGATTATAGTTGTACATTGTACTCAACTGTTTTTGTGTGTGTGTGTGTGTGTGTGTGTGTGTGTGTGTCTGTGTCTTCAGGCCCTATGGATGAAGATGATCAGCCCCATGGTTTCTGTACAGTGACCTACTCGTCCAGTGATCGTTTTGAAGGACACTTCACGCACGGAGAGAAAAATGGCAAGGGCAAGTTCTTCTTCTTTGACGGAAGGTACTGTTAAGACAAGACAGATCCGATTATTTCGAGTCTTTTATGCATTTCACCAAACTGAAGTAGAAAAAAGTAGTTTCTGCATTAATAAAGCATGCAAGCATGGTCTGCAAAATTATGACAAGTAGTAGAAGGACAATCTGACATTCCTACAAATGATTTTTATATATTTAAAGAGTCTGACTTGATTTCCTGTCGTTCATTAAAATGCGTCTCAGGTGATCAGATCACAAGTGGACAGCTCTAAATACACGTGTAAATGCACCAGAGACGCGTTGAGAAGGTATCGTGATCCAGATGCTTAGACCACAATCTTAGGTTGTATGGGCCATATACGGCCACTTCCTTTTAGCAGCGTGTACCCAAATGTTTCCTGGGCCACGGTGGACCACCGACTCAACTGACGTACTCTGTGTAAGCCGTGGAAATAATATCCATGAGAAACTAGAATTACTGCCTCCGTCGGCCGGTCAGGTCCAGACTCGTATAATATGGGCCGACGTACGGAAGGCTTTGAGGGAGTCCTTATATGGAACAGTGAAGTTGACCTTTTGGAAATAAAATGTCATCAATTCATATCAACACAATATTATAGACTCAGCGTCCAGAAAGAACATCGTATTGTAAATAAAAAGAATATATGTGTGTGCTAAAAACAGACCGCTTATGTTTGATAAGACCACAGCCATTTTTATTTTCAGTCACTTGAAATTTAAATTAAAAAAAAAAAAATGTCTTTGCATAGTTTGTGAAGTATTGACTGAGCATCTCTCACGGCATCATTCAAAGCTACTGGAAGTCCCTGTTTGTTTGCTTTTCTGTAGTTCTTCACCCCTTGAGATGTTTGTGTAAAATCTTAATCCAATTAGCATCTGAATTCTTGATTTATGGCCACCCATGTGTTTTTGTGAGGTTGAATTTAATCTTAATTTTCTGCCCTCTCCTTTCTTTCGCCTCCCTTACAGCACCTTGGAGGGTTTCTATGTCGATGACGCTCTGCAGGGCCAGGGGGTGTACACGTATGAAGATGGGGGTGTCCTCAACGGGACGTATGTGGACGGCGACCTCAACGGGCCGGCGCAGGAGTTCGACGGAGAGGGCCACCTGGGGTTCAAGGGCCAGTACAAAGACAACAACCGCTGTGGGGAATGCTGGATCTACTACCCTGTGAGTCATCTCGGTGCTCGCTGCAACACACCGGCTACAGCCGGAGGTCCTTTTTCTCTACTGAACTGAACAAAGCCGCCACACTGCTGTGATTTGAGACAGCATGCCGACCTTCCAGAATCGGAGGTCTGATGTGTAACACAACAGTGTCGGTGTCGAGTCCGGTGCCGTGACAACTCTCAGCATCTGTGTAAAAAGGAGAGCTGGATGGTTCTCTCTGTTACTTCCTCTCCTGCTTCTTAACAGCGGAACAACAATGCCCAACACATCCAGAGAATAATGGTGCAACGTTGATCTTAAACAGGCCGTTTAAAAAGATACTTATATTTACATGCAGTCACATGGTTTTGAAAGCCTTATGAAACATGATAAATTAAATAATTTAGAGAACATAGCAGAAGTAAACTAGAGTATGTGACCAGTGTTTGTTGACTGTGTGTATTGTGCATGCGGGTGTGTACTGTGGTGTGCCTAGGACGAGGGCTGCGTGTTTGGGGAGGTGAACGAGGAGGGGGAGATGACTGGTGACCTGGTAGCTTACATCTACCCAGACGGCCGCACGGCTCTCTACGGAAGCTTCGTGGACGGGGAGCTGATCGAGGCTCGCCTCGCCACCCTGATCTCCAACCAGACCGGAAGGCCACGCTTCGAAATCACTCCCGCCAGTGAGTAGTGATGTCATCTTTATGTTGGGAACATCCACACTAATACATTCTCTACATAAAATCCATAACTTTTGTCACGTTTGCACACTACTCGGGCATTTTTGAACCCCTAAAAACTTGAAAACACTGCTGTCTCGGTTTTAGTTTGAAAACTCGGGGGGGTTAATAAGACATGTCAATTAGACCAAGTTGTTTTTTTTTCTGAGTATTCCTTTGAAACTGAGACAGAGATCAATTTAATCACCGCTTCTGATGTGTGATTGATTCAGATGATTTGCATCAGCCAATGTAATAATGCTTCCTCTTGGAGATGGTGCCCTAAAATTTGAATGCATACAAAACTTAAGTGGAGTAAATCTGGGACAGGTGTATGTTGTTATAAGGGCTATATCTAAAAAAAAAAATGCTGTCTATATCAATGTAACCCTACTAAATTAAAGGGGGGACTTTGGCATTTTAATGCAGTATCCGTTATTGTGTTTCAAAATTTGCTGAGGAAGCGAGCCTGAAGAAGAAAAACATAAATCTGGACTGTCGTCCAAAATAGGGTTTAAACTGTGGAGAGGCTGTTTCCTACACTTCCCATTTATTCTGCTTTCCTGCCTGTAAACACCAACTATTTCAAACTTCATACCACCTCATTCTTAGCAGGCTTAAAGAAAAAGCTCGTCCAGAGCCACAAAAACTAAACTGCACTTCATGTATAAAATCGATGGAGTAAAGTAGTGAAGTTCAGTACATGTCACCACAGTGAAAATACAACATGACTTCACAGTGTTTATGTCAAAAGGGGCACATGATGTTACAACGAGAAAATCTAAATGAAACAGAGTGGGATCCTTACATACTTGAATGGGTCTCCAGTTAAAAACAACTGCACTTAACCTCGTGGCTCATTTGTGAAATCAGTCCTCTGTGTTTTTGACGTCTCTTTTTGAGGTCCTGTGTACTCGTACGATAAGTCCACGTCCACCTGTCTCGCCACCCACGCTCTGCTTCCTGACCCTTACGAGAGCCAAAGGTAAAGTTAGCCTCATGCAAACCTGTTCACTGACAGATGAAACGAGTCGTCACCGCACACTGTCAACATGTGGTCTTTCTGCGTCAGGGTGTTTGTGGCGGACTCTAGGATCAAAGGAGCAGGGCAGGGCCTGTTCGCCAAGACGCTCGCCGAGACCGACACTGTGATGGCTTTTTATAACGGAGTACGCATCACACACTCTGAGGTATGACACAGATTACCAAGAAATCAAAGACATCATTAAGAGCTTTAGTGGTTGCGCAGAGTCCCTAAACTAATTTGAAAAATGAAAATTACACGTTAAATATGTGTACGGAATTTGATTTTGATATTGAATGAGATGTAACACCTGAACATCACATGTTGCAAATTAACTAATTGGTAGGAAAGCAAAGCTCAAAGTTGAAAAAGTCAGCTACAATGTCTGTAAAAATGGGTCAAACTGACAGTTTAAATTGTAAACACTCAGATGCATTTGTCTTTTTTCGAAGCGCCTGCGATCATAAGCACCTTTTACAAAAGGCACATTTAGCCTGAACTCAGAGAGCATAGTATTGACACGATGAAAAACGTGTTTTTGTCTTTTAAGGAATTCTAAAATCGTTCATAGATACCAGAAAAACTTGTTGTTTTTTTTTTACATTAATGAATATTTCTCAAATATATGAAAACTGATATATTTAATGTTTGTACACAGCCAGCTGTAACTTCTCGTAGAGTGGCCTTGAATTAGTCAGCACAGTAGTCACTTCTCACGGCCGCGAGATGTAACTACGGTTGGTTATCATCCTGGGGTTGTTGGGGTTACTGAAGACGCTTCATCTGTCCCCGTGGACAGATGTGATTCTGGACAGACTTCAGACTTTTACAGCGTTCATCAGCTGTTGGAAGTTGCGGCACCTCTCTCCTCTCCTCCTGTCGCGTCCACAGCAACAGGCCAGAGTTTTCCACGAGAGTATGCATTGGTGAGATGTTCAGGCTTCCCATGGTGGGGAATTTGTCCTGGAAAACTCCATATGCGTTTACAACCACAGGGTCCAGGCAGATATATGACATTCCCTCATCAGTCCAGACTTTTCTTGGGCCCTGTTAATTGGATGAGTGTGACTTGTATCATCGTCATGCTCCAATTCTGCTTTTAAATGATCTGATTGATGAATCACAAGAACAGTAACAGTGACGCAACACTGCCCATACCACATTGCTCTTTGTAATATTGAATCAGCAATCTGTTATTAAACAAATTGACAATATTGCATTCCTCAGATTGCCAGCTTATATGCATTTTTGTTGAAAACATCCAAAAAACAATACTTATTATCATGTTGACATCAGAACATTGTTCAAGACAAAGTAAGAAGTAAAGAGGAGAAAGTAAGCAGCATTTTACTGTTGAAGCTAATAGTTAAGTTTAGTTTTGGCTAGTCCATATTTTTTTTAGGTCATTTTTGCAATGTTTGTACTAATTCAAAACATCTGTCTATTTTTTGTCGTCGTTGTTTACTTGGACTTCACAGGTGGACAGCCGAGACTGGGCGCTGAACGGAAACACAATCTCACTGGACGAAGACACTGTGATCGACGTCCCTCAGCCGTTCGACCAGACGGAGAAGTACTGCGCCTCGCTGGGTCACAAGGCGAACCACTCCTTCACCCCCAACTGCAAATACGACACGTGAGTACAAACAGTCAGGAGCAGAGCAGAGAGGGGAAGTCGATCACAGGGTTTAGGAACATGGAAATGCAACGTGTCTCCTTATTCAGTCCGGAAACAATCCATTTCTTTTAAATTACTGGTCCGGCTCACATTTTGTACAAGTGAACTCAAAAGATATTTCCCATCATCCATAATTTGAAACTTTATTTTGTGACTTTTGCCGTTATCAGTTATGATACCATTGTCCTCGGGAACACGGTTATATTGATGCGAAAAAGTCAGACGTCGGGGAAACGCAACAAACTTCAGGATCAACAGTCATACCATCACGTATAAATCAGCTGTTTTCTACTTTTGTGGGAAGTAAAACTTATAGTTTGGATTTTCTGATGTTGCTGGGTGCATTTTTTTCAGCCAGCCACTGCAAGCCCTGCGAACTTGTGAATTTGGGTTATAAGAATAAAACAGACATAAATTCATTTGAATGCATATATTTCCCCCCCAAAAAAATTCTAGTCATTCTTCTTAAAAGAAAGCCTGCCTTTAACAAACTTATATTGCAGGCACTTTTTGTAGTCAGCCTCAAAATCATTGCAACAATAAGAAGAAGTTGATAACGACTAACACCATACTAGAACCATCAGGTATACTCGCCTTGCTTTTCGATCTGAGCTGACACCGGGTAAGAGCCCAGAATCCACTCAGAAATGGAATGAATTCACACAGTTAAGATTCATTTTCCAATGGCGTTATCATGAAATGTCAACTGTCTGCATATAAAGTAATCAAATTAGCAATGTCACCACTGTCAAATTACAAATGGTGCACACATATTTGTCTTGAAACGTTCAGTGCTGGACGTTTGGTTTGGGATGAGACTTGTGTTTGATTCATCCTGTGATCCGAATGCAGCATTTTACTGTTGTTGCTGCATCAGCTGGAATTTGAACTACCGCATACATAAGTAGTAAGAGTGTCGTTTTTGGCCCAAAACCGCAGAGCTGAGGCAACACAGTGATTAACACGTCCCTCTCCCAACGTTTTTGAAACGTGTTGCTGCCACTAAATTCAAAATGAGTATATATTTTACATAGAACAATCAAATTTCTCCATTTCAGCATTTGATATGTTGTCTTTGGTCTATTTTCAATTAATTATGGGTTTACATGATTTGCAAATTATTGCATTTTATTTTATTTTCCTCTGACACAGCGTCCCAACTTTGTGGAAAGCGGATTGTACGATCTGAATATTGATATGTTGCTTATTTCTCAATGGACATTTTTTATTTGATTTATTTTTTGCTTGATTTTTCAAAATACCATGACAAGACTTTTATTTTATTTGTTTGTTTTCTCTGCTGTACAAACATACCAAACTGTAACATAACATTTCTCGTGAGCAAGTGTTGTGAAATGATCATGATTGTGTTTCCTTTCTGAATTGTTTTGTTTGTGTGTCTGTCTGTGGTCTGTAAAGGTTCGTCCATCCACGTTTCGGGTTGATCAAGTCCGTCCGAACCTTGAGGGCTGTGCAGAAAGACGAGGAGCTAACCGTCGCCTACGGTTACGATCACGAGCCAACAGGAAAGAACGGCCCGGAGGCTCCCGATTGGTATAAGCATGAGCTGCAGGTGTTCCAGCAGAGACAGGCAGCTCCCACTGGCCAATGAGAACAGATCAATGCCTCTGGACACGAAAGCAGCCCCCCCCCCTACCTGTCCTGCCGCCTCCCAAGACTTCTGGAGCATCGTGACAACCTGCAGCTGCAAACCCCACCGTATATGTCTGAGAACTTACTGTGCTTTGTATGGTATTTGAGTGGAATACTGGTTGACCAATTCAGTATTAATGGAGGCTTGGGCCACACAAGAACTATGCAAGAAGCCAAATGATACAAGAGGACACACGTCTCTGGCCGGAGGTGCTGCTTGGTCCTTTTTTTTTTATCAGATATTTACACATTCATGGTTGGTGCTTTGAAATTAAGGATATGAATAGTTTTCACTGTATCTTCACTTATTTGTAGTTTTCGCGCAGCAGCTGCAGTTTCTGAAACAGGGTGTTCTTAGTTTTGAGTTTAACGTGATTATTTGTACCACACACACTCTAATCTGTGTAAAGTGTTTCACTCGCACTTCAATTGAATTAATTCAACTGGCCCAATGCACAAAGTTTAAATTAAGTTCAACTTTATAGGCCCGTTCATTTATCTTACAGAGTATTACAGTGACTAACTTATTTATAACATCTGAAGCTGTATTCCCTGAGCTTTGTAAAGATGATTTGTAACTTAAGGACTCTGGGAGAAAACAATGGAAGGTCTTCTACTACAGTAAAGGCCTGTGAGCTTGTTCCACTTTTCTAACCTAATTATCTGTGTTCATATGCTCTCAAAAATAAAAGTCCCAGATAAGGGAAAGTAATCCACATGCCTTATTTGTCTTGTGAGTATTTTGCAATTGCCGCTTTCTTAAACTGGTATTTATTTAAAAAGACAGTGTAGGGTTTCATGTTACATTTGTCCATCCATCCCCGAACACCTCCCAAGAAACAAAGCAAATACATCCGGTACAGAAAGCAGGAACATGCAGAATTACTAATACAGAAATAAATCAATAAATTAATACTCAGGCTTAAATATCATTGAATGAAAGATTTCTATAAAAGGTCATGGGTTCCTCTTTATTTAAATTTAACTAGGAATGACATTACATTACATATCCAGGAGCTGCATGCAGGTAGGATCTGTGATTTATAATCTGAGTGAGTAGAGACGCAAACCTGAGAACATCAGTCTGACCAGCTGTTATTTACAGGTAGTGAATGAAGATTGCAATTTCAGGTGTTCCTGTTCATCAATTTGGACAACGTGGTTTAAGAATGACTCTCCAAAACTTGTAAATTTAGGACAGGCCATTCACATGTGTGAGATTATGGAGGCTGTCAGTGATAATAGGAAAAGTTCTAACAGTCTAATCTTCAAAAAAAAAAAAAGTTTTTTTGAAGTATTTTAAATTGGATGAGACCCAGCCTCTTACATAGCTGCTTTTAAAGCACCATGAGTCAATACTTTTTTGACAGAGTGCCAATGTAATCTATCCTTCTAAATTCCAGCAGGACTATCTATCGCAACAAAGTTGACCAGATATGACGTGAACTTTTAATGAATGAAATTTCTGTGTTTAACAGGCCTATTCTGGTTTCAAAAACTATCCAGAATCTTGCAATTCATATATTCACATTTCCAAAATGTTTCCTTTTTGTTCAACAGTCTGTAAATAAATAAATACCATCAATTAGTTTGATTTGAGAAAACACATGCCATTACTTGACAAAATGTTTTTTTAGCAGGTTCAAGAAGTACAGTTGTAGTTTGGAGATACTCAGTCTTTGTGTATAAAATTTGTATATATAAAAAAATGTATACTTGGCTGGCCTGAAGCCTGGCCAGCAAGGAGTTTTACCATCAACTTCAAATTATGTTCCATTAGTACTTTACTGAAATTTATATTTGTTGTTGTTTTGTGACAGTCCGAAGTTCAGATACATCAGCTAATTAAGGATCTTGTTTTGATATTTTCCGTTTTGTTCTTCAGTGTAGAAAGCTTTAAATGAGTAGCTGTGTGTTCCTCTGGTAACCTACTGTGCTAAAACTATTTTGTGAAAATATAAAAACTAATTTAGAGCTAGGCTATAGGATAAAGTATTCGTACATTTGGTTTGAATCAGTTTGAACGCTGACATGATAAGGGGGCGGGGTTTGACAGCCTGAGAGTCCAAACTCTGGGCATTTTACCACGCGGTTCTCCACCTGCTGCTGGTCAGCCGGTTTAATAGATAAACTTCCTACCTGCTGAGTCAACACAGGAACCGACCTGCCGCCCGGAAGATCCACCCCACTGGGTAGAATACTGTGACTGTGACCGTCTGCAATTAAAAAAAGACTCATTTTTTTGTTTTCAGAGATAACTGTCGCCACCGGACTCATGTTTCTGACACAGAAATCCAAAGAAACAGGGCCGAAAACTAAGCAAAGTTAAAGCTTCGCCCTGTAGAGCGACACGACGGGTTGTAGGGGTCTTTCCGGCGGCTCAACACCTGGACATGGACCGACACAGGTACTTTATTTTTAACCAGAAGAGCGTGCTCGTCCTCGGTGTCCTCCAGATCGCCTGCGCGGCTCTTTGTGTGATCTGTGGATTCATAGACGCTGTTTTCCGCAAGGACACCCCGCTGAGCACCACCAGGACGCCGGTGTGGGGAGGACTGGTGAGTCTCACAGACACCTTCACTAGTACATCAGTGGGGAGTAAGTCAGGATCAAAACGTTTGTTAATAAGGCTAAATTTCCAAGAATATGAAGTAAAAATCTGGTGTGAACTTCATTACAAGGATATACAGTAGATATTTGACCGCAGTGTTTCCATCCTGCTGCTCTTCTGTCATTTCATTCAGACTGTTTTCACTTTCTTTTAGATCATGTCCTCTCCAGGTGTTTTGGCGTGTTTTGCCTCCCAGAGGAAGAACCCAGTACTGGTAAGTGTGATGGTTTCTTGATTCTCTATGTGCCCTTTTTTGTGTGTGTGTGTGTGTGTGTGTATGTGATGCTCAACATTTGGTTTCTTTATTTTTGTTGTTGCTGTTGCTTGTTTTTTTTGGTCTATGTACTTAAAGCATACATTAAACACCTTTACTGACACCCACCCACATATTTGTTTCCTTGGCTGACTGTGTCCACCCTCAGGTGAGTGTGATGGTGGCGGCTGCAGGGCTTTCCTGTGTGACGGCAGTGGTCATATCAGGATACTCCTGTCTGACGCTCACCTACGGGGAGGAGAACGAAGAGGTCTTCCACCACCACCACAACCCTGAAGTGGTAACCGACAAACATACTCGTTGTGCTCAATGTTTTAATCCGTTAATCATTTCTTATGAAACCCAAGTGTAACACCAGCTGCACTCCAGAGCTCCACACAAACCTTTTACATTGGTTACACAGGTGTGTGTGACTTTGTGATTCGGAAGCACCAGCACATCATTTATATTCACCCAAAAGGGCATACAGAACTGAAGAAAACAACTTGGTGTTAGTATGTGTATCTTTACCATTAGTTAGACTTTTAGTGTGATATAAAATGTCCGGATTACATGTCATTCTAGTGTGTGAATTTTAAAAGATGAATGACAGAATGGACAATATATCCAGGAAATGCATGGGATCAATATTGAGCTGATGGTTAATGCAGTTATTGGGAAGTTTTGTGAAATTTATTGTAGTTCATTTCACATTAATGTCCCATTTGTTTTTCAAGTGTTCCAATGATGGAGAAATGCAATGTCAGCCTGCTTACTTGCTTTAATTGATAGTATATATTACAATATGTACAGATATACAGTGCAGACCTGTTTTTCATATTAGTCAGCACTTAGTTTTAATTCTACAACTTATGGACACAAATATTGGGACCTCCATCCATCCATCCATCCATTATCTATACCCGCTTTATCCTGAACAGGGTCACGGGGAGGCAGGGTACACCCTGGACAGATCACCAGTCCATCACAGGGCCACGTAAAGACAGACGGAAACAAAGACCATTCACACTCTCATTCACACCTAATGGTGGTTTGTAGAACCACCATTGAACCTGAGACGCATGTGTTTGGACGATGGGAGGAAGCCGGAGTACTGAGAGAACCCACGCAGGCACACGGAGAACATGCAAACTCCGCACAGAAAGGCCCGGATTATATTGGGACCTATAACCTAATATTTTATAGCACTCGCATATTAGCTTTGACTCAACTGACAAGCTGTGAAAGTAGCTTTGTGTTTAGCCAGACACCTACTGTAGCAAATGAGTACAAGCTATGAGTAACATGATGGTTATTACAGGAGAGTAAAAAGATGGGGATGTTGTTTATTTACCTTCAAGCATTTCATTTCACCACTTAGGTGATTAGGTGCGTCGAGTATCCGTTTGTTATTTTTCACATAAAAAGGAGCTTATTCAGCTGGTTTGGTGGAGCTCAGCTATGTGAATAAATGTTACAGTGTCCAGGAGCGACATGTGTTTCATTTAATCAAAGTAGGTCTCGGAGGGGGAAAAAGGTCGGAGAGCCCTTTGTTAGAGTTATATTTCAGAGGGGAAATAAACGGATGAGTGTTTATTGAAATGTGTTGTCACCTCTTGATCCCACACCACAGTCAGCTGGTGTTTAGCTGTCCTTCCCAGCTGTGATACTCGGACCATGCTGAGAATATTGTAACGAGAGCTGGAGGGCGCTCTGCTGGACAAACCGTGGCGACACGATTTCTAAACTAACCCTCGCATCATTTTCCGCGTAATGTTCTGTAAATGTTTCCTGATGGCACATATCATGCAACATGTACTGTATGTTGCTACGGATACATCCGTGATAGGCTTGTATTCGGTTAATATAATCAGGCAACCAACAAGTTAGTCTGTGTAGCTACAAATATCATCAGAACTGATCAGAAAAAACCGTTGACATGAATCCTCTCCATGGAATCATCTTTACCCGTATTTAGTCCCCTCGGATAAAAGGATCTGCACTGCAGTGCGTCCCATTTTTGCCTACTCATCACATGTTTTTATGTGTAAGAGTTGTGTTTGTTCCACATGATGCTCACAGGGTGTGCTGCAGTAACACTCGTCTCTCCGCACAGACGTACGTCCTCCATCGGATGGTGAAGGGGGCCAACGCCACCGTCCTGCTGACCTGCACCGTCAGCCTGGCTCTCTCCTCTCTCATTGCCTACGTGGGCTGCCGCAGTGTCCCGTGCTGTGCCTGCTATGATACCAGAACTGGACTGGTATGGATACTTTTTTTTAATTTTTTTATGTTAAAAACATACTTTAACAAACCACGTAATGTATGTATGCTTTGCTTGTTTGTATTTTTGTAAACTGCACGTGTCACCTCTACTTGAGAAAGAGCTTTGGAGGTCAGGATTAGGAGTGTTTGGCACATAAATATTTAATGATAATAAATATCTCAGGTAGGTTTGGTTAACGCGTAAACTTCTCCAAATCCAATCAAGAGCAGCTACCATTAGCCTAAACTCCCGACGGCATCCAATCGAGAACTGGAGTCCTGAGGTCACATCCAGGCTTGCCTCTGTTCCGCTTCAGTAACTCAATGCAACTTCTCATTCAGCATTTTTCATGCTTGTGTGGAAAAAAAAAAAAGTTTTTAACAAATTTACATCAGTCCCGCTGTTATATACAGACGTTTCGTAGTTCAATAGTCACCAAGATGTGACATTAAATCTGGAAATCCAGTATAGACTGCTAAAAAAAAAAAGATAATTATTGAATAAATAACAATATTAAATCATTAAATAACAAAACTGCCATATTTGGCCAAACATATAAAGTGAGTGCTGGATATACTGTTGAGAGATTTTTAGTTTCTAACATTGCTACAAATACCAGCAATTAATGCATGAATATTATTGAACTATTTTCTGACCTCCCCTGAAAGCAGCATTATTTGACTGAAGGGGGGAATCACCACAGTTCAGAATTGATAGCAACACTCGAGACAAGCACTTCACCTTTGAGATGGTCTTCCCTCAAAATTGATCACACGTGAAAAGAAGTGCGAGTACTTGTTGGGCATTAATGAGCAAGTGCTCTTCTTTACGCCCTTTAACTTTACCATTTTACAGAAATCTCCCAATAACAAGTGAAGTTACATTTCCTGTCTTTTTGTTTTTATAGCACTAATATTTCTATTTCTTTTTTTCTACTTTTCACTGCATCTATAAATGCTTCGTCGCTATGACGCTTCTGCAGCTTCTCTTCACATAACTGTGTCTTTAATCTAATTCACCTTTCTGTCCCGTTTGTGATGTGTGCTGCAGGAGACGCTGGTTCCTCAGTGCGATCCCGGGGACACTGAGATGGTGTGCACCTGGCGAGGTAGGACCTAATGTTGAATGTTGTACTGTAAAAACACCGATCTGTTCGGGTGCCCACATACACGGCCAGGTAGAAGACGAGAGTCTCCCATATTGGTAAAATACCAACATACAGTTCACTTAACCTGCACTTGAAGTGTCATGTTGGATCGATCAGAACCGTAGACTGTATGTAAACACGACAGCTCCATGGATGGATTCAGATTACAAGATGGCGTCGCAGTTATTCAAGTGAGAGCAGCTCAGTGACGGTTTTCCACCCACATATTCTGCGCTTGTCCTTCTGTCAGACGTCGTGTCGAGCATCCGGGACTGAGACTGCAGCCTGCGACGCCCAATCCGCCGCCCAGCGCTGTACCGCCGCTGGAGACTTGAACAGCTCTCAAGAAGTGAAGTCAAAATATCTTGATTGCCCCCGGTGACTGGTTGCAGTGTAGTTCATAAACCCCGCCCCCTCTATGTTGGTGGAGAGATCAAGAGACGTAACTTGGAGTACTTACTCACAAAGGTTATGTGCTGAGTTCCCAATGACCTTCTTCCATAAGTACACACAAAAAATTGTGAACGTAGTGCAGGAATTTTGACAGATTAGCGTTTTTTCAAATCGCACACTGACCGGAAAGAACTTCAGCATGTGAATGCATCACCCGCCAAAATATCTACAGTATTAATTATTTTACCCAGAAATGAACGTGTTTCCGTGCCCTCTGTTTAACACTCGATAAACACACTGATTCTTCTCTCCAGCAGCAGAAGTGAAAAAGAAACACATTTGTGTTCAGGGACAGCTGCAGCTTCCTCAGATGCTTTATTTTGAAAATTCTTCATGTCGGTGGCCCCGCCCCCTTCCTCTACAGAGCCAAGATGGCCACCGTTTAGGCTGGAAAGTGTCCAGAGTTTCACACTTCTTTTTGAACTGTTTTGAGTGAATCATCCTGGTACTCGTAGTTCACTGCATGTTTCTGTACTGACAGTGTGAACGTACTTCAGCACTTAAGATAGTGAATTTTAGTGCACAAGTACGACATCTGGAACACGCCAATAGTTTCCCCGGCTCCGTGCACATCACCGTGCCGCGCTCCGTTCCCACACAACTGCAGCCGTCTTTGAACCTTTTGATTGCCACTGTCATATGCCATTATGAGTGACAGCTGCTGAGAATGAGAGGCATGAAGTTCAGAGCTCCACCATGTGAATATCTAACTCACATTTGTACCTCAAACTGCACACATATGCAAACTGGAGAAATAATGTAGAAGCCCAGTATGTGAGGAAAGATGACAAGTGATTGTAATCTTTTGTACATTTTCCTTGAGCAGCACATGTTCTGTAAAAACCTCGACCTCCTTCTGTTCCTAACCCTATCCTCTTAGATATTTGTGTGAAATGTTGTCACAATTATTATGGTATGGCCTCAAATATGTTGTGTGAGGTCACAATTACTTTTGACCACCAGATTTTAATCAGTTCCTCCTCCTTTGTGCCAAATTTCGAGCAAAAAAAAACAAAAAACTGAAGGTGTTCACAAGCAAATGTGAATTACACACTTGCACCGTAGAGCTCTGATCAATCTGTCCTCTTAAATGAGACTGATTAATATTACTGTCAACATATTTATGAATTCACATTAATAATTAGTCTTTTATCAAAGACTCTGAAAACACCTTCTATACTTAAGCACTTTTTAAAAACCTGCCAGAAACCATTTAAATGATCGTATGAATCGCACAATATATAAGCACTTCCCTGGCTAACACTGTGAGTGTGGGTATTAAGGACCTGGGCCCAGTCCCAGTGTCCACCCACACCGACTCACAGACGTTGAGGTGCATTCCCAGTTAGTCTGTCAGGGTTTAGGGCTGTCCTACTGTAAAATCTTCCAATCCGTGAGGCCTCTCTGGTGGACATTTTGAGCCCTAAGTCTGCATTTCTGACCCCACAGTTCGTAGCAAAACTGGCGACATATTAAACGTGATTGTCTTTCCGCCCACAAAATGTAACCAAACCAAGCATGTATGGGGTCATCTGGAAGTCACAGAACATGGCTTTTTTTTTTTTTGTGATGTCACGATGGAATGTCTCAGTATGCCTTTTTGTACAATTTCAACCCTCATGAACTCAAACAGTGAAACACTACAGCTGTGACGTCAGATAAATCAGTCGGGGTTTCGGCTTCAGGGTGGACATTAACTTATGTTCCCGTTACTGTTTGGTGGTGATGTAGCTCCCCTCTGTCTCCAGCAGGAGGTGATGACAGGCTCTTCAACTCTCCAGTTCAGTCCACAGACAGAAGCACCACTGAGGAAGAGAACGGTGTCTCCAAACTGCCTCCGTACAGCAGACTTACCTGACGCGCCTTCATATCACAGAGGCCGGTCCTTAGCTGTCCTGTTTGGTTCCTTATTTGCACAGAGCACAGATGTGATTATGGAATATCATTTCCTTAAAATTCTGTCTTTACATTTCAAAGCATCTCAAGACTCCAGTGAAACTAAAGCAGTCACGTCTTCAAAAATGGGACCCTTTGTAGATGTATTCCAGAGATTTGAATCATGTGTGCATGTAATCAGACTGTGACACTGAGGACTGTGGCGCTCAACATTTCTTCACTTCAACTTCGCCAAATTTGAATACTTGTTTATGCAAAACTTCCAAGACTGAAATGCCTAAATCTGTTTGCTGTGTGAATGTTTTTTGTTTTGACTTCATAAATCCAAAGATCTTTTATCTGTATTTAATAAATAAAATGAGACTGAATGAGAGTGTTTTCTCGAAAGACGACTCCCCATATTTGAAATGTTCCAGGTAGTTTATTGCACGGTTACACATGAAGAAACCATTGAAAGCGTGTCCCTTTTTTTCCACTCCTCCCCAGTAGTGTGATTGATTCGTCCCTTTGTGAATGAATAGTTGGATGTGCTGTACAGCAGCACTGTTTTTTTGATTGTGGCTTCAGTGAACAAAAGGAAGGCAAAAGGAAATTACTTCAGGATCCAGCTGGAAGGCGGATTTATTTTAAAAAAAAACACAAAGAACAAAGGACACTTCAAGAACAAAAGGAAGCAGCAACCGCATTTAGAAGAATAAAACACCTACACGACGCCTGTCTTCCTCTGTAGTCACGTCTCTGACGGGCCACAGAGATGCTCCTGCTGTTTTCTTGCCATTCCCGTCCGTGTGCATAGCTGGGTTGGGTTTGATAGTCCGCAGGCATCGTCCGGGGGAGTTCAGCAGAGGAGCCACAAGACCAGCTGTGGTCACGATAAACATCTGCTGAAAGAGCCAAGAGCCCAGAGCTGACGTGGTACTGGCACCAGCCGAGAGGTTGTGATTGGCTTATGGAGAACTAAAAAAAAGGGCAGCTGTTGCTGTACAACGGTGCCAGACATGCTGAATACTGTACCACAAGCTTACATTCAGGGGAAGTGGTCGCTATGGGCATCCATGTACATGTTGAGATGCCTGAGGTGCACAATACAAAGCATTACTCCCTATGACAGGTGTGTGTGATCCCTGTTTGACTAGCTAACCTACACAGTGCTGCAATTTAGATTGGCAGCCTTTCCTATGCAGAAAAAGGAACAGCCAAAGATCTTTTCTATTTCCTTTTCTTACAGGTTTCCTTTGAATCCTGCAGCAGGTTCCTGGTACATTCGCTCCCATTGCTGAATCAGCAAAAGGCTGCTATTGTAGTATCCTGCATATTAAAAAAAAAAAAAAACGGAGCTAAAAACAACAGTTGTGCCATTCAAGAGTAGCTGTTTTCAGTTAAAGCTGCAATAACTGATGAATAACTGGTAAACAAAGCATATAAAGCTTGCAGCAAATTCTCCCACTGTCAAAACAAGTGTTGACAACATATCCCTTAAATGGGCGTCGCCACTTTGTAGCAGGTGGCATCATCAGTGACCAGTCTGAGCTGCAATGAGTGGGCGTGAAGACACGATATCGAGGTCACCGGGGCAACATGAGCCGCCATTTCAGAAATACTTTGGCAAAATCCAAACATTTTTGATTCCAACAATCACGAAAAAAAACTCCACAAACTCCTGGGTGGACTGATTTGGGCTTGTACTTCTGGGGAGCTGTTACCTGCAGCCGCTTTATGCTCCAACCACCTCTCAAAATTATAAATACACGTCATGGATCCAACCTGAATGGAAAAAGTAAATCAGACAGAAAACTGCCCCAAGGTCCTCGAATGTTGACTCCGACAAGCTGTTTTAGTGTAAATTGATTGGAAATAAAAAGTACTGGAGAATAATATCCACTGACATGCAGTCTCTTTTAACACCACAGGCCAGACTAAATCCAAAGCCCAGTTTATTCCCTTTTAAATAAATAGCTGTGAAGAATGTTCCCCTGATCATCTTCCCCATTGTTTCATTAAAATGTTAAAAACATGTTTTACCATTGTTGCCATAACATTCAAGATGAACTTGATATGAATTTGTTACAAACAAAACAAGAACATCTAATAATTTCCCAAATGTAAACAAGCAGTATTTTCAATCACTGGATTTAAAGAAAACACATTTCAAGGCACCCTGTGGAGTTCTTCAACCAATAGAGACGTCCGATGTTTTTATGTCTCAATTCAGCTTTTAAAATCGATGGAACTGACTTTTGAGATGTATTTTGAAGAAGCATTCAACATGTTCAAAAAGACGCCATACGTTTTAGTGTAAATATAAGTGTTTGTTTACAGATAAACTTCACAGGTCGCCTTTTAATGAGTCTGCTGAATTAACACCAAAATCAACTCCAACCGCCTGCAGAGAGTCACAATGAATCCACGCAAAAGTTAACATTATCCAGTGCTTTGTTATTTTTTCCGCCCCCAGCTGCACTGCTGCTCGGCTTGAGGTTACCCTCGAAGGAGAAGAACTGATTCAGGATCAGATTTTTTGACATTTTTTCAGGATTATTTCCATGAACCAATCAAAACTCACACGGTAAATACTACCCAACATCGTTTTCTTCATTTATAAAGTGAAGCACAAGCATTGAAAAAAATGGATCCTCTTCTGCTGGAGATATTCATCTGTGTGTTTTTCTGATTGTGAAGCCGTTTTGCTCGATGCCTTCATTCTTTCTTTTCTTTTCTTTTCCCCTCTGCTCCGCCTTTAATCCCATCGGTCGTGCTCGGCCTCCAGCTGAAGTCGTCTCTCTCCTTCTCCCGTTTTTTTCCTCCCTCAGCAGCTGCTGCAGCTCCAGCTCCGGGCCCCGTCTCCCCTGTCATCCCTCCCCCTGCTCAGGTTGACGGTGCCCCCTGCTCCTCCGGGCGGCTGGCTGAGCACCAGGGGTTTCTGAGACTTCAGCTTGTGGGCCACCGTCATGAAAATAGCCTCGACGTGGTCACTGTTTCGGTCGTTCCCGTCTCCCTGGCTGTTTGGATTCTTTGCCGACGTCTCGAACAGCGGCATGGAGTGGGTGTCTGCGAACTGCTGAGCCACGTCCGTGCCCACTTGGACCGAGTCTTGGAGGTCACACTTGTTTCCGACGAGGATCCGGGGGACCTCCGAGCCCAGAGCGTGCTGCTTGCACTCCTCGATCCAGGCGGGGAGGCTGCGGAAGCTGGCGGCGTTGGTGACGTCGTAGACGAAGACGACAGCGTGCACATTGCGGTAGTAGTGCTGCACCATGGACTTCCTGAAGCGCTCTTGGCCGGCAGTGTCCCACAGCTGGATCTGTAGAGGACAACGTGGGAATGGATCAGCGGCCAAAACCGACAAACAGTTGTACTAACAGGTACAGAGTGTGTATCAAACCTGGTGGACATAAATGTAGAATGACTTCGCACCAAAGTCTATTCAAAAATGTGGAAATTTTAATAAAACTCCAGAATTGATGATGAACCTGTGATCTGTCGTGAATTCCTGAGATTTAACTAAAAGTTAGTTGCCCTGTCAAACATAGAGCCGACTCCTTAAAGAGGTTTTTCACAACATCTTCCCTGAATTTGGTTTCCAGGTTTCAGGATTCATCTGCAGCCAGCCGAAGCAAAGCAAAACTAACTTCACTCACCGGGTCCAAAACTCTGCTCAAACGAGGTTTTGTTTTGCTGCCGCAGGTCTCGGGTCCGTGTGTCAGTATCCAACAACCGAGTGGATCCACATGGACCCGAGTGGATCCACATGGACCCGAGTGTTTGCTGCATTGTGTCCTCTCATTTCTAATCGCTGTGTTGTTGGTGCAGGAGGTGGAAAACAGGACACAATTTGTCTTTGAGGTACATAAACTAATTATTTCCGAGAGCATTATTATCATTATTATTGCTGCAGCAGCTTGTTAATTTATCAAATTAATTGACAACTCATCATACTGCTGCCGGTGTTTGTGTTCTTGCTCGGTTAGGGACTTTTCAGGTCGACCACATCAGATATTGTCTTTTTCTTTTTTAACGAATGAATTCGGCAGGTTTGTTTCAACTCAAAGTCAAATTTCTTCCCTCAAACTTGATGAAACTCGGGAGATGAGACAG
The DNA here is from genome assembly GCF_022577435.1 of Embiotoca jacksoni. Lineage (NCBI taxonomy): Eukaryota > Metazoa > Chordata > Actinopteri > Embiotocidae > Embiotoca > Embiotoca jacksoni. Next base: position 20,024,031 of record NW_027185403.1, read on the forward strand.
AGTTTCATCAAGTTCGAGGGAAGAACCTTGATGTCATCCAGATTATCTGAAAGTGTGTCACAAATTGAGGCATTAAAGATACAAATTGTTGTATTGTTACGGTAATAACCTCTTTAAATGTTATAATGATATAACATTTATAAATATTAAAGAAATTATTTAGTATGAGTAGGCTCATTATTTTAGCTACCGCTGTTGTTCCAACCGTCTAAATGCACACCACTCTCTGGTTTGGAGATGCTGCAGTTTAATGCTGTAAGTATTTAATAAACACAGAAAAAGACTCCAACAAATACAACTTCAGCTTCTGTTAAAGTTTCCTCCGTCTCATTAATCGAACCTGTTACAGACTCTGTCTTCACCGCAACAAAGTTCTGTTTTTACAGACATATCACTTTGTAATAGATGTGGAATTGTAGATAAATGAGGCAAAACTCTTTATACATGGAAGAAGTTTTGGAAAGGTCTGTCTGTGTGTGTGTGTGTATGTGTGTGTGTGTGTGTGTGTGTGTGTGTGTGTGTGTGTGTGTGTCAACGCTCACAAATTGCAGTTTGTGTGGCCTACCAGTCACTAAAGTAGAAGGAAATTGTTGTCACATTGAGAATGGTTGCTCACACTTACCATTGTGTTCACTCATATTTATCGAGACTCTATTCAATCCAAATCGATTTTTTTTTTTAATATAAAGCCAAATCACAATATATGTCCGAGGGCATTTAACATTCAGGTCCTTAAAACAGAACTTTACATGAAAAGAGCTCGACCCAATTATTCAACGATTCCCACAAGAGTAACAATTGGAGTTCAAACTCTCTTTTAACAGGAAGAAAAGCAGTGACCGAGCCGGCTCAGGTGGGCGGTGACACCAACTGGGATGATTGCATGAAGATAACGGTTAAATTCATGCAAGATTGGCGTAACATGTTAAACCTACAAATCTACTACTCCTGTAACATCATCAAAGCCTGAAGGGCAGCTTTCAATGTTGCTGCCAGGAGGAATTATGGGATGGCATCTCCTTTCCTTTCATAAAGGATGGTGTGCTAGGCTAAAGGGGAAAATGAAAGGGGGCATTGACACACCTTTCCTTAGCATTTAGATCATTTAACTAGCTCTCATTATGGCTGCCGGACAACTATCACCACTGAACATACAAAGATGTATTAGAAGTGGCTTATTTAGTACATATTGCACCTTGAATAGCGCATCATTGTCTGACTTTGGATCAGAAGGAAGTACCACTAACATGCCCTTGAGCAAGGCATTTCACCCTCAGCTGCTGATACAGATAAGACTATGGATGGACAGTATTTAAGTTGTTTTTGTTTGTATGAGCTTCTACCCTTCATTCTGCATTCATATGGAGTCATGCAGTACTATGTTCTCAAAAGACAGTCAAGACATCCAGAGGCTCAACATCTGCATCTGGCCTGTGTTCCATCTGTATTGTTTTCCAACCGTCTGCAGCGTTCATTCACACCTTGATTTTCTCGCCGTCAATCTCGACCAGCCTCTCCCTGAAGTCCACCCCGATCGTGGCCTCGGTCTTCTCGGGAAACTTGCCGGCACAAAAGCGGTAAGTAAGGCAGGTCTTCCCGACACCCGAGTCCCCGATCACGATGATTTTGAAGATGCGGGTCCTCGGCGGCGGAAGAGTCGAGCTCGTCAGGGACCCGGAGAATTCAACCGCCGACCCGCTCTCCGCCATGTCAACGCGTCAGGCTGGATGAGGCGTTTTCAGCAGCGGCTCCTGCACGAGCACTTCTTAGGTTTTAATGGTGCTGGAGCTGGGCACGAGGAGGCGTCAATTAAAGCCCTTCCGAGTACAGTTTCCGCCCTTAGTTAAAATTTAAAACACATAAGATACGCGAAAAATGCTTTATATTTAATCGACGTTCAAGTATTGTCAATAAACACACAGTATCTGTAACTCTGAACAACTGCATCCCTGTAAACACTCCCAATCCGCGGCTCAGCTGTGAAGCCACGTAAATGTTGTCCAAAGCAAGTCTCTTCTCGCGAGATACCATTTTATGCAACGTTCAAAGTCCCGTGCGAAACGATGTAAACTCGACCTCTATGTTCGCTCCAACTTTCAGGAGGCAAATAGTGCTCAATGGTATTGATATCAGTTGGCGTATGTTGAGTACCATTAAAATAACGTTTGGTCTCCGCTTCCATGCTGGTTATTTATTTCACAGGCCAGTCTGCACATTAGAATTCAGATGATGCTAGAAAGTACTACACTAGGTAGGTAGGTAGGTAGGTAGGTAGATTTGATTTCATTTGATTAATCCCACAGTGGGGAAATTTAATCGTCACAGCAGCATAGAAAAGACAAAAAGGTGCACACAATGTGAACAAAATTACAAATATGTATGCGATATAGGAAATAATATGGATAAAAAAATAATTATTTTAGAAAAAAAAATAGATATATTAAAATAAAGAGAGATATATAGAATTAGCTCAAGAGCTATATAATTAATATTTGAGTTTGAATTTATTGTGCAAAAGCTTTTTGAGTATCATTAAAATACTCTGACATTTATGAAATAACGAATAAATACTCATAAATAGGCTACTCGTGAATACGTACGCACTTTTTTGGTGAATCATCCATTGCAGTTGTTTTAGATGCCAGAATAGGCCTGTTTAATGTGTCTACTTCTCAGTTACTAATATTGCAATATTATATGTATTTACATATTTCTGCATGCATACACGCTATTCGACTAGTTGTGTGTATCACATTTACATATTTATGTGCATTATATTGACTGTCATTTGTTATTACTCTGCTTCTTGAGCCTTGGTGAACAAATCTGCTTGGTCATACATTAACAGTGGAGGTAGTTGGCAGCAACAATGAATGAATTCTGCTCTTCCTTGCAATTCATGTTTTATGTTTTTTGTGTACACTTTACTTTTAAAACATAACATTAAAACCTAATTCTATTTTCATAAAACTATTTGAATACTCAGGGGCACGTTGACACCAACTACTAAACTGTAGGTTCAATTGGCTTGTTTAACTTGTGAGTGATAAATCAAACAAGCCTGTGTCAATGACCAGTGGTTCAGGTGGATCAGACAGCAAGCAGCATGAGCAGCAGGTCCTGGTCCTGTGGTCGTTTCGTCCTCTGGGCCAGCATGCTTGTACCCCTGATCATTTCCCTGCTGCAGAGGCAGACACAATAAATAACTTGACGACATCACTTTGAGCACATTTGTCTTTATTTTTCTTACAATTTAAGTGGTAAATACAAACTAAGTAACAGATTAAGGTTGACACTAGTAGTTTGTCACAGCCTTATCAGGAGCTTTGTTGGTGGGTGTTCTGTTGTCGTCTGGACTTCTCTACACAGGACAAAACTCTGTAAAGAGAAAACAGTATAATTATTCAAGATGGAGATTCACAAACAGGTTCAAGGTAATCTTTTATTATCCCAAAGAGGCAATTTGCTGAACAGCCAGCAGTAAATAAGTGCAATCTGCATCACACACCTACCTTCAAGAAAACACTGAGTGAGTTGGTGAGTCAGAACTGTTGACTGATACTGTGCATCAAAATTTATGAAACAAAACATTATCTAATTGGGGTATCCAATGATTATTTTCACAAAGTCAATGAACTTGTAAAATGGGTAAAGCTCCAAAATTCCTGGATCCTACCCATCATGCAACCCAACACGTTTCATTAGACCTTTGCTGGCTGCCTGTGCTGCATTCATGCCTTGTGGCACTACCGTTTCATATCACAGGTCAACGTTGTGAACTTGTGATTCTCACCTTTGCTGGTGTCGTAGTGAAACTTTGCCGGCAGAGGAAACTGGAGGCATTCACCTTGTTTCTTGAAGGTCTCCAAATCTGAGGGCGCAATGGTATCATTCCTCCCTGCAGACGTAACAACAGAAGAAGAATGGTAAAACTATTTACTGGGGCTCATTCTGTTTGGGTGAATCGAAGATGTTTTGTGAGTGTTGGAGTAAATAACACAAAGAATGGTGGCTGCTTCAGTTTCAGGGTCTTGCTCACATTGTCACAACCTACTGGACGCTTAAACGTTTCTAATATTTAACACTGGTGCTTTTCTATGAGAAATGAAAATGTCACTGTGTCACAAATACATAAGTATGGTTTTGGGGGATTTGTATATCAAGTATTTTGTTTTCATACTTAAACAATAACTGCAGTCATTTAATAATTTAGTTTGTTGAACAATTATTGGCAATTATTCTGACAATTGATTCAAGCAAAAAATACTCAACATGAATCGTCCCTTTGTACTCCTGATAACTGTGATTCTTTCTTCAATTTTACACTTTTTTACAAACATGAAATCATCAAAAAATAATTTGTCAATTAATCTATAATAAAACTAAAACTAAACATCATTTGTGGCCCAATAAGAAATGTACATCAACTGGCTACAAGAAAAAAAATAGTGTTTCACATATTATTGCAGTAGAAATAATTATATTATATACAGTATAACAGTATATTCAAGTAAGGGACATTTTTAATGCAGAACTCACACTTGTAATTATTAGTAGTTGGTTTAGTAAAGGATCTAAATAGTTGCTCCACCATTGCCCATACTTACCAAATAAGTAGAACATTTGGTAAGTGTTGACTGTATTGTAGATGTGCATGATCAGATAGTCGGGGCAGGTCTGCAGGAACCTGTGGTAGGAAGGTACAGCTGGCACTTCACAAAACAACACAAAGATTCATGGTGAGAACAATATTTTTGACACACCAAGTATGTAGAGATTAAAACATGTTAGCACTGTGAAAAACACTGTTAAGTTCATAGACAAGTATAAGAGGTACGCATATTTACCCACAACATGTGTTTTCTTCACCTGCCTTCTCAAATGGATCATGTCCATCATTCTTGGTTTAAAGTGTAACTGATGTGATTACCGGTGTACATGTGCCACTAAGTGTTCAGTGAAAACAACTTTCGTTTGATCTGTAAGTCTTTGCCATCAACGATGGTCATATTCTGCACATGTCTGATGTTGCAGCAGACCTACCCTGAAACAAGACGAAATGAGATGAAACTTTAATGAGTCTGGTGTGAAAACTTGGTCTCAGCAGCAACAAATCAAACGAAACTAGTCTGCTGCCATGCAGCAGCAATTATACCTGATGATGGCTCTATAGCTGGAATATCAGTGGATGACCGATTGTGTACAGTTGTACCTGTAGAGAGCTCAAAATGGATTTCATAACCATGTAATAGTTTGTGAGACGCTGCTTAAATATCAACCTGCTAACAGCGCTATTTAAAAGTCAGTGTGATTTATGTGGGATCCATGATTGTCTACAAAGTTCATCATCTCATAGATGTTGACATATTTCACTGGTGGACTGACTGACTAACCAACATGGCCATCTACACAGCCATGCTGCCTAGCTTAGTGCGAACCAGAAACCAATTTCCCTCTGTGAATATCTGAGTCTAGCCTCCCTCAGGAGGGAACGTTTTTTTTCACGAGTACAACATATATTTTAAATTGCTTTAATGAACGCCGGCAGCTTTTATTCTGAACGTTCAGCGATTTTTTTTTTTTTTTTTTTTTTCCGGTCAACGAGAGTTGAAAAATATTGTAAATTTAAATTTTATTTTTTTTACCAGCCGTCCAATCACAGTGGAGGAGGGGTGGGACAAACGCGGTTAACCACCGACACTGCTCACTGATTGGTCCGCCCTTCAGAGTGGTTGCGTGCAAATGCAAAAACGAGCTGAGTTCCCAGACTGTATTTACAGTGAAGAAAGCTGAAGCTGTGAGCCACAGTCAACGCAGCCAGGCTACATGCTGCTTATCTTATCTTATCTTATCTTATCTTATCTTATCTTATCTTATCTTATCTTATCTTATCTTATCTTATCTTATCTTATCTTATCTTATCTTATCTTGTCTTTCACAGGATCTATAAAGATGGAAAATGTGTGACGATGATTCTATCCTGAAGGACTCGTGCTTTTGTTGCAAGTTATTCCACCTAGTTTTTCCCTAATCCGGAGGTGTTCAGCTCTGGAGAACAGCTCCCCTGCAGATCAGAGCACAGGAGTTACAAGTTCAAGATTAACTTTCAGGCCGGAGATGATAACAGAACATAAAAAGACTACTTGTGTCATTCAGCTGGAGTATCGGTGCCCTGATCAAACAGCAGGGTCTGGTTGTCTCCTGTTTTACTCAGCACCATCCACATGTTTTCCGTATTCCCCAAGACAGAATAAAAAAATGCATCATTGGCCAAACCCTCGATAAAGATCCACCTGCCCAAGATCTGTTCGCAGGAAAATAAGTGAGATTGAAGTTATGCGTTGTTTTCAAGCAATGTGATGGAGACGGACAGCAGAGTGTGGAGGAGAAGTTATCTGTACCTGGTCGAGCTCGTTCATTGTCAGAGGCCGGTTGAGCTGGCTGCAGTCGTCTGCTGTCGGTGCTGCTGTGCTGAAAGAAAGCACAGAGATGAGGACAAACACCAAATGTATTGCAGTCATGGTGGACAGCAGCAGGTCGGCGCTTTAACTCCCTCAGACCTCAAACGCCTCCATTTATAAGCCGGCTGTTACAACACTCCCAACGTGTTGCATTGTAGTTGGCACTGACATTTAAGGAAAATCCAAAATTGAACCTTTCTTGAAATTGGAATTAGGCAATCTTTTTGGAAATGCACAAACAAACACGTTGTTATCAGCTTCGTCCCCCCTCAGTGAACACTGCTGGAACATCAACAACATTGTTGGGAATATACACAGTGAACAGCAACACCTTCACTTGGAACATGTCGAAGTTCTTTCATGTTTCACTATTACAACTCTCTTCACAGTGTGCAACAATGTTGTCACATTAAATGTGAGTGAGACACAATCTGCACAACAGATGCAGGAAAAAGAGGTGCAACATGATGACAAAAAGGGATTAAAACACAATAATTGTAACAAACACGGCTAAAAATTGTAAGTAGCTGTAACTGTAAATAGTATAATGTATAGCACATTAGGAGATTGTTAAAAGTATAACCGAGATTTAAACACATTAGAAGCAGAAGATTGTCGGGCCCACCAACAGTTCATGTTTTGGATCTCTATGCTGTCCTTTTCTCTCTCTGCTCTCCTCTCACCCCAACCGTTCAAGGCAGATGCTCCGCCCACCTCTGAGCCTTGTTCTGTTAACAGATGCTCCGCCCACCTCTGAGCCTGGTTCTGTTAACAGATGCTCCGCCCACCTCTGAGCCTGGTTCTGGAGGTTTCCTCCTGTTAGGAGGGAGTTTTTCCTTCCCTCTGTTGGAGGTTTTTCTCCCTTGAAGAGGAGTTGTTGGGCTTCTCTGTAAAATCCAGTTTAATGTGTTAAGTACCATGAAATAACCTGTGTTGTGATTTGGCACTATATAAATAAAATTGAATTAAATTGAAGCTGGTATTAGTAGCTTCATAGGATGTCATAAAAAAAAGCAGCCCAAAGAACCACAGTGACACTCAGGCTCACAAACAAAACAAAAGCAACCTGCTACTCTTACGTTTGCAGAATCTGTTTGAAATTTGTTGTTGCAAATACAGTGGTGAGAAAATGGAAACAGTTTCACACAACAAACAACAAACAACAACAATGTAAATGAACAGGTGCCATGCTCAAAGGCTGTGTCATGGTTGATGTAAGCAGATGATCCATACAGGCTTTCACAACCATTCACTTCTGCCACCCAGTGGGCAATATGAAACTCACATCATTCATTCATGTATGTATGTATTTATATATGTTCTTACAAATATCAGTGTTGCAGTTTCAAAGATATTAAAATGCACAATGTTGACTTTGTTCACAGTTAATTTAAAATTGTTTAAACAAAGCAGATGTTGACAGCGGAGGTGAAACTAATAGATGGATGATTAATTTATCAACTGGCAAATTTTTTTTTTAACAATATCTGATTAAACTTAATTTTTGAAGCAAAAGTGCTGAATATTTTCTATTTCCAGTTTTTCCAGTTTTGAGGATTTGCTTTTTTTTGTTGTTGAGGTAATAATAATGACAGTTGATTTGGGGGTTCTTTAATGTTTGCTGGACAAATAAAGGCACTTTACCTCAGACAACAACAGGTTTGAAGGCTCTGAGCTACACTGTGTAACCATTATATAAATTACAAAAAATGTTATGCTCTTTAAGGCTTGCTACTCTTTGTTCAAGTCAGTTACTAACATAGGCTACTGAAGCATGTTGGAAATGTACTTTTCAATTACAAGAAACAGGACAAAGTGGATAAATTTGCTTTAATTCAGGCTTTCTCATCAGCTCGCTGTAGCCATAGGGCAACTGCTGCTATATTATTACTATTATCATCATTATTCACAAAAACTACACATTTCTGTTGCATCATATTTTTATAGGGTGGAGAAAAATACCAAAAAGAGATTTAAGGCTTCAGTCAGTTTTGGCCAAATGTGTTTTGGCTTTGTAGGTCAGAAACAATTGAGAGAATTTATCAATCAATAAACAAAATAATTGTTTGTAGCCCTTTAGTTTCAGTAAAATACTTCTTCAGAAAAAAAAAAAAGAGATGTTATGTTGATTTTTTGATTTTGTGTAATATGCTGGCTTGCCATCTTTGCATGAGGACAATATCAGAACAGTGTGTGAAGGTTATTTTTCCAAACTAATGTGTTCATGAGTACAATAAATGGGCTGCTTTAAGTTTGGAGTTGAGTTGTTTCTTCGCGTGTTGCAGAAGTCTGAGGTGTGTTTGGATACACATCTAAATGATCTTAGTGGCACGAGCTATTTCGTGAACAGAAGTAACAGTAATACATGATGCAGCAGGTATGCTCGTTTGGCATCCCTGATGTAACACACGTGAGAACTCCGCTTACCCGTAGTTACATCATGACCTTCACATGCCCACTACGTGTGTCTGCCCTATTATGGCCGTACTCATGAAAAGCCTAAAACATATCATAAATGTGTCTCTTCCTTATCTAAAACACTTTAATTATTTACTTAATGTTATGTCAATGCTGAATTGCGAATATTTAATTCATAAACAGTTCTATAATAATTTATTTACTAGAAAGAAAAATCAGGCAGTAAATGTACAGCTCAATTTGGGGGTCCTTCTGCGGTGCATGGTGCAACATGTGTTGGATGATTCCAGAAGGAGCTCAGCAGTTGCGTCGCTGTTACAGTCCGAAGACGAGCAACCCTGCCGGTCCTGAAGCTCTGCTTTGTCTCCCTGGTCTGGAAGTCCGCAGACACTCGGAGGGTTGACATCTTTCAGCTGTTCTTTTCTTCAACACTTCGGGGTTTTGCGGTTTGACGTTAAACGCTGTGACGTATTAAATATTTTTTGTTGACCGAGTAGACAAAGATGTTGAGTGTCGCCAGAACCGTTTCAAGGACTCTTCCCACCAGGAACTGCTCACGGAGTGTGTCGTCTTTGATGAAGAAGGTACGTTTCAAACACGCAAAACTGTCTCTGATAAGTTCGTCTCGTGCTGAGCAGCGTTATGAGATTTGACAGCTACTGTAGCTGGGTAGCTTAGCATGCTAACAGCATTAGCTTTAGGCCCACTTATTTCATCGCTCCCGTTTAATGTCACGTTAGCAACCAAGAAGCGGCCCGTGTCATCTGACTGATGAAATGAACATTTCAATTTGTTGTGCAGAAACAACGTCATCCGCTCCGTCCGGCCCTGGTGTGACTGAGAATTGGTGAACTTACATATGCTGCGCTGACGGTAGTTTCCAGGTGCTTAATGCTAAGCTAACGAGAGGCAGCTTACATCTGACCTGTCGCCGGTCTCACTCAGACATGTGTGTGTTATGTGTAAAGGAAAGCCTTTGGGTTTCTTTGGTCATTTATTTGAACATAGAAGTGAACACATGCTGTTGGATAGAAGTTGACTGGTTTCAAGGCTGCAGCGGATGAGTGGGTCTGTGACCTTCAGTGAGACGTCACACACACCCACAATATGCTGCAACACTTCTCACATGTTGTTCCACGACTGAAGTAACATGTTCACAATTTGGTAATCTACAGGCTTCATTTGGCTGAATTTCAATGTTAATTGGTGATAACGTGTTGTCATATACATGACCTGGTCTGTACCCTGATCTTAAACATCTCACAGCCTCTGGGTTGGATAAGTTCTGCTCCTGTGTTTTGGCAATATATGGCAATGTATCATAGAAATCTAGAAATCACTATAAAACATGTGATCTCATCAGATTTACAGCTGAAATGTATTGAATATTGGTTGATAGCTGTAACTATACTGTTTTGTGATTGTTTACAGGCATGCTGGAGTGGCTTCCAACCTGATGCTCTCAGAGCTCTGTCCAGGAGGGACTATGCGTAAGTATCCACACAAAAGTACCTAGATTTGTATGAACGTTGACCCCTAAACATGCTGTAGTAGCCACCTGAGAAATAGATACTAGTCTTTCAGAAATGGAAAACAAGAAGACGGTACATTCATGTCATATAGCTGCAATCCACGTTCCTGATGAGGAATAAAAACCTGCCTTGTAAGAAGTCAGCTACTCGAGCGTGTAATCGCATATATCTTTACTTAGCTTTAAGTATCACATTTTCATCCTTTGAAGGAATGATCTTACATCCTATTAAAACCGAAATGATCAGTGACAATATTAAGAAGTGAGTATGTGTTTTGTGTTGCAGGTCTGAAGCCATCAAGGGTTCAGTCATCGGCATTGACCTGGGAACCACAAACTCCTGTGTTGCGGTCATGGATGGGAAACAGGCCAAGGTGAAGATGAGCTGGCAATATACAAGAGGGTTGTCGGGTCAATTGTGGGTCCCAAAAATTCCAGATTCAAGGCTGTTCTGAACTATTTGTCCGCCCAAACGATCCTGTAGTGCGAAAAGTTTACAGACATAATGTGACCGACGAGGTCCGAGTCTCCCCGGTAACTTTAAATTGTTCCCATTGTGTGGAAATAAGTGAGGGATTATTGAGCAGAAACCCAACAACAGCCAATGAGAGCGAGCTGACTGGGGAAATAATGTGACCTTCGCACTTCTCGGTGTACGTTTGGTGATACAAAAACATGACAACACGTTGCTCAGAGCTGGAGAATGCTTGGTAATATCGATAACTGTGTGCAGCTTCTACTTTTAAAGTTTTTTCAGTCTGACTTTTGCCAGTAAGCAATCAGTAGTTGAACTCCCAGACTGACAACTGCTGTGGCTACAAGCAGCTGCTCGGTGTGTCTGATGATCCAACGGACTCTTTATGTCCTTTACACTCAGATATTTGTGTTCCTGATGTTGAAAATTGTATTTACCTTCATTTCTGTAGTTGGAAGCAAGAGACCATGCAACTATTTGATCTTTGTTAATGTCTGTTAGTTTGTTTTCCTTCATGCTCAGTGTAAACATCTCTTCGCAGTGTAACTTAACTGCTGCACTCATCATATATTTACTTTGTAAAACTGTGGCGTTTAAAGATGAGACATCATCTTCATTAAGGTTCTTCTCATCTTACTCTCTTTACCTTCTTGTAAATATTCATTCACTTCATGAGGACAAGGTTTTTCTGGGTTTTCTGAAAAACTTGACAGATTTGTCGTTCACTAAAATCTTTCTGAGCCTCTGTAGCAGGAAGAACCACAAACTAAAACCATTAGAGAGTAAAAACCTTCAGCTTCATATAGGAAATATTGCATTCCCCATAATTTTCATGAACCTGTTTGACAGACAACTTGGAGTAAACGAGGAAGTTGAATAGTGTATCATTTAGGGTGAATTAACAGTCTGAAGCTTCAGGAAGGAGCTGAAGGTTTCCTGATTTGCTCGCAGGTGCTGGAGAACGCAGAGGGAGCCAGGACGACTCCTTCAGTCATCGCCTTCACAGCTGATGGGGAACGTCTGGCAGGAATGCCCGCTAAACGGCAGGCTGTCACCAACCCTCAGAATACACTGTACGCCACGAAGAGGCTGATTGGACGTCGCTATGACGACCCAGAGGTCCAGAAAGACTTGTAAGTGCATCTATGGCTTTGTTTGAAACCTTCAGCATCACTGTGTACTAATTCTTATATAATGTTTGCTGATTACTTTACATTTACACCTTAAAGACCTTACTTGAGATCAGTTGTCACAAAATGTCTTAATTTTTTAACTGATTAAGTTTCCTTTCTTCAACAGGAAGAACGTCCCCTACAAGATTGTGCGTGCATCTAACGGTGATGCTTGGGTGGAGGCTCATGGGAAAATGTACTCTCCCAGCCAGGCTGGAGCCTTCGTACTCATTAAGATGAAGGAGACTGCAGGTAAGACGGTGTTTACATCCGACGTTAGGGCTGTGACGATATTTATTTTTCTTCCTAGCACAGTGAAAAGGGTTTTTTGGCGGTTTATTACGTGTTTGGTTTCGGCCATATTTGAATGTAAAATGATCAGAGAGAGAAAATGAGCGGTGACAGAATTTAGTTATTTTTTTTCTTTCACACAACACTCAGCCTCTCTTCCACTCATTGAACAGAGGGGCTTTTTGTGAAACACGGTTACTAAATCCAGCACATAAGGCGCTACATTTCTCAACAGTGCGACCGATCACAGACTGTGTTCCTGACTGGGAGTGGGACAGCTCTGATGTCAAAGACAACAATAATAATGATCATCATCATCATCATCATCATCCAACATACTCAAAACAAAACCCCCGTATGTTTAATAGACTGTCCCTCTTCCTCGTTTACAAAGTTGTCATGGCGAACAACTGAAATCGTATTATTCGTGAAGTCCTTAAACATATGGATTGAGGTCTGTCAATGATGATATCTAAACTGACTATTGTGTTATCACACCCACCATACGCACTCTGGTCATTTTCCCCTGCGTGAGAAAAGGGCCGATGATGAGTTCAAACCTGTCGTAGGCGTCACATGACTGCAGTCACGTGGTTGACGTCGCGGCCTCGTTCTATAGGTTACCATATGTGACTATTAGTTTTGGTAATGATTTGATGTTTTGTGTTGTAGAGAATTACCTGGGAACCAAAGTGAAGAACGCTGTGGTCACTGTACCAGCCTACTTCAATGACTCTCAGAGACAGGTGCGTACCAACACGCATGCCATTTATAATGACAGTTTAGGAAATGTATGTACGATAAGCTGTCAGGACGCTGACCTCGGTCTCAATCATTGTGCTATTGTAGTAAAGTTTTATCAAAGTGTATACCAACTCGAGTTGTTAAACAGCAAACAAGCTGTGTTTACTTCTCAAAACAAGTAAACGATCCACTGCCCCGGTTACAGAATTGATGTAAAGCCTCTTAGTCCAGCAACAATTCAAAAAAAGTCAGACAAAAACGGTCTGGATAAGTGAGCCAATGTCCAGTAAGTCCAATCCAGTTAAGTATTTAGCCCAAAACGCATTATTAATGACATTGCTGATGATTGATGCTTTGAACATGAGGATATGTGACTTCAGAAACAAAGAAAACATCGGTCAGGAACTTCCTACGTAAAGGAAGATATTTGTTTGGTTTGCTGGTTTTTGAGTTTTCTTATGAAAACAATGCCTGAAGGACATTTTTCAAACTTAATGGTGCTACTCTGTGTTATTGTAATAATGGTCTCTTTTATTTAATGACATTTTACACCATGCCACTTGTTATGTCTCCAAATCTCTCCAAATGTCTTTTTGTTTTTGGTAAAATGTCTGGAGTCACCCTTAGTAAACCGTGTAAAACATCTGGACTAGGTCAGATTACATACTGTGGTCCCTTTGTGTCGTCCCACTTCAGTCATCTGCAGGCATTTGTTTGGAAAATTTGGTGGAGATAAAAACTTTCTGCTTCAGTGTGTTTGAACTCCTTAAACACTTCCGAGTGTCACCTTTTAAAAGAGACCAAACCCCTGCATGGACAGAAAATGGTTGTTGAATGTATTTTGGGTATTCCTTGAATTGTTCCTCTTGCATGCAGTGATGTTATGGGAGATCAGTCGCATGGAATTAGATCATAGTTAGATAGATAGTTACTTTATTAATCCCACAAGGGGACGTTTTTTCACTTGGTATGTGTGTATAGAAAATCTTGGTGCCTTTATGGTGAATTTACCTTTTGTATCTCCAGTAGTACTTGGGACTGTACTTTGTTTGTTAGAGATGAATCAGCACCTCTGACCTAAAGTGTTTGGTTTTATAATTTCTGTAACTCTTCTTGGAGGAGACATAACATTGGATGGGAAGGAATCCCAATTGACGATGTGTTTCTTTGATTCTCAGGCTACCAAAGACGCCGGTCAGATCGCCGGTCTGAATGTGCTGCGTGTGATCAACGAGCCCACAGCTGCCGCTCTGGCTTACGGCCTGGACAAAACCCAGGATAAGATGTGTGTAGAAGACGACGAACACAATGGGTGTTTGAGGCTGCAGGTAGAAGTTTGCTCAGGTCTTCATGTGCCTGTGTTGTGATTTCCAGCATCGCTGTGTATGATCTGGGTGGAGGTACGTTCGATATCTCAGTCCTGGAGATCCAGAAGGGAGTTTTTGAGGTGAAGTCCACCAACGGCGACACTTTCCTGGGAGGAGAGGACTTTGACCAGCACCTCCTCCAACACATAGTGAAAGAGTTCAAGAGAGAGGTGGGCAGTCCGCTGCTTTGTTCAAACATCTCATTTGTGCTTCTAATTCTTTTTTCCTTTTTAAAGGTTTTAATGTGCACTTTGTGTCTCTTCTTTTCAGTCTGGTGTGGATCTGATGAAGGACAACATGGCTCTTCAGAGGGTTCGAGAAGCTGCTGAGAAGGCCAAGTGTGAGCTGTCCTCTTCACTGCAGGTACTCAGAACCTCTTCTCTCCTATTCTCTAACCTATTCTCATGGAAGGAAATGCGTTCTAGCTGTTGTACAAATGAGATTAAACATGTGTCGAGGTAGTTGTTCCGATTGGTCGTCAGCCTCAGGATGAGAACGTGTCCCTGTCCAGCTCTCAGTCAGCTGTCCGGTCTGTGTGTGTCCGGCTCAGTGTTACAGCGCTGGTAGAGGAAGCTCCTGTGTTGTGCTTCACTGCAGCAGGTTCTGTTTTAGAGTCTGCTGCTGCTGAGCTGCTGCAGGACTCGACCCAGTGAGAGTGGACTGTCCTGATTCTGACAGCAGGGCAGGCCTAGTACAGGGTCATACAAACATCTCAACTGTTAACAAGCATTTTGTTCCTGGTCATTCAAACATGATGACATCGTGTTTTTTTCCCCCGCACCCAGACTGACATCAACCTTCCCTACCTGACCATGGACGCTTCGGGCCCCAAGCACCTCAACATGAAGATGACTCGTGCTCAGTTTGAGAGCATCGTAGCCGACCTGATCCGCCGCACCGTGGCTCCCTGTCAGAAGGCCATGCAGGATGCCGAGGTGTCCAAGGGAGACATAGGAGAGGTGCTGCTGGTGGGAGGCATGTCCCGCATGCCCAAGGTACACAGCACACACACACACACACACACACACACACACACACACACACACACACACACACACTGTAAGGCCCTAATAGAGTTTTCAGTCTGGCTTATTTAACAATGCAAGACTGAGGACATTCAACATTCAATCACACAGATAAAGAAATGTCAATTTCTAACACTGGATCGAAATATTAAATATCATCAACAAATATATGATAATCCAGCCAATACACAAGATGGCAGCTTAGGTCCCAAAGGTTTCAAACGAAGTAACTTTGTGGCATTCACAAACCAACCACCCTAAACTGTGAAGATTGTGGTCTTTCAAAGTAAAAGTGGACCTGTTTGGTTCCTCAAGAAAAAGTTAAAAACCACTGTTGTAGAGTCAACGTGATCCAGTAAGTGTTGTGAAGTGTGATATCTACTGGGCCATAGTGGCTCTGCAATGTGGAATCGTATGTTTGTGGTGGCTTAAAGCAACATAGTTCAGTGTTTGAGCTGCAGCGAAGTAGACTGTGATTTTAACACGCTTTGGCTCTGGAAGGCAGAAATTAGAAAACTCCAACATTTATTTGTGGTTTTTGGCCAACTCCTCCTTCATAGGAAGTTTTTACATTCCAAATGGCACTTTAAATCTTAATTTAATCTAATCTTGCTTTCCAAATGAGTTTCGATTATTTTTTTTTGATTTTATAGACTTTATTAATCCCCGAGGGGAAATTTCTTCACTACAGCAGGGGGGCTCTCAGGGGGGAGCTGCTGCAGCAGGCTGCCACTAGCGCGGCGCCAGGTAACCTGACCTGAGGTGCATGTTTTTGGATGATGGGAGGAAGCCGGAAAACCCGGAGAGAACCCACGCAAGCACAGGGAGAACATGCAAACTCCGCACAGAAAGGATTCGAACCCGGAACCTTTTTTGCTGTGAGGTGACAGTGCTAACCACTGCACCACCGTGCCGCCCCACGGCTGTGCACAAAAAAACGAAACCAAATGATGCGTTGTGATTCCTGCTCTGTATGGTCCCACGTGTGTCCAAACCACGCAAGTAACACACTTTGTCTGTGCAGGTTCAGCAGACGGTCCAGGACCTGTTCGGCCGGGCGCCCAGCAAGTCTGTGAACCCCGACGAAGCCGTCGCCATCGGAGCAGCCATCCAGGGCGGCGTCCTGGCCGGCGACGTCACCGATGTGCTGCTCTTGGACGTCACTCCTCTGTCGCTGGGCATCGAGACTCTGGGAGGCGTCTTCACCAAACTCATCAACAGGAACACCACAATTCCCACCAAGAAGAGCCAGGTACTTCCAGCAGCCCTGCCGACTCGTATCATCACAAAGGTCGGAGGTCACACAACCTGACCTGCTGTAACTCTGTCACCGCCTGCTCCAGGTGTTCTCCACAGCAGCCGACGGACAGACTCAGGTGGAGATCAAGGTGTGCCAGGGTGAGAGAGAGATGGCGACAGACAACAAGGTGCTGGGTCAGTTCACTCTGGTGGGCGTCCCCCCCGCCCCCCGCGGAGTCCCTCAGATCGAGGTCACCTTCGACATCGACGCCAACGGCATCGTGCACGTGTCCGCCAAGGACAAGGGCACCGGCCGCGAACAGCAGAGTGAGTGCCTGCCATCATTTGCACTTTTTAAATCAATACTCAAACATCTAAATGAGGGTTCAACGTTTTTGTGAAGAACGCAGAATCCTTTTAGAAGCAAGACATTTATTTTGGTTGGAAACTCGATGGGATATTTCTTTGTGCGTGTTCAGTCCCGTGGCGAACGATATTTTCTGCAAGTATTTATTTAGCATTCATTTGCAGTCCTCTGTAAGAAGGAATGAATTCTAGATGCTTCATGTTTATGCAAGTAGCTTTAACCACCGAGGACTAACAGCTCCACCACTTTGTTATAAAGCTGCCGTAAAGCTTGGCAACAACATGTTGTTCATGTAAATTCAATTAATTAAGAAGTTTATTTGCAGTTGGAGGATTTTTTCCAAATGTCTCAAATGACATTTTTCTCCCTTCTTATGACTAAATAGTTGTTATTAGTGGAAATAAATGTTAAACCGCTGATTGCTGAGTATCTAAACATCTCCTCATCTCCTCAGTTGTGATCCAGTCGTCAGGAGGTCTCAGTAAAGACGACATCGAGAACATGATCAAGAACGCTGAGAGGTACGCCGAGGAGGACCGGAGGAGAAAGGTAAGAGTGTGCACATCTGAATTTGAGTCTAAATCAGATTTAGCGCTGATTACTCAAACCTGCCGTGTTTCTTTAAGTGGTGGTAACTACATGTACTTGTTCAACACTGTCTTAATAGTTGTATTGACTCGTTTTGTTGTTGCAGGACCGCGTGGAGGCCGTCAACATGGCTGAAGGCATCGTCCACGACACAGAATCAAAGATGGAGGAGTTCAAGGATCAGCTTCCTGCTGATGAGGTACGACTGCCGACTCTTTAGTTCTCGTTTACTCGGGTAAAGGAGCTGTGAACGAGTGTGTGTGTTTGATGGACCTTTAAATGGTTCCAATCACAATGGATTTAACAAACAACAGGACAAACATAGCCACGGCTACACGCAGTGGGACGACAGAGCACTGAACTGCAATACTTTTATGGCACCAACCGACTTGCTTCAACGTTTTCTAGCTTAAGAAAATGTCTCGTCATTTTCTACCAAATTCTGATACTTGGGCGACATTTCTACTTGTAGTGCATAACTTTTATCACATGTACGCAGAAGTATATTATTAATATAGTATAGTATTATATTAATCAGATTCTGCCCATGTAGTTAACGTAGCTCACTTCAGTATGAAGGATGAATCTCTGTGGAAACATCCAGCTGGCGACTCCTGATCGACCTGTGAGGTGTCAACGGACATCAGGAAATTGTATCAACAAAAAAGAACCTGGTTTTATGTGACAATGTATTTGATAAAATTCAGATAAAAAAAAAAAAGCATCAGTATTGACATCTTTGAAAGATGCCCGGCCCTTTACAGCCTTTCACCTCATTATCATGGAAATCAGATGGAATGACAGAGACCATCTTTTCAAGGCCACTTTAAACATGCACTCTACTGTGATGAGTTTTAGTGTCAGGGTTGTTGTTCCCTGATGTCCAGCTGCAGAATGAAGGAATGTATTTCACCTATTAAACAACATATAATTTACTTCTTAAATGTTGGAATCCATAAAAGGCAGTTAAATAAATACAGATAATTTGGTAGAAAATAATGGAGCTAGTAAGAAAAGGTTTTCTAAAATTGAAACTTTTTTTTTTTGGTGGTTTGTGTGGAAAAATGTATATTAATTAAGTCAGCTGATAATATGGATGTTTCTGGTTTTACTTAACTGTGTTTCATAAATGTTGAGAAGGATGGAGGCAGGATTGAAGCAAAGATGAGAAGTTGAGGCTTGCAACAATGGGTGTTACTCGATTCTTTCAAACATTGAAATCTGTCTTCCAGAAGAACTGTTGAATACAGAAAAAACATAAAACTTTCTACTTCTGTCTTTACATGCCAGCCAGCTTTATTCATCCATGTTTCCTCTCTGAACTGTCCAATCACAGTGCACCAAACTGAAGGAGGAGATCTCAAAGGTCAGGGATCTTCTGGCCAACAAGGACTCTGAGACGGGAGAGAACATCAAACAGGGAGCCACCAACCTGCAGCAGGCGTCACTGAAACTCTTCGAAATGGCCTACAAGAAGGTAGGAATCATTTAATATGAAGAAGTTGGGGTCATTACAAAGGAAGAGGTCGGGGCCGAGGTGTTGGTCACCTCTGTGAGTGGATGGTAACGTTTTCAAAATGAGGATCACATCTTGTGAGAAATTTCCCTCCTGTTTTTATGCCTCACTGTTTGTGTGGCTGTAACATTGGAAGAAGTGAACAGGTTCAGCCTGGCAGTGTTGACAAATTCATCACATTGTAACACCGCTGGTGACGGTGGAGACAGAAAATAAGTTCATCCATCCCTGAAGGAACGTTCGAGCAAACGGAAAATAGACACGGTGAGCACAACCGTGCTCATGAGAGTGCAGCGTGTTACATACGTGATGACCACCAGGTGAACTTAGTGTTTCGTCTCATGTGACGCACTGATTCCAAATATCTCCTTCACGTACTGGCACAATAATCTGATTAATGGCACAATTTATATTTGATTTTAAAGACTTAAATAACTTCAATATCATTTCTGTTGGTGTCTGTTAGGGGTCACCAATTTCGAATAGTCATTTTAATCTCCAAAAGCGATGAGTACATGCGACTTTCGTTCTTCCTTATCCCCCCCCCCCCCCCTTTTTTTGGTGTGTTTTTCCTTTTTACCGATGCCTGGTTGTAAAAATCAAACAGTTCAGAGCAAATTTCAAATAGTGGTGTTGCTGGAAATACCCATCGCGAGTCACAATACCTGAAACTAATCGGTACCACTGAAAGTCCGACGACAAAAAACGTCAACCAATTTAATATATTTCAACATAAACTATTATCTAAAACACACAGTGTGCTAACACACACACACACACACACACACACACACACACACACACACACACACACACACACACACACACACACACACACACACACACGCGTTATCTTATGTTGACAGACCTACTAATACAATGACTTGCAATTTTCTACTAATTCTTGCAATTTTACTGCGCAAAACTCACTTAAAGCTGCCGATTACATCACATTGAGAAAATCCACCACACAATTAAACACTTTTGATCATGACAATTACAGAAAAAACTGCTAGAAATCCTGGAGGGATTGAATATTGTTTCCTATTGAGGGTTAAAACTATCCTCACAAGACCTGAAAATCTGATGTGATTCAGTGAGATGACATTCCTTATTTTTAATAGAAAACTTCTATAAACTGGTGAGTTATTAAAAATAAGTAATGTCATCTTACTGATTTTCAGGTCTTGTGAGGATAGTTTTAACCCTCGATAGGAAACAATATTCAATCCCTCCAGGATAGATCGATAGATTTAGTTCAGATGATTAAACCACGGATGGTTTGAGTTACATTATTGGTTTTGCAGATAAATGTTTACATTAGTCAATGTTCAGTTGATTTCAAAAAGAAAAAACGAAATTCTGAAGAAATTGTGGCCTTGTCGACGGAGCTGCACGTCACTGACCTCTTCAATGTTCCTTCGTTCCTGCAGATGGCAGCAGAGCGGGAAGGCGGCGGCTCCGGCAGCTCAGGAGGCTCCGGCAGCTCCGGATCATCCGGATCATCGGAGGGCGAGAAGAAAGAAGGCCAGCAGTAGACCTTTGCACTTGATTGTCAGGAGGTTACCATGACAACGGAGGGACCGTTGGGCTCGGACAGTGGACTTGGCGGGCAGGGTGGCAGTCTTGAGTCATTCTTACCGTAATATATTATTCTACTGTGTTTTGGCAGTAAAATACTCTCTAGAAAAAGATAAATGTCAGCATACGCTCCTCCACGTCCCATGATATCCCTAACTGTTTGTAATTTAAATGTGTCCAACACAATGTTATGTATGTTTATTTTTACAAAGCTGTTAATTTACATTCTGAGGTAGTTTTTTTTGTCTTAAGACATCATGTAGGTTTCATCTTTTGTTGATGCTCCATTATTTGCAGCAGGTCAGCTTGTTGATAGCAGTTTGTGTTGTTTGAATCGGTTCACTGAGCGCGTTGGTGTTGAGGGCAGCCCTCCCTTACCGTCTATATTTTCTAATGCAAACCCAAACAGATCTGCTTTAATGAGGTTGTCAATTCATAACTTATTCTTGAACTCTGTTTAATAGTTTCTCTAAAGCATTCAGGAGGAATTGTGATCACACCTGCTTTTATTTTTGAGGAAATTATCACACGAGGGGAGAACAGAAGAAATCAAACGTCTGTGTGAGGATGAGATCCAGCTTTGGTTAAATGGTCTCTTATGAGGTGTATAAGGATGTGAGAAAAACGCTGTCTGAGTTTGTTGCTGCATTCAGTCCACGAGCGGTCAGGTGACCGCATGATAAAATTGCACAATAGAGGACGAGGCCTTAGTTTTACGTTCCATCTCAGACAGCAGGAGGAGGCTTAAAAAAACAACTGCAGGATTTGATCTGAGCTCAGCGGTCATTCCCCTGCAGAAGGAAGTTTTGTTGCTGCCATCAGCTACTCTGTGTGATTGTTCCTGCGTGCCTGCCTCTCGGTGAGGGTCCAGAGTGCTCCGAGTATCAGACGCAGGCAGAAGGTAGCGTTCGAAATTACTATTGGGGTGTTCATTTTTTTCTTTCTTTTTCGGGGGGGTGGGAGGAGGGTTGGGTGACTATATTACGAGAGTGAAAATTGAGGGTCACAATAACTTGCTGTCTTTTCTAATAAAAATCGTAAATGTGATGTTGTGTGCTTTGACAACAGTTTGTTTCTATTCACATCCGACACGTTTCATTACTCTAGTTATGTTTTGTGGACCTTGCCAGCTGGAGGAGGCGAAGGAAGCGACTTTTAGACGGATGGAGCTTCCTAAAAGAAGATAAAACGAGAAAGGCCATGACAACAGTGATGGGAGGGATTTGTCGAAGGGACTGAAAGACATAAAAGCCTTGATCCTCCCTCTAGCTGCCACGACACAAACGGAAGGCATCGCTCAAGTCAAACAAAGTCTTAACAACAGCTCAATTTCACAAAGCCTGTTGCAAGGAAGTTCAACATCTCGACGGCATGCGACCCTCTCTGTCATTTGACCCTTGATTCACATCAGGTGGCAGCTGTGACATCACTGATTCGGGAGCCTCAAGTTTGGCATTGTGGCTGTCGCCATCTTGGGTTTTTTTTGGAGCCAAAAGTGACTCACCGTGATGACCTTTGTGACCGTCTGTTGGACACACCAGTTCATGCATACCTGCTCCGATATGTATAGCATGTGCAGATGGCTCTTTTTTCCCCCATGTGGGCACTTGGATAAATATTTTACATATAGATTCCATCTTATTTAAATTTTTACAGAATAGTCAAAGAAAGCTGACTTTTTTTTTTTTCTTATGTGATTTATGATATTATAACGGTGTTATACTCCCTACTTCTAACCATGACTGTGACGTTTCCAGGGAGGTGCAGGACTTAATGGTTTATTGAAAAATGAGCCCACGGTGTGAAGACAAATGTGACGGGAGCCAAACGAAACTGCTGGGTGAACAAATGTAAAGAAGAACAACTGTGGAGGGATTCCTCTTTCAGAAGAGATAGTGTGAACAGAATAAAATAGGGAATGTGAAGATTATTAATATTTATAGATGAGCTGTAACCATAAACACGCCCAGTCGGTGCTTTCAGGTTTCTCCCACTCTCCCTTCATGATTTCTCTCCATGTTGTGAACGGCAACATGTTCCTGATTCTTCCTCTACTTCTTTATTTACGACACTATGTCCCAGCGTTGCATAAAAAAACCACCTAAAATAAATACTGTAAAGTTTTAAATTAATTGTTTCAAAAATATGTATTTGCTACTGTGAAAAACAGGTTCAGTAACATTTAAGGATCAAATGCAGTGACTGGTCTGAAAAGTCCAAGTATTTAGGCAAATGGCCCAGGTAAAAGTGCTTGTTATTAATTAGATAAAGATGGACATGATTGGTATTTAGGACAGACCGATTGATTTCAATACTAAAAAGAAATAAAGCAGAGGAAGGTTACAGCGTCCGAGTATCTGAATCTGTCAACAAAATAAGTGAATGAATCGATTTGTAGCTGAATGAGAGAAACTGGGTCGACGGAGCTGCTGAAGGAAATCTGAATAACTGAGTGAGTGTGAACACGTGGCTGTTATCTGGAGGCAGTACGTACCACTGCAGACTCCATTTGTATCGAACTCATAAAAATTCTGCTTGTTGATTTTGGGCCAGCTATTCTCTGCAGTTCTCTGTAATCAGTCAGGGGAGCAGAGATCTATGGTGGCCCCAAAGGACAAACATCAAGAGAGATCCTGAGAAGCCACTGCATTCCCAAAATAAATAAAAATATGTAAGGAAAGATGAAGGTGATAATGAATCCTGACTGTACTCGAGTGATATGATGCAACTCGATTTAATATAAGTATGTTGGAAAATGTTAAAAGTGGGTCTTAGGAAAGTGAGCTTTATTATATTGACGTGTTCATAATGTAAAGTCTGTGGGCGAGACCGGTGGGGGAAACAATAACACACATGTCCGTGAGCCCATTGCATCTTTGAGTTTGTTATCCAGCTCTCCTTAATGTTTGCATCGGTGCAACATGAGAACCTTTTTTTTTTTTTTTTTTTTTTTTTAATTTTTTTTAATATTTGTTTACATTTTGATTGGCCTGATTTAATACATGAGAGAGGGGATTGTGGTGGTTTGATTATAGCCATCATTCTATAGCAGCAATCATTTAAACTAAAAGTTGCTTCTTTATACAAAGCTTAAAAGTTTCATTTTCTCCAAAGAATGTGGTGACTCATTGGTCATGTGGACATCCAGCAGGGGGGAGCAGTGTTTTATCGTTCAGCTGCACCTGAGCTGCACAGATTTATTACACCGCATCTTCATCTGAAGCCGGTCTTCGTTCTATATTGTTTTGTTCTTGACCAGTGAAGTTGGCATATTTTGGTTGTTGATGCAGAATTTTTAAAGTATAGTTTAAAAAGGTTGATTTCACAGATGAATAAAACACATTATTTTAATGGTGGTGCAATATGTACAGAATAAATGCTTTCTTGGAGCCACTAAAATTGTCCAGTCATTCTGCCCCTCAGTCCGTCCCTGAGTTTCAACAAATAAATATTTCCCAAATAAAAGTGTTTTTTGTTTTTTAAATGAACTATTTGATGTTATAAAAATGATGCATGTCATCATGATTGACAGATGCTCTGCTCAGGAATTGTACACAAGAACATGGAAAGACTGTTCCTCTACCTAACTGTGTGATTTATTATTATCTGTTTCAAACCACAAAAGTAAATTGTACCAACAGATATTCTGAGGGATCTACCGGTTTTTCAGGAAGTTATGTTTATGATTTGAAGGATATCAAGTTAAGTTATTCGATGTTAAAGCAAGCAAGATCTGACTACAGCAAAAACAGTATAGCTCATAAGCTGGACTAGGTGAAGTTCATTGGATCCTCACATTCAGGGCAGCCAGGAGGTGGTTCTCAGTACTGCAGGCTTGTTTGAGTTCATGACTTAATGTGACTCATCCTGGGCTTAAAACAATGCTGGTTGGAAATTCTGTCAGCATTTCACGTTATTAAAACCTTGCAGGAGCAAGACGGCTGCGGTTCCCTGAGCCAGCCTCTGCAGATGCTCTCCTCTGGCTGAGGTGCTGCACCAACAAGGTGCCAGTCTGTGAGGACAGACATTTTATTTCCGAATAGGCTTAAGGCTTCTCTGACATGCATGATGTACTGTGGTTATCACGAATGTCAAATAATACCCACCTGGGGTTTGATGCACCTGCATACGTTCTGTCAGTCAAAACACTTGGCCCGGCTCATAGCTTCATTGCCGAAGGCTTCCGGCAGCATTCCAGGGATCTCTGTTGACGATTTTCCAGAGTTTGACACAAAAGTTGACCTGCGCTCTCTGTTCATGTCCATTATGAAATCACAGCTACACCCAGACCAGTGGTCACAAAAACACGTGTAACTCAGGTTCTGATGTTGCTGTAGACACTTAACATCTATCTATCTATCTATCTATCTATCTATCTATCTATCTATCTATCTATCTATCTATCTATCTATCTATCTATCTATCTATCTATCTATCTATCTATCTATCTATCTATCTATCTATCTATCTATCTATCTATCTATCCATCCACTGTTAATACATATCAAATTAAAATTCAGGTCATTATTTACCTTTTGATGATTACTGGATGTTGGCACTGGAATCATATCAGTCTGTTAAAAGTTCCTCTTGAACCAGCCACCATGTATGATTGACACCTTGGCATGTTAATGCGTTGTTTTTATTCCAGAAGGAGTCAAAAGGCTATTATTTCTGAAGATTTGTGATTCATTAAGTTAGTCTGACAGAAATATGTCAGATTTGATAATGCTGAGTGATGCTCCAGCAGATAAACACCACAGTGTTGTTAAAGAGTTGGTTTGATGCGGAGTTTATCTAAAAATATGTGGATGGGAGACGTACGTGTTTATGCTTTAAGCATGTTTTTCCCTGCCTGATTCCTTTATCTGTTTCTGGAGTTAAAAGTGACAAATATAAAGACAGGCAGGAAGGCAGAGAGGAAGTTTAGGGGGACTTTTATAATACTGTCTTCTCCTGTTACTCTAAAAACAATATTTCAAAATTATAATACATTTTCTGCTTTGTCTGTATCCTAATGAAACAACTTACCAGTAAACCAGCTCTGAAAGCTCATAATCAGATTTACAATCATGTACACATGTACAGTGAACAGAAAAACGAATTGCCACACCAAGTTGTTTATGGTAAAATAAAGCAACTATTAATAGCAAATAACTAACTAAAAATAGTTGTGAAGTTGAGACTCTTCTCCAAACTTCAGCTTTAAACTAAGCGGTTTAAATAACAACGCTATGCCGAACAGTTGCTGTGTAGTTAGTTGCACCAATAATTATGTGAAAAACTCTTATCTCCGATTTGTTTCCCTGTCATGTCCTAAAAAAGTTCCTGATAGAAGGGCTCTATGGCACCACTGTATTGAAGGGAAGACTGAAGTGACCAAGGAGGGATCAAATTCAACTTTTTCACCTGTCCAGTGTGTTCTCTGGCAGACAGAGTGATATAATCATATAATACCAGGACATAGTGCAGTCCTGTCATTTTTAAAGTAATTTTGATCCGGTGTTTTTCAACTGATTGGTTTTGTGGTATTTTACATTGAAGTTTATGGAGAGAGTTGTTTGTTTTCTCCACAAAAGGGAGCGGGGGTGTTTCTGAAAGCCAAAGTTCCTGGATGTGCCCGTCTGATCTATGACAACAAGATGCAAATTAGCTACTAGAATTAAAAATTCAGTGAGTGATTAAAACCCAACCTTGTTTACAACCCGAGGTGTCCAGGCAGTTTTACAGCCATCTCTTTTATAAAGGTTATGATACTGTTTATGATTTTAAAAAAAAAGCTTTGTGAGCTCCGGGGGATTTTTTCATTGCAATACTGAGTGGCAACAGGGGAAAAAATTGCCAGCTCTCTTTGTACATTCATGATGAAATCACTTTTGGTCACCAATCTTCTTGAACCAAATCTTGCTTTGCGATGTAGAGGAAATACATTTCCCTGTTCCACCTTGTGGTGATACCAGACCACATCAGGTTCTCAAGAGAACTTGGTGGGACCATGTCCTTCATTTTTTGACACCCATTATTCTGCATACAACTACAACCATGTGGAATAAGAGAAGCATCATGTCATTTGTTGTCATTTTAAGCTTTTATTATAGACAGCAGACAGGCTAGACTCCAACCAGAGATATTATTGTTCATGGTGGGTGTGTTCATCCTCAAACTACAGTCGGTGCCAGTGCTATGGTCGATTCCACGAATATGCACATGTAATATGTAACAACAGCTTACACCCTTTATAATCTATTCAAATCTTTTAAAAGCAGGCTTGAATTAAATGAATATAAAGATGCCACATACAATTTTATCAACAAAAACTGAATGGAAACTTTTCAAGCTGTGATACTTATGTTTGAACATTTCGGGGGAGCTCAGCATCAGAGAGGAAAACAGCAGGGAAAACGACATGTCTCAAAAAACAACAATGTATGTGGCACCTTTAACTCGGCAAACCACATTTTTTTCTTTTTGTTTTTATATTTCATATTCTTCTATCACACTGTATAATTTTCTTTGAATGTGTTCCTTGCTTGGCTGCACAGATCAGATTCCTACACATTATTCCAGCTGACATAAACAGACTGTGGCACAGAAAATACCGTGTTTGATGGATGTGTATTCATACATATCATTCATGCAAAAAGCTGAGAATGATTGTTTGAAACAAGAAAACAAAATAAATTGTTATGTCATTCTCTGTTCCACCACGCTGATCACACCAGCCTGTTTAAGATAAAGATGTAGGAAGCAGTTGTGGCTGGTTAATGTGAACCTTCCAGTTATCCAGAGGAAAAAAGGCTATTTACACATGTTAAAAAATATATTAAATATTGCAGAATATTATGGATTCAAAATTGTTTCTCACCGCAGTATGCACCTGTCTTGTTTTAATGTTGTGCAGCCCTTTGGGCAACAGCTGATGAATTTGAAATGTGCAATATGAATAAAATTGACTTGATTTGGCTGTTAGGGATGTCCGTATTCATTTAACAATCATTTGTCTATGTGTCTATGCAGAAGTGACCGGGGGACAGAGACATGGCATCAGGTCACACCTCCAGCCCGGCCTAGGACACACAACCTCTTGAATTTTGTGTAGCCAAGCTGCAGTAATCTATACTGTCGTGGACGCTCACTAAGTGCTTATTATTTAGATTAACAAAGTTTGAAAGAAGGTCCTCCTAGCTACATCTCAACCACTTTTCCCAGATATCGGTGATGCTCCTTCCTTGCTGGCTGTTACATTTGCAGTAACTTTCTCAGTTAACCTTCAAAACGCAAACTTAATTTACTGATAAAACTATAAAAGCCCCCCAGATCGATTGGATCTGTCTCACTCTTCCACACCCATCATTAACTCTGTCCTGACTCTCGCTGCAATTGAAGAGAGGCCAGTTTGAATCGTAGTAATAGTAGCTGTTGTTGGTTAAAATGACAGAAAACGTTATCTATCTAAAAAGGCTTTATCTTTACAAAACTATTTACTTCACAAGTGAACAAAGCTTGATGTCTTGATGATCTGATGCTCACTTTCCATCTGCCTCATCATACTTTACCTACAACTGATCCAGTTTATATTCACTTTTTGCATGATGTGAAGATTTCCATCATCTCTTCGTGCACGTGTGTCTACATGCCCCGTTGTAGAGGTGTTTCCGCTTGTCCCCAAGCGAGGCTTTAGTTATTTAATACTTACTGTTTGAAGATAGATAGTCATTATTAGCCATTAATTCCCTAATCTCAGCGACTGAACGTTTTCCTAATCGTTCAGCACAGCTTACTGTGCTTGTTTGTTTGTACTGTGAGTTGGAACAAAGTTTTGTCACCCAAACAAAGTCACTGCATTCCCCAAGGAACCAACACACACACACACACACACACACACACACACACACACACACACACACACACACACACACACACACACATACACACACACACACACACACACACACACACACACACACACACACACACACACACACACACAGAGGCCAGCATTTGCCCCACGAACTGCCAAACACACACAAACGCCGTCTCTCTCACCATTCTCTCACGTACAGACACGCAAAGGGCAACATTGTCAACCTTTTCCCTCACATACAGTTAGTGTTTATGCTTCTGTCAGCGGTTACATGGACACACACACACACACACACACACACACACACACACACACACACACACACACACACACACACACACACACACACACACACACACGAGAGCCTGCAGAGAGCCAGGTTGAAACTATGCATTATTGATCCCACCCATCTTGGATTATGTAAAAGTAGCAGTGAGATTGACTGAAAATAAACTGCTCACATTGTAGCCTGAATTCTTTATTAAGTTTGGTGGTTTGTGCAAATTGAGCTCATGTACCTGCTTGTCTCGAAAAACAAACTTCAAGGGAAACTTTGAAATTTTTGTATTTTGCTGTTCTTGCTAAGAACCGTTATGGAAAACATTTCCGATTTCTCTTCCAGCTATCATGATGCTGTCTTCAAGTGCTGCAAAAAAATATTATGATTAGCAAAGAGCACCGGAAAGGAGAAGTTGGGAATTTATAACAATCCCCTAGTTGTCAGATTAAAGGCTGAGGACATAAAAGCCCTGCCCTGCTGGTAAAAGTGATAAAAACAACAACTTTTGGATGAAAATTGTGCCCAAAGCCATCAGTGTAACTGGAAGGTTCAGATTAACCAGCCACAACTGCTTCCTACATCTTTATCTTACACAGGCTGGTGGGAATAACTTCGCCCAAAGTGAGCTGGGATCGGTTCCATTCCCCCCGTGACCCTGTTCAGGATAAAGCAGGTGTAGATAATGAATGGATGGATGGATGGATGGATGAAAAGGTTAAAAATAAAAACATGCTGTGTCTATGTGTTACTTCTTTTTGCCTCTGTAGCAAAATGTAGCTCTGTCCGTTTGATTTGTAAAATTTATGAGCTAAAAAAAGACTTTTAATACCCAGTTAAAGAATCTTTTTAACCCATTCGGCTGTTTACTGTGTATATGAATATATCTTTCCGACTAATGGTGTAAACTTTTGTTTTGCAATGGGGACTTTTGGGAATGGGAAGATTGTTGCTGCGTTGGACCCGTGGACCTCAGTGGCCTAGATTTTATTCAGCACCTGATTTTGATTGAGTTTCCCTGCTTAAGTCTTTTCACTAAAATGTGTATTTGTTTTTGTCACATTTTAATTATTTAACTTAATTATCATTATTTTTTCAGTCTATTTTTAGTCAGCAAAAGTCAGCATGATTATCACTGTCTGGCTTTAACTTGAGATGAACAGTTAAATTATCCTTTAACACTGAAGCAGTAATCATTTTTTAGCAAAACACTGAAGGTAAGATTTAGATGGCTGACAGACAACGTTAATCCTTAATATTTCATCCTTTACCCCGCCTCATTTAATTTTCATGAAAGTCAACTGGCAGAATCATTTCTATCAACAGAGTTTTCCACTTGGTGTTAGAAAGGAGCAATGTTGTAATTTATTACAGGACTAAATAAAAGGCAGTCGAACCGCTACATACTGTACATATGAGTGATGTTTGGACAGGAAAACCTTCTCTTTTAGCCTCGAAATAAATGCCAGATAAACCATCCTTCACACACACACACACACACACACACACACACACACACACACACACACACACACACACACACACACACACACACACACACACACACACACACACACACCTGCTGCATGACTAACTCGTTGTTTTGGAGGGATCATTATAACATATCCCTGGGATAGATGTGTGCTCGCTGTTATGTATATGCGTATATGTGTGATTGACAGCTCCCATCAGCTCTCCTGTGACTTTGCCTGTGTGTGAACTGTCAGAGAGTTGAAAGACAGAGTCCCAAGGTAAACACTGACTCCAGGGGTTCCAGCAGAAAGATCGACAATTATATTTCATCACCCCCTTTTTTTATTATTATAATTTATCCCACTTGCCATCCCAATAAGATTGTGTCACAGGTTCCGGTTGTTCCTGCCTGTCACTGCTATCATGTGACAAGTTCTTCCAACTTTCTTTCATTATCTTTTTTATTTTAAGATTTGAGATGTTTGCAGGGAATGTGCACATTTGAACTTGATTTTCTGATCACTCAAAGCACTGAGGAAGAGATTGAATAATGAAGCCCAGGTGTTGCAATTACTGGATGACTTTTGACATGCGATGGACACGTCAATATTTTTTGTTTCCGGCTGCATGAGAATGACTCAGAAGGAGGGGGAGAAGTGCAGGTTATTACGTTTTGGTTTTTGGTTTTACCATCCCATTCCATTTGGTCCCAGGGTAACTCAAAGCATAGATTATTCTGTCTCTGCATGTGAAGTCAGCCTGAGTCAGAGGGGATTCTGGGAAAAGAAACGGCGAGTATTGAGCGGCAGTACTGATGGTTCTCATTTTGGCCAAGAACCTCCATCCAGGAGACGGCCCATCATCACCCTGCCTCATTTACATAAAACACATTAAATTATGCAGCAACCAGTCAATTAATTAGCTCCAGTGGAGCTCCACCAGCAGCCCACAACGTCCTCCAAACACAGAGGTCTCAGACTCTTCATAGGACTCCTTCAGAGGAAACGTGTCGCTGCTCCTTTTGCCCTTCCATACAATTACACAACTTTACTTCAATAAGTTCTGATCAGCTCAGTGACTTTACAGACAGAAGTACTGATGCTGTCGAAGCAGGTTGATTGCTCAGTTATCTCAGTGTCACATTGTTGGTTCAAATCCATTCATTTTTTATTATGATATCTGCAATACACACCAGGAGTCTCAAACTCACACCGCAGA
The DNA here is from genome assembly GCF_022577435.1 of Embiotoca jacksoni. NCBI lineage: Eukaryota > Metazoa > Chordata > Actinopteri > Embiotocidae > Embiotoca > Embiotoca jacksoni. The sequence goes on from NW_027185403.1 coordinate 20,055,638, forward strand.
CAACAACCCCACACAAATTGTCATAAGGCCTGCAGCTGATTATAGTTAAATCCAGCCTGCAAGATCTTATTTATTACTATCAATATTATTTGTATTTCGACACAATATATAAAGACAAAATTAAAAGTAAAAAAACTGAATTCAGTGAATGAATGAGTCACGACTAACAGCCACTCGGCGGCTGACATTCATGTTCTGTTTGGCTGATCGCTCTCGACAGGAGCACTGACATAAATGATAACACTCAGATTGGTGTGTTTGTCAATGGTATTAATGACCATTTTGAAGTGACAGAAGAGTTACTAGTGTGACCCTGATAATAGGCCAAACCGCAGTCAAGGATGTACAGTACTTCAGCAACTGGGCGACACAACCGAGCACACTGGCATGTCATGGAATCTGTTTGTAGCAATAACCACATATGGTGTACCATCAGTGACAGGAAAGACAAGTGAACTGGGAGCACTTTTTTGCTTCAGGTTTGGCAATGTGATGTCTGTTGTTGTGAAATCCATCTTTTGCTTCTGAGGCTCAGAGAACAGTTTTGGGTCTCTTTGGAAAAAGCATACATTGATGTTCTGTACTCACCTAGCTGAGCAGGCTAAATTTCCTGAAAAGGTGGTTTGAATTGAGAACAGAGGTGAAGACCTTCATGGAGGAAGGGAAGGCAGGATGGCTCTCTTTGATTTCGATGATGGCAGTTGGATGATGGTTTTCGAGCTGAACACATTCAATCTGAAGTCGCAGGGTCCGGCCAGCTTGTCACTGCAGCTTTTGAAAATGTCGAAGCGTTTGCCACAAAACTGAGGTAATGGAAAGCCTGTCAATCTCAGCAAAAGGGCACAGCATTCAGCAATTAGAAATATATTCATGTCATTGAGAAGCTGCAGCAGGAATTTGACCAGTGGTTTGCAGATAAACACATACAGTGCCACTTTCCTTCTATGTGTAAAATGCCACAATTGTGTTACACATGAAGCTCATTCGCCAGGAGGGCAATTCTGCGCTCAAAGCCCAGTTCAGAGAGGCATGCTTAGTCAATTTCGGAAAATAATCCCATCATTAAGTAGATATTAGAGCTACAAAAATGTATTTTAAGGTGCGTGCCTGTAGCCTCCGCTATTGGTGTGTGTTGTTATGTCCTCAGGTTCCTAATCAGATCAAGTCAGGTGAACCATTCGCTCTTCCACTGCTCGTCCAAATATGGTCACTTCTAGCTTCAAAGTAGAAAGAAACGACTTACAACTTACAACTTACAACTTAACCGTGTGCGTGCTCATGTGTGCTCATGGCCATGCATGTAGTTCACTACTTCAACAACTAGCACTACACTACTGATAAGGAAGTACTTTTGTTTGTCGAAATGAAACTTTGATGATGTAAATCAAAATTACATCACAGGAAGCCACGTTGCTGAATTTTCCTCTGATGATAAAGAGGTAATCGTTTTAAGATTAAACTGAATCTATACACAATTCTCAGTATCTGCATTAAGCGCATGAATTATTCTGTTCACGATATTGCAGAAATCTGATCTGTGGATAAAGTAATAATATAAGTTCGACACTGTAAGATCCCACTACAGTGTTTGCAGGAGATTGCATCAATCCTCTTTCATGCCATCAAAGTTCATATCGTTTATCCCCAGGAGACGCTGAGGAGGACTGATCTATTTATATTGTTGATGTTCATCTTTGATCTGATTTATAGGAAACTTTGATCAGTCATCTCTCTTTGTAATGCCGACACATACCATCACTAATTTTTCAGGGCAGGAACCTTCGTTTGTGTCTCACATGTCCTGCAAGCCTTGATGGCAAACTTCTATATGATGACTGATTCAAATCAAAGTGCATGTGGTTCAGTTTTTTCCTGTTTATCAAAGGCCAAAACCAAAACTTTATTTGGTGTTCCTTGATACTCTTTGTTCAAAATATTATTTAGCTGACTTCCTTTGTAAAATCCTTTTTTCAACCAGTCACTAAAACAAACTTTTAAGAACCATGTCACATTTTACACATAATAGTTGATTTGAATTTGTAAAATGGTTAAACCATAATATTTGTAACACAGGAAGAGGAAATAACCCAATCCTTATGCTACAATTGAAAAAAAAAAAAACACTTTAAAATGACTAAAACACACCCTCACCTTCTCAGTTCATTAGCCGCAGGAGTTTTACTACTACAGCAAAACGTGGTCTGGTAGAAACAGAAGCTTATGGTTGCTAATGTTACACAAATAGTGTGTAACTGGTATTATTTCCACAGCCTTGTGACAATGGATTAACCTTTTAAAGGACCCTTGTGCAACATCTTCTTTGGCCCCCCACGTCCTCCACCTACTTTAAATATGAATCCATGGTTACCATTCAGTTTTGACTTCCTGCACTCAAACAACAGTTAATGTCTTAGTTTGCAGTCATTTCATTTAAAAAACAAACAAATAAACAAACAAAATCTTACTTTTGATATATACTGCTCATGAGGACAATTTGAACAAAACACAATCAAGTCTTGAAACTATATTTTGAGACAGGGCTCCTCCATGTTAGGTCGTTTTTTTGGTCCGAACCAAACCGGGACGTCCAAGTACAGTCTAGAACATATGAATCAAACAGCTTTTAAAAATGTTAAAACACATGTATCTGCATGATCTTTTTTTTCTAAAAGACATCCAGTATGTGTCACAAACAGCCCAATATAAATACCATCACACTCTCTCATTACCAAACAGAACAGAACTGTAACAAGCTTGCTGATATTGATAACCTTAAAAAGAAGAGAGCAAATGGTACAGTATCACAAATGTTCTGAAACAGCCGCCGGATGGTGTGTGTCTGTGGTTGTATAAATGGGTGAGTGTGCACGAGGCTACTGTACTGAGGCAGTGCAGACTTCTTGCTGCCTACACAAGAGATGTCGGTCTGGGAAACACTGCCTGCATGGCTTGTCTTGATTTTTATTTCAGCGCCATTACTTCAGTATTCATGCTCGAGTCATGCGTCATCTAAACATTAGACGAGACACTTTTTTTTTTTTAAATTTTTTACATGTGCCACAAATGGTTTTGAAGCAAAAGTATACAGGGAAAATATCTGTGATCACATGTGCACTATAGAACTATAGCAGAAACCCAGCGGCTCTAGTTATATCAAGGTGATAATTAAGCAGGTAAAGGGTGACGTTTTCCCGGTGCTCTCTTCCTCTCTCTACTTTCCCTCAATGTCTGTATGTCTGTCCCAGGCCTGAAGGTGAGCCACATGACCACACCAAAGCCAATCCTTTAGGGATGAGAGGGAGGATGGGAAGAAAAGGAAAGAGACTGAGCAGAAGGTGGAGAGAAATCAAAGAGCTGCTCCTCCAGAGTGAGAATTAAACAGACAGCAGAAACTCCTCCGACAGGCAGGATATCAAAACTGAGAAACCAAAAGATCAAACTTAACACTTGAAAAATGTTGAAATCAAAAGGAGAGACATCCTTTATTTTTACCTAAACTAGATAGTTTTCGAAGGTCTTCTTGACTTTTATTTGCTCTTTGGCTCTGGTTTCAGCCTTGTTGCAGTCTATCAGGTCAACATGTCTTCAACGTCATGTTTGCTGGGTGGAAACAAAACAAAAACTGTTTGGACTAGTTTTAGGCTGGTCACTGTCGTTTTGCACACACTAAAAACAAAAGACATTCTGGAAGATAAAACAAATCCTAATCAGTTACTTCAACTGCCTCAACCTTGCTGCTCGTTTTCCACGACAAACTTCCAACTTCAATTTCTCCTTCAAAACGATGCTGTTCAGCTACTCTGGCCATGGCAGAGGGAAAATCAATGTGGTGCTGCAACATACAAACGTTAATGGACGCTCTAAAAGTCTAGTTTTCCCAGAATCAGAACTGAACAACTCACAACCCACCAAAACTGTGGAAAAGATCAACTCCAACCACATTCACACACAAAACAGTGGAACGACTACAAGTGAATGTTGTGATCACTAGTTAGACTTTAACAATCAGAAGCACTTACAGTGCATCCGGAAAGTATTCACAGCGCTTCACTTTTTCCACATTTTGTTAATTTACAGCCTTATTCCAAAATGGATTAAATTCATTTTTTTCCCTCAAAATTCTACACACAATACCCCATAATGACAGACATTTAAAAAAAATTTTTTTTGCAAATCTATTAAAAATAAAGAATGAAAATATATCGCGTACATAACTATTCACAGCCTTTGCTCAATACTTTGTTGAAGCACCTTTGTCAACAATTACAGCCTCAAGTCTTTTTGAGTATGATGCTACAAGCTTGGCTCCTATTTTTGGGCAGTTTCTCCCATTCTTCTTTGCAGGACCTCTCAAGCTCCATCAGGTTGGATGGGGAGCGTCAGTGCACAGCCATTTTCAGATCTCTCCAGAGATGTTCAATCGGGTTCAAGTCTGGGCTCTGCCTGGGCCTCTCAAAGACATTCACAGAGTTGTCCCGAAGCCATTCCTTTGTTATCTTGGCTGTGTGCTTCGGGTCGTTGTCCTGTTGGAAGATGAACCTTCGCCCCAGTCTGAAGTCCAGAGCGCTCTGGAACAGGTTTTCATCAAGGATGTCTCTGTACATTGCTGCATTCATCTTTCCCTCCATCCTGACTAGTCTCCCAGTTCCTGCCGCTGAAAAACATCCCCACAGCATGATGCTGCCACCACCATGCTTCACCGTAGAGATGGTATTGGCCAGGTGATGAGCGGTGCCTGGTTTCCTCCAGACATGAAGCTTGGCATTCAGACCAAAGAGTTCCATCTTTGTTTCATCAGACCAGAGAATTTAGTTTCTCATGGTCTAACAGTCCTTCAGGTGCCTTTTGGTAAACTCCAGGTGGGCTGTCATGTACCTTTTACTGAGGAGTGGCTTCCGTCTGGCCACTCTACCATACAGGCCTGCTTGGTGGAGTGCTGCAGAGATGGTTGTCCTTCTGGAAGGTTCTCCTCTCTTCACAGAGCAACGTTGGAGCTCTGTCAGAGTGACCATCGGGTTCTTGGTCACCTCCCTGACTAAGGCCCTTCTCCCCCGATCGCTCAGTTTGGCCGGGCGGCCGACTCTAGGAAGAGTCCTGGTGGTTCCAAACTTCTTCTATTTACGGATGATGGAGGCCACTGTGCTCATTGGGACCTTCAATACTGCAGAAATGTTTCTGTACCCTTCCCCAGATCTGTGCCTCGATACAATCCTGTCTCGGAGGTCTACAGACAATTCTTTGGACTTCATGGTTTGGTTTGTGCTCTGACATGCACTGTCCACTGTAGGACCTTATATAGACGGTGTGTGTCTTTCCAAATCATGTCCGATCAACTGAATTTACCACAAGTGGACTCCAATCAAGTTGTAGAAACATCTCAAGGATGATCAGTGGAAACAGGATGCACCTGAGCTCAATTTTGAGTGTCATGGCTGTGAATACTTATGTACATGTGATTTTTTCATTTTTTATTTTTAATAGATTTGCAAAAATTTCAAAAAACTTTTTTTCACGTTATCATTATGGGGTGTGTAGAATTTTGAGGAAAAAAATAAATTTCATCCATTTTGGAATAAGGCTGTAATGTAACAAAATGTGGAAAAAGTGAAGCGCTGTGAAAACTTCCCGGATGCACTGTAATTCATTCAAAGGCAGAACTGCACAGAGAATCTGAATTAATTTTGGGCCACAACATCATGAAAGTTTATGTGCACAGAAAGTTTTACAGCTCAGGGGAGAGGAAAACAAAAAGGCCAAAATGACACTGTAATATTCAACATAATAGCCATAACAGCATTACAGTGACTTTCTAAAGCATTAGTGGAGCTAAACTTGTATACTTTGCTGGTGTCAGTGTTTTGACAAGGCTTAACGTGGACCCTAATCGACTCCTCGTGAAAAGCTGACAACAGTGTTTCCTATTTGTTGCCATGTAATCAGCTTTTCATTTGAAAGTGGGAGTTGGATTGGAGATGAGTTGACAGCAAACAAGCCTGACGTCAGTGTTTCTGATACTTTCACTGTTGACTGTTTCCGATAGGTTCGAGCGCACGCTGCAATAAAGCTGACTGCTGTGATTGCTGTGTTTTCTCTTCAGAGACTATTTACTTTCAGCTCGGGCCTCGGCTCCAGATGAAAGGAAGCAGGGTTTAGAAACTATAGAAGCTGGAGGAGGAGCCGAGTGAAGATGAGGATTCTGACAGGGCAAACTATCACTTGAGAAGATGCTTACAGGAAAATGATAAGCTACTTGTCCGCCTGCATGACAAAGGCAAATCATGTAGTATCTGCTCCATTTTTCTGTCTTACCACAGTCTGAATTAGTTTATCACTTCACTCAATCAGACACAATGTACATGTTTACTGATCTGTCATTGTCATCTTCGGCTGAATATAAACATTTGTAATATCAATTCAAGAAATGTCCTGAATTTTTTTTTTTTTTTCCCCTGTAGGTCAGTTTATAACATGTAGAGCTCCGTCCAGCTCCTTCTTGCTTGTCACCACAATTTGTGGCTTAATTCTGCGAGACTGGAGACTCTGGCAGTTTTTTCTGTTTCCTTAATTGATGGACTTCGAGAATAGGTGGCCATGGATGCACATGCATGTCTCTGTGTTTGTGTGTGAATTAGCCTCAGAAAGCAGCATTGACTGGACTGGATATGGCAGCAGATTGCCAATTAGCACATACAAATGGAAATATCAGTCTCAACATGAGGTGGGTAAAGTAATTGAACACTTTGCCATCCTAAAATTGCTTAACAATTTCGTAATCTACTGTGTAAAGTAAATGCCAGTGTAACAGAACAAAGATAAGACATGTAATGTTGTAGCCTACCTTCCTTACAAGGTTGTGAGAAGTTATCCAGTTTGATGGAATCTGATGGTAAACAATACACAGACGACTCGACGAACAAGCCTCCCGTTTGTAGCGCTCTACAGACAAAAACTCGTCTTCCTTATCCTGCAGAGAAAACAGCAGATCTGTGATTAGCAGAGTTTCTGGGGATGTTTTGTTATCTCACATAAGACTGTCACAGATCAGGCGTCACAGTTTCTAATTCATCACATGTTCAGTAGCACCAACAACAAAAACTCAGACTCTCATGACATGGCAGTCATAACTAACATGTCACCCAGTCTGTTACATTATGTTGCACCAGACTTAGTGAGAGTAGTCAAGTCAATTATATTTATATAGCGCCAAATCACAACACAGGTTATTTCATGGCACTTAACACATTAAAGTCCTTACAGCAGAACTTTTACAATATTATACAGAGAAACCCAACAATTCAACAATTCCCACATAAGCTAGGAGGGAAATATATGTAGTGAGATATGAGTCTGTAGAGATTGAAAGAGTGAGAGGAAAGAAGCTCAGTGCATAACAAGGTCCCCCAGCAGCCTCGGCCTATAACAGCAGAACTGCAGGACGGTTCAGGGCCACCTGAGCCAGACCTAACTATAAGCTTTATCAATAAGGAAAGTTTTGAGTCTACCCTTGAAGCTAGAGAGGGTTTCTGCCCCTCGAACACAAACTGGGAGCTGGTTTCACAGGAGAGGAGCCTGAAAACTGAAAGCTCTGCCTCCCATTCTACTAATAAGAAGAATGAAGAACTTTCAGTAGGTTAAAAAGCGCAAAACACCTCATACCACACAGTTGATTGTTGTTCCACCTTGTCGCTCATGAGGGTATTAAAGACCAAGTCTTCATGTAAAAAAAAAAAAAAAAAAGTCAAAAATAATAGTTGCTGTTTTATTTAAAATACCACAGTTTAATAACTGTGGTATTTTAAGGAGTACAGAAAAAAGGCATATCATCATCTCTAGATCTGTTTTTTTTTTCGTGAAATTATATTTACAACTTCTTATACAGACTTTATTACTGTATGACTGAAGAAAAAGGAAATTATCAACAACAGAACAGGAATAAACACAAAATAGTGAACTCTTTGCATGCAAATCCTAAAAGCCTGTTTCTTGGGACCAGCTACCTTGTGTTATATTATGGTATAGGTTTTACTATGAGCTCTAACATGCCTGAAATTAGCCAGATCACCAAAACCATAGTTGAGAAAATGGTAACAAACACAGGAAAAAAATCTTAAGACTGCCATCTTCATTTTCCACACAGAATATGGGGCTTGTCTGACTTCCTCGAGGGCCTGTAGCATAATGCCTTCACACAGACTACAACGGTGACCTGTTCTTGCTTACATACTGAGAAAATATGCAGTCAGGTCATTAAAATACTGTCCATCATCTGTCTTTTAATCTAGCCAAAGTCTATGAAGCAGAGCAGTTTGACAGACATCTTATTAGGCGACAGACCAGACGAGGCTACAGGCACAATTAATCACCCTCGTGATTGCAGACATAACTTGATATGTACAGCTTGAAACTTTTTTCTTGTTTGCTGGTAGGTGCAGGTTAAACTCTCTTGACAATTCTTGACATTTATCCCTTATGTATATTGTAAGCAGTGCAAATAATGTGATGCTGTTGACTGCATATGGCAACGATACAGCCGCTGTAGTAGAAAGTGGAAATGAGCAGACGGGGTAGGTTGAGTGGGGAGGTTTTTTTTCTGTCTTGTGTGTGTAGGGTTTTCCCCTAAATGCAGGGAACATTAAAGAGATCTTATTATGGATTCAAACACTTGTCCTAAGAAGCAGTAATCAACTGTGTACTTGTCTAGCTACCTACCTTTGGCCTTCATTGCTATTGTCTGTTTCCCCTTTCTCATTATTCTTTTTTAAGCATCAATAAGTTAGAGAAAAGTTTGTTCTTTGTTTTGAGTTTTCTTTGTTTCCTCCCTTTATGATCTAGAGACCTTCTGCCACAGCAGTCTGTTCAGAAAAAGTTTGATTGTGGCATTTTACAGCCTTTCAATAGTTTCAAAAATGTAGTAAGTGCTATTGATATTTTGTTTGTAGTGTAATTACCTCATTTGCTGTTTTTGTTCAGTGAGAGAAGGGTTAGTTATACAGTATATAAGAGCAATGACACCTCCAGCCCACAAAGCACACAACCAATGATTCAAGTCTTAATGAGGGTTTATAATTACTGACTTACTGAATTAAAGACTGGCTTTTACTTTGCTATGTTCCTCAAGGTAAATTACTCACAATTCTCTGACAACTTAGTTAACAAGTTAACCTCAGGGAGCAACTTCGTGGGGAAGAAACGCCCGACGGAGTTGGTCCCGGTGAGAACTTCTCCCTCCACAGCTCCTGCGGCTCAGCAGGAACTCTCACTGGAAAAACTGATAAATTCACTCGATATCTCTTGGGAATCTCAAAATGTCGTACTTTGCTCCAAATCTTGTCTTCCTCATGCACCTGTCTTAGCTGCGGGGTCTCCGGTAGCTGAGTGCGTGGTTCAGAGAGTGGGAGGGGTGGCTAACGGCTCTGCTACGTGCAACCGCAAAATTTGAGATACTACTTTGTTTCGTGTGCTGTGCTGAATGCTACAGCCTCAAAGGGCGACTAGTAACCCTACGGTGGTTATACCCTTCTTACGCCAGCAACTATGAACATTAAGGGACATTTATATATAGCCTACATTTGTTTCACAGTTTATCAATCCTAGGCTGTTTCGCTGTTTAACTGTGAAATAAAGTGCAGGTGAGGTGCCTATTGTTGCTTTCAGAAACAGTAACTGACTCCAGTGAGGAACAATACAGAATTGGATTTAAATTATAACAAGTAAACATTGGTTGGTGAAAGGATCATGTAGGTACTTGGGTTTCTTAGCTCAATGGAATCTTAGAATACACATCTGCATCTGCAATAAATATTTTATATAAGTAATGCATGTTTACAGTGGAAATGTAGCTGGAACTCAGAAGTGTGAGGTACTGTGACATAGCATCCAAGTCCCCTGAGAAAAAGAGTCACTAGAGCTGCATTTCTTTAGGATACAGGTTTTTGTTTTTTTCCAGGTTCAGTGAGTTTAGGACAGGACACAACTTATTTTCCAGTTGCTGATGCAGATGTTTTGGGTGAAACAACACATCCTTGCAAGCTTTGCAGTTTTCTGTAATGACAACAAGAAAAGGTTTATTTCATAACTTCTCAAACCAGTGATTCAGTATAATCTGCTTTGCCATTGTCTGTGTCTCTGTATAGTATCTTCCAAACAGTCAGAATTTTGCCCAAAATAAAGCTAAATGTGCTATAAGAGGGACTTCCTTTCAGTCCCTCCACAGTTTGATTTATTTTGGATAGAAGATCTCTTCCTGGCTCATGTTGCAGCATCTGCAGTGTGATTAAATACCTTCTGTCTGCGACATTTCCTCCTCCGTCAGCTCAGTCATTCATATATCTGTCTGTCTGCCCTCTCGTCTGCTGACTCTCAGTGTGTTTCAGTCTCTTCCTCCGCCTGTCCGCCCGTCTCTCTCAGGACCCAACAGAGACAAGTTGAGACAGTGTAATGGCCTGAAGAAGATGTACTTAAAGACGGCATGACAACACGCTGTCTGGTACTGAACAGATCAGTCAACGTCACGCAGGAAGAATGCACACACACACACACACACACACACACACACACACACACACACACACACACACACACACACACACACACACACACACACACTCGCCAATCTGTGAACAAGACAAAGTTAAAACGAAGTTTATGGCGGCTTTTAATTTGAAACAAATTCAGCAAGTCAGTGCATTCGGCAAACCAATGCTTACTTCATGAGTCAGTCACGTGGCATTAGGTTCTGGTGATTTGTTGGTGCCGCAGAATGTCACCATGACACATTATATTAAGGGAGCAGTGTGTAGGATTTAGTAGCATCTTGCTCAGAGGGTGCAGATAGAAACTAACTGAATACCCCACTTTTTTTTTTACATTTACATGTTACACAGTGTCCCAACTTTTTTTGGAAACAGGGTTGTATTATATTCCGTTTCCGTTTCACATAAATGCAAACACACTGAATCTTAAAAACCTCGCACAAGCAAGGCGACTTCAGTTTTTTAAATCTTGCACAGCAGATGCTCTCCCCTAGCTGGGAACTACTGTACCTATGTGATTACAGGACTTAAGGCTATGTGCTACATTATTATTCTAAGAACTTTAAATCCATTATCTCCTACAGTTTTCTATCCTACAGGGGATGCAATTTATTTGATCTCCTCCCTCTGGCAGCTCACCTTTTAGATATGAGCACCATACCTTGTGGTCTTAATCCCCAGCAAGAAAACTGTAAAAATAAATTCAGGAGTTTAGTTAAATTGTTATTGTAAAAGACGTAATGGCCTTGTAGGTCCTTCTTTTTTTTTTCCCATATATATATATTTATTTTCTTTTTACCCTCCTGGCAATATGATGGCCAATTTTATAGTGTTCTCAAGTCTGCAGTTTCATAAATCAAAAATAAACTAGGAAAATGTTATGTCTGTAAAAGTGCTGCTCTAGCAGGTATTCCAGGTGTGACTTTTTTTCCATACACTTCAACAAAAGATGCGAGCACAATTTCATGAAGCACAATCAAGTAGTTCAGAAGCTGCTCCTGTTGGGTGCAAATGGAGCGTGGCACAGTGACGTGCACGGCGCAGGGGGGAAAGCGAGGTGCTGATGTAACGTAACTTGGCATACTTACTCATGAAGCTCAGAAGCAAATACAAGACTAGCTATTTCCCCCTGTTTCCAATCTTCATGTTGAGCTCGCTTCCTGTTAAACCAGAGAGACTTTCTTTAAGCCTTTCGAGAGTGCAAATGACAAATGGGGCTTGTGAATGTTACCTTTGTCACTCTGTGTCTGTCTCCCTCGTGCACCTACCTTTCTCCTTCTTTTGCATTAAATCTACGTGTAACTCTGATCTGTTCTGAGATGCAAAGAATCCTAAATACCAAGGTTTTTCCCTCTGAGAGGATTTTCCTTCCTGAATAACTGATACATATTTCACCTTGTAAAATCAGGCAGGCCCAATGACATTTGCAGACACTTTTGACATAGGAAACATGCTGTGATGTATAAATGATAGCGTAATGTAATGCAAACAGAAAGCAGTGAGTGTTCCGTGCAGTATTTTAACAGCAAAATTGCAACTTGTGGTAAAAGTAAAGAGTTTTCTATGACATGTAGAATAAAGATTTGAATGAGTACACCCAGGGGACTGAGAGGAGGACTCAGTCTTCATTTAGTGATCACTCTGCGGTTAGATTTATTACTTTGTATTACATTTCTCCTCCCAGACCACCTTTTCCTCCACAGTTAATTCTATCCAGACAGCGAAAATGGCAGTCTGTTTAGTGCTGCCTGTTTTATTTGCAAAGAAGGATCATAAAACTATGATATCCTCCCAGATAATATTCTGTTGTCTCGGTCCCAAAACACAGCCAGGCTGTTAGACGGCAGCTGGCTCAGAATTAGAACAGATAGAGGGGGAACTTCCCTGTCTAGAATATAAACTATCGTTGAGGTTGTCTTGGAAATAAGCAATGTTGTACGCGTGGGAAGTCTTTCCAAAAGTCAGACTGGAGCATGGCAGCAAGGTGCAATGATTCCAGAGAAGTGCTGGCAGCAACCTGCCCTGCTGAAGTGTCCTTGAACAAGATCCCGGTTTACCTCCTGCTGCAGGGGAGCTGCACTATAGCTCATGCTGACCTATGAAAACACAATGTTACAAAATTTCTGCATATTCAAATACATTTTACGTTATGTAGGCATTAGAGCTTGATGGATGGATTATGAGCCTGGATGATTATGGGATCCGATATTCATACATTTTCCAATTACTGCAATTGGTATTTTGTCTGATCTGATTATTAATTAAATACATTATTTGTAAACAATGTGCTCCTTTGATTCTGGTGCAGCCCATTGATACCGATTAAGGAAAACTGGATACCAGATAACAAGATGGTGCTTAATTCATTTGAATGAAAACTGCTCATGGTTTATACTCTACACACATTTTCCAAGCTTCCGCCTTGAGATACCTGGATGTCCCACACACTTTTGCAAATGTGGGCCAATAGAACATCCTCCATCAACCTGTCAATTTGCAGTTTACATCCCTCTCTGTCCAGACTCTAAGACTTTAAAAATGTTCAGCCATTAAAGCTGATTCACAGTAGACAATGCTAATATGTATGTTGTGGCAAAGAAACTTGGATGCTTCAAACACATCTTCAACCTGACAGCACAGCAGATCTATACAATCACCACAGTTTCAAGATTATTGTCACCAGTTCAGTAGCCGACCAAATGTGAAACATGATCACAACTGACCCTTCTGATCCTGAAATATGGCACTGAATAAACTGACTGAAAGGTCATGTTCACAGGGGATGTGATAGTATGGTGACCTTGATCTTTGACCCCTATATCTAATAAATTCAATTGTGAGTCAAAGTGAATATTTGTGCCAAATTTTAATAAACTCCGTCAAGGCTTTCCTGAGATATCGCCTTCATAAAGGATAAAGGTGATCTAAAAGTGACCTTTACCTTTGACCCCTAACATCTAATAAATTCAGTGTTCAGTCAAAGTGAATGTTTGTCCCAAATCATAAGAAATTCCCAAAAGGCGCTCTTGAGATATCACGTTCACAGGAATGGAACAGATGTAAGGTCACAGTGACCTTGACCTTTGACCCCCTAATGTTTAATCCATTCATCCTTATGTCAAAGTGAACATTTGTGTCAAATTTAATGAATTCTCCGAGGGCTTTTCTTGCGATGACACGTTTGTGAGAATGGGAAAGACAGATCGGATAAATGTGAAGTCACAGTGACCTTAACTTTTGACCTCCAAAATCGAATCAGATAATGCTTCAGGCTAAGCGAACGTTTGTGCCAAATTTGAAGAAACTCCGTCAAGGCTTTCCTGCGATATCGCTTGACCATGATGAGGTGAGGTCACAGTAACCTTGAGCTTTGACCATCCACAAATTTATGCATGAAACCTCGCCGAGGTCATAGCACGACTGCAATGTGATTTGCATTGTTAGTCATTTTTCCCATTTCACAACACTTTCATATTGTGATGTAACCGCCAACTACTGAATATCAAGACAGTTACATCTCTAGCTCCAGTTGGTCCTGACATTATAAAAGGCCTTTTGCAGCTACGTCCATAAAGAAGGCAAGCAAAAAAAAAAAAAATACTTTCAGCAGAATTAAGATGAATGAAAGTGTCCTCACTATTCTAATCTATTCAAATTGTGGTGTCTGGAAGGACAGCTAGAGTCAGATAAATAGGCAGAGATGGCAAAATCAGATAAATGTAGAGAAAATGATGAAACAGAGAAAATACAAAGAACTACAGGACAGAAAAGACGGCGGGACAAAACAAGTTCAAACATAGACAAATGGAAAGAAAAAAGCAGCTAAAATGAAACACAATCAGTGGCCTTTTTTTCTCTGTGTGTGTGTGTGTGTGTGTGTGTGTGTGTGTGTGTGTGTGTGTGTGTGTGTGTGTGTGTGTGTCTGTGTGTGCGTGCGTGTTAAAGTTATGAGCTCAGTGCTCCAAAGGCAAAGGAACAGATGGGAAAATAAATTACACATTTATCAGACAACAGGTGGAAATAACACGTGATGCCCTGAAAACAAACGTGTGTGTCTACTTGTATTATTCATATTCTGGTGACATAAATTGCTTTACACGCTCATATAAAGTCCACATAATATAGTTCATTACTTCATTGGGTGAAGGTTATGGTCTGGCTCTCCAGAATATGAATGCAAGTCAATGTAATGTGCTCTGAAATGATTAAAAACATGCTATGTTATGAAAACCACTGCTACTAGCTTGTGACCTGTTTTTTTTTTAAATTATGAAGTAAGTGTGTGTGCATCAGAAAACATTGTGATCTTCACACAAACACATGCACATGCACACGCACACACACTCACTCAGGTGCCTTGTCTTAGACAAAAGAAAAAGAAATGTCTTTGTACTTGTGTCTGCAGGCGACCATACATCCAGTTGTTGTGTTGTTATGAGTGAGGGTGACAGAGCGAGGTCCGGCCACAACAAAAGGGAAGCCACACAAACTTTATGGGGCATGCAGTGGCCCTGCTGTCAGCACTAATGGGAAACTGTAGCACGATGCTGGAGAGGAGGAGGGGGAGTGGTCTGCTGGCTGCTGCTGGATGGGTCGCTGGTTGTGTTTTGGATGTAATACCTATCTGCAGTGTGGGTGATGAAGCAGGTGGCAGCAGAAGAAAATGGAGAGGAAGCAGAATGGCAACCTTTTTATTTCCCTTCCCCTATCTCTTCACCCCTGTCTTTTTGACTGAGGTGCCTTCAGCAAGACAACGGCTCCAGTCGAGCCGCAGAGGCCAAATGGCACCAGGCAGGTTGTACAGCTCCCAGTGTATATGGCTGCACACCTGCTTCCACTTGTGTTTAAAAGTGAGACCCTCTATGTAGAATATCAAACAAAAATGTTTATACATTATTCGTTTGTAGAATTATTTGGCACAATCCAGATGAAAACGAATTATGCTTTTGGTCTGTTGTGTGTCTAATCTGTGAAGGGAGACTCACCTCAAAAGCCTAAAATCACCTGAAAGGTTTCTGTTTTACTGACCAATAACCTCTCACCATTATGTGAGCTGTGAGTGTTGCATCACCAGAACAAAGTTGAAATTAGCATGACATTGTTAAAATGCTGCAAAACATCTGGAGGGAGGAGGTCGGGGTGGACGGATGACTAAACTAAATGTGTGACTCATACACCCTCAGTTTCAGAGCCGTGAATCTATCATTAACAATGAGGTTTCTTTCAAGGAAAGGGAACCCAGTTTTAAGTGTATGAAAAGTATGATTTTTCATTGAATTTGTTAGATTGCTGTGTGCATATAAAAATGCAAGGATGGCATTCAATGGCCTCTATAATATCTCACTTCTTCTGAAACTCACTTTCTAAACAATATCAGACTGTTTTAGAATTATTGAAAGTACAGTGATCCCTGTCAGCACCATAGAGCTGGACATAACGCACACCAAACAATGGCAATATTGTGATCGATGATATTATGAATCATTATTAACATGATATTAAAAATATCCTGACATAACAACAACAACAACAGCCTTGTTTTACTAAAAATGTCTAAAAGCATGCAGGCCTTTTATTCATGGAACTCTTATGAATTGTATGTTAATGACAGAGAAGGTAAGAAACTATGGTTTTACTTTGTATGCACTCTTCTTAATAGTAATTAACTATTGTTTCCATTGTATTGGTTTCTTAAAATGGATGACACCGTTTGAATTTGTAGGTGTGGCAGAACTGTCATTCAGCCTGTACTTGTGCTGGTGAGTGTTTAGGAGTTAAGATGTGAGGACTTTGTTATAGTTACAACCAGAAGGGTGCTAAGCGAGCCCAGACCTCAGCCAAGGCCAGCAGTCCACTCTTCTATGATATGTAATTCCTGGATCCGTCCCTTGATTTGGATCGACTCATCCTGTAGCCTTACTTCCAGTTTGGAAATAGGCCTATTAGTTTGTACCATAGACTGTATATAAAAGTGGACGTAACTTCCAGATCTGAAAAGTGAGGCAGATGTGGAAGTGTCTTAAACTGCCACTAGAGGTTGGCTCCAAAAAACCTCTGGCTCCATAGAAGATTCAACTTCTCTCTTAAATATTTGTCTTCATAAATTTTTTTCAGGAGTTATTTTAATTTTGCTAGCTAAGGTCCATCCTTCTTTTTAGTTTTCTGGGGGTCCATCTAAAAAAGAATCCATCATTAATTAGAAAATAAGTCTCAAAAAGCAGCGTTTTTGGGGTTGTGTTTGTTTGATTGACAGGCTTGTGGTGCAGTCAGGTTATGGCGATCAGTTGGCAGGGCGTAGTATCATTGGATATCTAATCAGATCAAGTCAGATCCACCGCTTGCTCCCTCCAGTTCATTCAAATATGGTCACTTCTGGCTCCAAACCACTGTGGACTAGTAAGATGGCGACGGGCAAAATCCGAACTTGAGGCTTCACTATAACCGTTCACAAACCAACAGCTGATGTCACTTTTGGGTGCCACTTGGTTTTTACATTGCTGTACGATAGCAAACAATCAGGTTGCACCAAAAACATAACCTCCTTGTTGGAGAAGGTTTTTAAGTTTATGGAGCAATAATGTTTCAAAGAAATAATGCTGTCAGTTTGACAACTGTCTGTTGTACTGTCACCCCCTCCATCCACTCTAACCTCCTCCCTACATTGAATCTGGGGCCCTGTAACAGTAATGCCCCTTTGCTACTATCATAAATACTTCTGCCGCTGTCACAATTAAATATAACCATGGGTCATAATAAGCTGCTTGCACAAACAACTTAAGGTTGCCTTTTTCTCTGATAAGACCTTCTTTTACTAAAATACATACATAAAATAAATACATATCAAATACTCACAATTTCTGAAGTACGAAAGATGTTCAACTGAAGCAGGATAATGTCAAAAAATAACAGATAACCACAGGAGGGAAAATGGGGGAGAAAGAGAGAAGAAACAAATCAATGGAAAAACATTTCCCGTGGAAGACCTTGGATTCAACTGGAGCCCAACACAAAATGAAAATAAATGCTTGCCAACATCCATGCTTCCTGCCTCTCTCAGCTGTAAAAAGGGTGTTGTGGATTCAAGTGGACGTAAATTCCATTGTGATGAATAGCACCATTGATCCAGGCCATCGTTACCATTCTTCTTTATGTTTCCAATCATTTATTGTTATTTGCTATGAAGGAAGGCCTGCCTCCCCTAAAGACCACCATCCTTCTACATTTACTGCATCAAAGAGGGTATACACAAAACATTCATTCATTCACTCGTATATCTAATATTTGTTCTCCAATACCTTTGTTTCTTTCATGCATGGTTTTCTTTTCTTTTCATGACTTCTTTTCTTTTACCTTCAAGCGTCTTTCCTTGTTATTTTTTAATATTTTGTTGTTTTTGTTTTATTTCTTAAAATATGCACTGACTGGCCTGAATGGGTGCTAACATGTGGTTTATTTTTTGTGTGAAGAGACTAAAGTCGTATTCATTCATCCCGTCGGAATGTCATTAATGTGATTTTCCTACATCTACTTTCTGTTCCTTCTTTCTTCCACTGCTTAGAAAGTTCTGGTTTTCTAGCTCTGTACTGTCTTTCTTAATTCAATCATTGCGCAAACTGCGAACAAAATCAGAAAAAGAAATGTGAATTAATGGCCATTTGATCTACTACTGTTCGATGAGTTAGTTCCTCAAGATGAACAGCTGAGTTCCAGTTTGTCCCATTAAACTGTGAACTGGACTGAACTGGACTGTATCACAGAATACATCAAATTCTGTGAACACACCACCGTACCATCCCGGACTGTAAAGTGCTTCCCCAACAATAAGCCGTGGATCACCAGTGACCTGAAAGTTCTTCTTAATAAGAAGAAAGCAGCTTTCAGGTCTGGGGACAGGGAGGAGCTCAAAGAGAGTGCAGCGCCACCTGAAGGAGAAGCTCAAGGAGTGCAAGGACTCCTACAGGAGGAAGCTGGAGGCCAAACTCCAGCAGAACAACGTGAGGGAGGTGTGGACCGGTATGAAGGAGATTACTGGGTTCAAGAGGAGAGAGACAACCAGGGGGCTCCCTGGAGAGGTCAAATGAACTAAACTGTTTCTTCAACAGGTTTAGTTCACCACCCTCATCTGTCTCCTCCACACCTCACACCTTCCAAACACCTCTGCTGCCTCCCTCCCTCCCCCCTCTGCGCCCCCTGGTGAACTGCATAGAGCCCTCAATCACAAAGGGCTCTTCCTCCATCGACACCTCGACCCCCCCCCCCCCCCACACCCCTCACCCCCCTCTCTGTGACGACTGGCCAGGTTAGGAGACAGCTGGAGAGAATCCACCAGCGCAAGGCTGCAGGACCTGACGGCATCAGCCCCGTGGTCCTGAAGACCTGCGCCGTCCAGCTGGCTGAGGTCCTACAACACCTCTTCAACCTGAGCCTGAAGCAGGAGGAGGTCCCGGTGCTGTGGAAGACGTCCTGCCTGGTTCCTGTCCCCAAGAAGATGACTCCATCTGGCCTCAACGACTACCGACCGGTTGCCCTCACATCTCATGTGATGAAGGTGCTGGAGAGGCTGGTCTTGGCCCACCTCAGGCCGCTGGTGAAATCTTCTCTGGACCCTCTGCAATTTGCGTACCAGCCTCGTGTGGGAGTGGACGACGCCATCATCTACCTGCTGCAACGAGCTCAGTCTCACCTGGACGGAACCGGTGACTCTGTGAGAATCACTTTCTTTGATTTCTCCAGTGCATTCAACACCATCCAACCACTGCTACTGAGTGAAAAGCTGCGGGTGGTGGGGGTGGATGCGTCCACCGTCTCCTGGATCACTGACTACCTGACAGGCAGACCACAGTTTGTCCGTCTGGGCAGTGTGCTGTCTGATACGGTGGTCAGTGGTACTGGAGCTCCACAGGGAACTGTTCTGTCCCCCTTTCTGTTCACCTTATACACAACTGACTTCTAGTACAACTCAGAGTCCTGCCATCTGCAGAAGTTCTCTGATGACTCTGCAGTGGTAGGATGTATAAGGGATGGACGGGAGGATGAGTACAGGGCAGTAGTGGAGGACTTTGTGGAGTGGGCGGGAAGAAATCACCTGCTCCTGAACGTGGCCAAGACCAGAGAGATGGTGGTCGACTTCAGGAGGAAGACGATGGCTCCACAACCGCTGAGAGTTCTGGGAGAGGAGGTGGACATGGTTGAGGAGTACAAGTACCTGGTGTCTCCATCGACAACAGACTGAACTGGAAGACCAACATCAATGCTGTCTACAAGAAGGTGATGAGTCGACTCTTTTTCTTGAGGAAACTTCGATCCTTCAATGTGTGCAGCGAGATGTTGGAGATGTTCTACCAGTCTGTTGTGGCCAGTGCTTTGTACTTTGCTGGGGTCTGCTGGGGGAGCAGCATTGGAGCCGGTGACACCAACAGACTTAACAAACTGGTGAAGAAGGCCGGCTCCATCATCGGCTACAAACTGGACAGCCTGGAAAAGGTGGTGGAGAGGAGGACGCTGAACAAACTATTGTCCATATTGGATAATCCTGTCCACCCTCTCCACCACCTGCTGCAGGGACAGCGGAGCACTTTCTCTAAAAGATTCCTCCAGCTCTGCTGTCACAAGGACAGATACAGGAGATCATTCCTGCCCACTGCCATAAGACTTTACAATAACTCACCTCTGACAAAATCCATCACAGTACAATAACACTGTTGACTGTGTTTCTTGGTTTGTTTGTATATAATATATATAGATATATACTGTATATATATATATATATATATATATATATATATATATATATGTTGACTGTGTTTCTTGGTTTGTTGTATATAATATATATAGATATATAATGTACTGTATATACTGTGCATTTTATAGTTTATATTTTATATTTATATTTTTTACTGCTATTTTATTTTATTGCTTTTCTATTATTCTATTATTCTATTCTATTCTATTCTATTCTATTCTATTCTATTCTATTCTATTCTATTCTATTCTATTCTATTCTATTATTTTATTTTATTTTATTCTATTATTTATATTATTATCTTATTGCTTCTGTATGCTGCTGTAACGAAAAAAAAATTCCCCTTGGGGATTAATAAAGTAAATACCTACCTACATACCTACCTACCTACCTACCTACCTACCTAAACCACAGCAAAGAAGGCACAATGACACAATCCTTTGAGTCTAAGTGTGCAGTAGAATAGTCAAAGAAGTTACGTCCTATAGTCCTTTCCTAAGTCTTTTTCCTTGACCTCAGTGGAAAACGTCATGAGGTCAAGGAAAGATGAGAAGGAGAAAGTACAAAACACAAAACAAGGAAAAAACATCCGCAGTGTTGAGAGAATTGGACTCTACTAACACTGCCACTGGCTGCAGTTAGCAGAGTTATTCACATCGTTGTGGAGGAAAGGATAACCATCCAAAACCACATCATTCATTTCCCCAAACCAGAGGAGATGAAGGACGGGCTGGAGGGACTGGCTTTGCTCAACTTGCTGGCTAAGAGGGATTCCGCAGGGCTGCTGGTGCCGTCGATGGGTGTCACATCAGGATTCTTCATCCTGCAGAGACACAGAGGAGGTGTTATATCAACCGAAAGCTATTCCCCTCAGTAATAACGCAAGGCCTCAGGGATGCCAAGGGCGATAACAATAATTTGATACCCGTTTTGTCTGCCAGAAATGACATATTTCAACAATTAAAACCCAAACAATTACACTGGTATACATAGGTGGGAATTTGTAATATTTTAATGCCATGTAATATGTTACTTATTTGCTCTTCAATAGTTAAAATGCTTAGTGCAGTGTCTGTACATGCATTGGGAACCTGATTGCACTCTGAAATACAGTAAACAGCAAGAACATGTGGAGAATTTCTCTTGTGGAAAATAACAGAACACGCAAGCATTGTAATATTTCAATGTATTTTTTTGAGAAGAAATAAAATATCTCACACGAGATGCGTTGATTTGATTGCGGGAACACGGCTGCACCAAAATCTAGGTGCAAAAACTTCAAAATAAGTAGCTGTGGAACTCTACAGAGATGCGTTTCTGGCAAATAGCATGAAACCCAACTGAAATGTATCTGAAGTCATTGGAGACTGTGATGCACCTTTCATTCAGATATATTCCTGCACGGGCTTGCATTTACATCAGCCACAAGGGGGCAGTGTCACATCAGATATTTTGCACTGTGCTTGTGCTCATGTACTGTGAATATGATGTGTGTGTGTGTGTGTGTGTGTGTGTGTGTGTGTGTGTGTGTCAGGAGAGACTAAAATCAAGAAAATTAACTTTGTTTGAATGTCAGCTCCAATAAATAATCATTAAAAGATCTCTGAACTTCTGTGCATGGACTAAACTGCCTTGATATTTAATACAATATATTTAATCTAACGTGCAATATTATACAGTATAAGAACAACACACCAAAATGTGATGCTAACAATATTTTAAACCCATGTGTTAGGTATTATCATGTCATTTACACAGGTTTTACAGTGTATGTAAGCAGAACTTTTCGAGCTGTGTCTCATTTAACACTAATTAAGTCTGCATTCTGTTTGCATCAAGTCTTGAGTTGATGCCAGTGTTTATTTGGCTACAGCTTTCTGTCAATTATTACAGAGAAAATGAAGGGAGAAACCAAAATAAAAGATTTTCAGTTTCTCGTGCTGACCAGAGAATCTGGAATCATATCTGCACCACGTGGATTTCTAGTTTTTTACAAATGTCATTTCAGGAATTTATGAGTACTTTGTTAGTGATCTTTTGTCTCTCTATGAACAGTGAAAATAGCCTTAGTTTGGTACTGACAGTATAAGTAGTGTGCTCTTTATGCACACTTTGGTTATGTATGGTTATTGCAGTGTTGCCAAGGGAAAGACCATGACTGTGTTTGATCAGTATTTACCGTATATGCGTAAGTATACCCATTTCTGATTGTGATGTTAGATTCCTATATGTGTAAGTATACCCATTTCTGATTGTGACGTTAGATTCCTATCGGACTAAAAGTTCCTCCTGGAGACGAAATTCTACGAAAATTTGTAAAATTGTGACATTTTCTGAGAATTTCCCCTTCAACTAAAGAGTAGATCCTTGTTAAGATAGAAGTTATTCACAAACCATCTTAACCCTTGAGAGAGCTCCTAAGGTGGACAACTAATAGGAACAGGCAGGAGGATTTTTAAGAGGCTTCAGAATTTCTTAAGCTAAGTAGAAAATTGCAGAAGTACAACGAGGTCAGAGACAAATTCTTCAAACGTGGAATGACCGCACAATGACCGAGATGATGTTTGAGGTCGATCCCATTTGACACACTCACCTCTCCCACTCGACACAATAACGTATTATCAGCAGTGATCGCACAAACAAAAACAGCGGTATCACAGCCTTGTATTGGGACACAGTTAATTTAATTTTCATTGGATGTCACTGTCCATTCTGTGGCCTTTCTCACCAAGAGATCAACCAATCACATCTTTTAAAAGGATGTGCCATAGTTAGCAACAGGGTCAACCATACCTGTTGTTCTGGTTCACCATCCCTGTAGTTTGCTCTTTACCAAAGATGTATCTGTGTCCTGGAAAAAACAAAAAGGTACAAGTGACATATTTTGTAAGACATGCATTAAGATTATGTTTTGTTTTGTCCAGAGATGGTGGTGACACAATTCTTCCATGTGTAAACGTCCTGTCTGTCCCACTGCACAAGATGACTCAGCTTGGAAGTGGAGCAGTGGTAGTTTATTGATCCCCGGGGGGAAATGGGTCTCCTGCATTTGACCCATTCCAGGTACACACACACTTGGAACAGCGCAGTGCAACACTTGGGGACACCAGCTCCACGTCTGGCTGTCTGGGTCAGGGGTATTGACAGGCGTGTCAACACTGATATTTGTCTTTTCAGGCTGGAAACAAACCGAAGCACCTTTCCAAGGAGCAGGGACATCCGGGGTTCGACCCGGGATGTTCTTGCTGTTACAGGGTAATGTGTCGGTTGGTGCCATGTCTTGTGTCCTTTCCTGCTCTGCCTCCTGTGGTTTCTCATTCTCAATCCTGTTTAATGTTATGTGTAACTTACTTTTTTTGTTTTCTCCAGCTTGTGAGGAATGTTGTGATGAGACATAATGACCCTGTCCCTGAGACTGATGAATAATTTTACATTACCTGTCTGATCCACTATGGAGAAGCTGCTGTATGCTGAAGAGATGAAGAACACTCTTTTCACAGACTGTGTATGAAGATCATTGGCTGTATATCAAATTATTAGTTTATTATTATTATTATTATTCATTATAACTACTTATTAGCTTTTTTGCTGTCCATTTGAAAATAATCCCTTCATTTATTAGAAAATTAGAAAATAAGCTTAATAAAGCCGTTTTTGGGGGCGTGTCTGTTTGATTGACAGTCCTGTGGTGGAGTCAGGTTACGGCTATCGGTGGACGGTTTCCAATCAGATCAGTCAGATCCACCGTTCACTCCCCCCCAGCTCGTCCAAATATGGTCACTTCCTGCTCCAAACCACTCCGAACTAGCAAGACAGCGCCGGACAAAATCCAAACTCGAGGCTTCATAACGGTCGTTCACAAACCAACGGGTGACGTCACTGCCGGTTGCCGCTTGATGAAGATGGATGAAGCTTCCCCATTTTCTCTCACTGTTCAAAAGTGGAGGCAAATTATGGCTGAAATGTTTGCTGCCAGAGCCATGTAGACAGAGTCATCTCAGCTCTCTCCAATGGATCACTTGGCACAGCAAATATCAGATTAGTGAGCATTTTAACTCAAGCAAAAATAGAAGTAACTTCAAGAGGTTCTCAAGATGCACAGCGATGTAGAAAATCCTAAGTAATGATAATAATAATAGTATAGAATATTGAATTTCATAAAATAGAAACCTCTTCACATCAACACTGAGAATGTTTTCTTGTGACTTCACTCTGGTCGTTGATACCATATATGAATACACTCTGGCTGATAATTTGCAGCATTGTTTAACAGTATGCTCACATCTGAGCAATGCAAATAGAAATTCTCCCCAACATCAACGGAATTAACCCAACAATAAACAACGCACATTTTATTTTGGTTGTCCAGTTCCACAGGCTTCCACTGGTTTTCACACCATAGACACACACAAGGAGAAGAAGCACAAACAGTTTAGGTGCCATCACCTTCATTTATCAAAGGGTCTGGTGGGACATCCGGGGTAAGAAAATATTTATCACACACACAGGTATTGGGTTCAGAAAATGACCTTTTTGGAAAATGGCAATTTCATCAAAACCGCATCGAACACCCAAAAAAAAGTCCACACAGAGGTCAACACCTGGTTGGCACAGGTGGTCAACCCACGAACCTAAAACACACAGCACCGTAAGTGAGTTAAAACAATCTTTACCCACACCCTGAGAGAAACACTGCACACATTACAAGGGCACAGTGACTGGCACATTACACACTGATGGAGCAGTGTCAAAGTGCACGTCAATCAATGTACAAACTATGAGCAGGTCAAAACCACTTTTAACAAATAGGGGGAAGCAGAGAGCCTCTTCGGCTCTCAGCAGGGTGTCAAATCAATCAAATCTAATTCTAAAATAAGTTACATAAATAAATAAAACATAAAAGTGAATCGAATTTCTCTGGTGACAAGACCCATCCCCTTTGGGTTGTAAACATGTAATCTCTCGTAGGACCAGGAAGTGCCGGCAAAAAACCCTCCCCCGGCAGCCGAGATGCTCAGGCAGCAGCAGCAGCGGACAGCTTGCTGCTTGAGACGCCGTGACAGCGTGAGAATGATATGTAGAATCGCGATGACAACAACCTGTAAAATGCAGCTTAAGGGACTGACTAATTCCTGGTCCTCGTTTCTAAAGGAGGTATCTGGCCTCCCCTTCTAACACTGAAACGTCTCTCCTACTTGTCTTCACTGCTGGCAATACTAAAAGTTTTGAGCAGCATCCTTCTGCCACAGTACTCGACACAGACAGAAGTATCTGAGCCTTTTAGTCCGGGCTGTCGGGCCGTTCAATGCCCTCTTTTATTCCTGCATCATTCTCCACACCTTCTCATGTGGGCAGCAGTCATTGATTATGTATTTTACTATGTAGGAATTATTCTCCGCAGGTGTCCAAAAGGGAGATAGAAACCATCCCCCATATTTCTTTACCATCTTATGTATTTGATTAATTGTTGTTAATAAACCCTCTGCTCCTTAAACAGCAACCGACAATGACGTCATCCATTGGTTTGTCAGCCGCGGCTATTAAAAGTCAAGTTTGATTTTACAGCTGTTGCCACCTCGCTATCTCGGAGCAGTTTGCAGCCATAAGCGACCATATTTGGATGAGCTGGGAGGAGCCAGCTGTGGATCTGACTCAATCTAACTGGAAACCTGAGGACACTCCATCCCGCCCACCGATAGCGGAAACCTGACTGCACCACAAGGCCTGTCAATCAAACAGAGATGGCCCCAAAAATACTTCTTTTTGAGGCAATTTTCTAATTAATGGCGTGATTATTTTCAGATGGATTGCCAGAAAACGTATAAACAGGAGTGACTTTAGGTAACCAGACCAAAAGGACTTTGAACAAGTTTTGGGATTTTGTACTATTAGTGCAGTTGAATGGGAGTCAGTGGAGCCGGAGTCTTTTTGGAGCCAACCTCTAGCAGCGCTTGATGGTATTACACTTTATGACACTTCTGCATCGGCCTCTTTTTCAGACCAGAAGGCTACGTCCACTTTTATATGCAGTCTATAGTGCGACTTAATTTATAGAGGATTGTGGCCATTTTATTTTCTCACTGGAAGAAAATAAAATGTCCACAATCCTCTCGACGTGGTTGACTTCGTTTAAATTTTTTAGGTGCTTAATGATGTAATCATCTCTTAAGAGTTGATTCAAGTTGTCAAATTGACAATAAGGTGTATTGACTGATTCACATTGCCAACTCATAGCCTCATTTTGATCCACCACCATGTGCCCTGTCAAAATGTGATGCATTAATTACGCATTAATGCAAACTCAGCATTTCCTGTATGCATTTCAAATTGAAACACTCTCTAGCACTTCAGTAGACAGAAATCCTTCATTTCTTAATAAGGCTTTTATTTTGAAACACTTGCAGAAACCTGTTGTGACTGAACTCTGACGATTCTGCTTAAGATGAATAGTCCAGACCAACCATTGCAAAAGACATGAATATATTGTTGACTTTATTAAATAAAGCAATATAAATATACATTATTGACTATTGTATATATATTACTAACTATCGCAAACTGTGTCATGGTGAGCTCAAGTAGCTTCTTTAACAAATTCATCCCTGTTGAGGACCACATGTCCACGTTGGGTAAAAGGTTAGCGCGGAGCCCTAAACTCTCATTCGCACCTCGAATGACACAAAGACTTAGTTGGTAAAACCTTCAGGGACTCGTCCCGGTGTGCACTAAGGACAGTACACCACCTACCTCAGGTACACAATGACATTTCCTTGACTTCATCTGTGGAGTCTGCATGTAAATAAAGTGATATATGGCCCAGCATCACTGGTTAAGGATGCAGACCCATATACAATAGTTTGTAAAACTTACTATTTTGTTGTTACCATCCCAGTAACAAAACACTGAAATTTAATTAATATAGTGCTATATTAAACAAGTGCTTCACAGCAAGAGAATTACATGGTGTTTCACATAAAAACAGATATATAGGAACATTTAAAAATATAAAAAAGAAATGCCTGAAATTAAACACAAATAGAGTTAGACTGTAAAATAAGCAACATGCATTTTAAGTGCAGACAAGTGCAAGAGAGTTTCAAGAGTAGCTAGTTAAGGCTAAAGTAAAAAGTATTTACTTTGTTGCTGGAAACCTCCAACAAACCAGCAGCAGATGATCTCAGTGTTCCTGAAGGCTCATAGTTAACCAGAGAGTTAGAGATTTAACTCGGTCAGAGCCCATTAAGAGCTTTGTATGTGAGGAGGAGGAGCTTAAAGTCAAACCTGTTTCTTATAGGCAGCCAGTTCAGAGCAGCCAGAACTGGACTGATGTGTTCTCTTCTCTTGGTTGTGGTTAATACTCCAGCTGCAGAGATTTGGATGAGCTGAAATCTATCTGTTGTTTTCTTTGGGAGGCTTGTAAGAAATACATTGAATATGCTTTTACTCCTCCTGAACAGCAGTGAGTGATGCAGCCAGTGATGTACAGATTTTTCTCAGCCTCTCAGGCTGCAACTGATTGTGTTTCTTAGGGATGCACTCAGCTTGAGGATGTATTGCAGACGTCACTACTTATATAATTTCACATTGTCACTTCACTGCATGTTGTTGAGGTAAAAGATGATACAACTGATGTTGCTTTGTGGATCTATTATTCTCCTAAAAGATTACTAATACCAAGCATCAATCCAGGATAATACAGTTCAATGTACAGGCAAATGCAAATACGTTATCTATCCCAATCCGTCACAAACATTCTTAGGCTCCTCTCAGAGAGTTCCTAATTTAGCCGAACAATTTCAAGCTTGGAGTTTTAGTTTTACGAGGGATTTAGAACTTTAGAACTTCTCTGAGCAAAGGACGCAGACTTTTATTTTAGTGAGGAGGTGCGGTTGACCGCATTGCTAGGTACGACACAACCTTCTGAAAGATGTGATGGTTGATCAAATAAAATACTCGTTGCAAAAATGGGCACAGAATGGACATCCAGTGGAGAAGAAATGAACCACATCCGAATATGAGGCTGTGAAAGCACTGTCTTTGTTTGTGTGATCACTCTGCTGATGGAAGGTTTAGGGTTAAGGTTAACCACTAAACTGTGTGAGTCATGCTTTTTTCAACGGTTGTGCTGGATAACTTGACTAAAGTGTGATTGTCAGTTTTCAGTCACAACAGCTTCCTAGAAATGTTTCACAACAAAAGCCTTGGTAACAAGTGAATGGTATCTGTCTAGTAAGGCACTAGAGGGCTTTTAATTTGAAACACGTACAGGAAGTGTTAACGTGTAATGCAGTAACTTTAGCAGGGGAAACAGTGGCTGATCAAAACAAGGTTTCGAGTTAACATCAAGAATCAGTCAATGCAACTTAGATGTCAGCATGACAACTTTGACCATTTCATTTGTTTTTATTGGCTGTCTTGCGTGACATATGCTGTTGACATGATAGGATCTTCAACCATTTAAAAACTTCACAGTTCTCGATAGAAATAAAACATTTTTAATGGTTATAATTTTTTTTTGCGATGCCTCCTTCTGATGCGCTCTAGCAGAACAACATCTATGGATATACAAACATAGACTTCTGACATTAATTGTTTCGAATAAAGCCAAATGTTGCGTACTAATTGTTAAGGGACTATTATATGTATCATTAAATCCCTGATTGCAAAACAGGATGTAATGGTTTGTCTCTTGGGACAGTAACATAGACAATAATACAGGGGTGTCAAACATACGGCCCGCGGGCCGGAGGTAGCAGCGCTCGCTGCTCGCTTTCTAACGCGTTTGACGTTTGACGTCAAACGCGTCACAAAGCGAGGGAATCTGCAGAGGAGAGCCGGGGCAGATAAGCAGTGGGCTGATGTCTGAGGTTTTGGTCTTTATGTTTCTAGTTTATTGTAGAAAGACCTTAAAATAGGGTTTATCATCCAAAAACCTTCACCAATGATTTAAACATAGAGAGAAATATTGTCGTTATTATGCTATGATTTTACTGGTCTGGCCCACTTGAGATCAAAGTGGGCAGCATGTGGCCCCTTAACTAAAATGAGTTTGACACCCCTGCTATAATACCTTTATTAAATACTAAATGAGGTTTGTTTACAAATATGCAGACTCTCATTTTTATTTATTCCTTACCTTAAAATAAAAAAATAAAAAAGTAATGTATGTATGCAAAATTGGACTTGGATCAGTCATGAAAAAATAATAAAGTAAACCAATCATATTACAGCAAGTATATTACATTTTCTGTTATCACTTATATGATTTTTTAAAATGCGATTGAGAGAGACAAAGGCAGATTGGATGTAAACTGTTGGTGAACTTGGAGCGAGGGAGTCGTGGAAAGGACCTGAAAAAAGCCAATGACAAAAACAACAAAAAAGTCTGTAGGCACCTGGATTGCTTTGGCCCACATTGTCCACATGTCATCATGTATCACAGAGGTTGACGCACAAATGCACTTTCAGACTTTTTTCTCCAGCAGCGTCTGGCCGTTTCTAAATGTCAAAGTGCTTTGCAGAACTCCGGCCATAGAAATAGGAGCATATAGAACAGACGCCCTTAGTAAAACAACAGTTATAAATATTTCTCTGACATCCTGTCTTTGTTTGTCTGTTTTACTTTTCAGTCAAAAATTCAAAAAAGTGTAAATGCACATTGAATATAGAATTCAATCTTTAATGTGTCCTATACAAATATGATGTTGTTGTACAGCTGAATACAGACACAGATTACTAACCTGCTGTGGCTTTTTAGTCTTATGCCAACTACACTAATAAGGTCATAAAAAGACAGCAAACTACAAATCTAAAGTCATACAGACAGCAAAAACATAGCCATTGTCATAAAAAACAATTATTTCCTGTGCATCTTTGCACATACTTATTTTTTATTTTATTTAAATTGGTTTTAGAACTAGACTGCATATTTGGAGTTGTGCAAATCCTCACTTAGATCAAGAAATGCATTTATGTTGAAGATCATAAATGTAGTGAGGGTTGCAAGCTGGTTCAGGCACTCAACACTGCACTCACAGGCATACTCATACAAGATGTATGACACAGTAATGCGGCGCGTGAGTGAGCGGAGTCGAGCAATAACTTCGCCAAAAGGCAGGTTAAAGACGGTATCTGATTAGATCTGACGAGACTGCCTCACTGACCTACACACAAACTCACTCATGTGGCAAACGCCACCTATGTCCACAGTCAAAGACTTACATTACATACAGTAATAGTGTTTTTATATGTGAATGGAATAAAACTGAGTAGGCGGCACAGAACAGAATTAATGAGAAACAAGCACCAACGCAGCAGCTGCTATATTTATACAGCTTTACTTATTGTAATCTGGTAAGTGAAACGACTTTGACAAATGTTGCCCTTTTCAGAGTGAGGTGTAAGGAGAGAAAGAGAGTCTGTGTGTGTGTGTGTGTGTGTGTGTGTGTGTGTGTGTGTGTGTGTGTGTGTGTGTGTGTGTGTGTGTGTGTGTTCATCGCAAGTAATTTGCAAATTGGTTCCAATCAGGCAGATTGCAGTAAGCAGGTGGTTGGCTGGAAGAAACCTCCGTCCTGTCACGGCTCGGAGATGTTTTATCCATGAACACATCACAACACATTTAACCCTTAATTAACTCTGAACCTGAACATGCACCTGAAGTATAAATGCAGAGAGTTCAGCAGCCGCTGTCCGAACCTTGCAGCAGACAGTACACACTGTGTCTTTGCACAACGTAACATCCTCTATTAAAACACAAAGAAAGAGGACATGCAATCAAATCCACACTGGGAGTTTCCTGTTGCCAGGATGTGTTGTTTTGGGTGACTGGGTTGATTATTTGAGTAGATCCATTTGATTTCAGCTAGCTCTGGAAATCACACTAACTTTGTCTCTGCATCTCTGTCTTGTTGATGTTGCATAACAGTTGTTTACAAGTCACCAACATTTGCCACGTGGACCATGATGGATTTCTAAACTCACCATT
Organism: Embiotoca jacksoni; assembly: GCF_022577435.1. Taxonomy (NCBI): domain Eukaryota; kingdom Metazoa; phylum Chordata; class Actinopteri; family Embiotocidae; genus Embiotoca; species Embiotoca jacksoni. The sequence goes on from NW_027185403.1 coordinate 20,086,896, forward strand.
TTGAGGACATAAGTACGTACACAAACATGCCGTGTACAAGTACAACGATGATGCACTCAAAATGGTCCAACCAAAAACGATGAAATGCTGGACACTTTCCACTTTAAATGGTCACCATCTTGGCTCCATAGAGGAAGGGGCGGGGCCAATGATGTGAAGAACTTTCAAATTAAGGCGTTTGAGGAAGCTGCAGCTGTTCCTGAACACGACATTTTTTAATTTTCACTACTGCTGCTGCTGGACAGAAGAATCAGTGTGTTTATTGAGTGTGTTAAACAGAGGACACAAAAACACGTCTATTTCTTGTTAAATAATTTGTCTGCTTCTGCCTCCATCCAAAACACTGCACAGATGGTTTTGATAATAATGTAGAAAATGTTTTTTTTTTTTCAACTATAATTTGAGATCATTTTACAATGATTGTTAAAATAAACAGTATTATTTCCCATTAATTATCTTACATTGTTTTAAGAATGGAGGATAAAGTTGGATTGAGCTGTAGTAACTGGAAGAAGAAATCAAGGCATTCATTATCAGGATGATGCAGTGCGTGTGTGTGTGTGTGTGTGTGTGTGTGTGTGTGTGTGTGTGTGTGTGTGTGTGTGTGTGTGTGTGTGTGTGTGTGTGCATGTGTGTGTGTTTGTATGTGTGCACCCACTCCCCAGTTGGACCATATGTGTCATGCACCGCTGCAGCCTCTATCTCAGTGCACTGAGCACACCTGCAGTAGCTTGTGAGTGTCTGGAAATACTTTATAGCACAAAGCAGTCACGTGTGGTACCTCAGCACAGAATGAGTTCTACTATGTCTTCATTAGGCGCCCTTCATTCTCTTCGTCACACCTGCTCACAAAGTAGAGAATGACAAAGTGAGTGCCAGGCAGGAAGAACATGGACTTCCGAGTTTTGATCTTTTGTTGTATCCATCTCCTCTGTCTCTCTCTTCTGCAAATGAAAAAAAACATCCTCTGCGCTCTCCTTTCCTCAAACCAGACTGATTCTACAGAGGCAGAGAAAAGGAAGAGACTGATGCAGGGAAAAGTACAGATGGGGAGGGGGGGGGGGGGGGGGGACTAAATATGCACACACACAATGACCAGTGTCCAATCTTTTCATCTCATTTTAAACCTTAAATGCATCGCTCAAGGTGTTTGAATCCCACAGGGTGTATATAGTTTGGCCTCATTCATTTTGTTCAATTAAGTACTTAACACTGGTATTCAAATGTCTGTTGTGTATAATCCTCTATCAGAGATCACTTTAAAGGTGTGATCCAACTTTAAAGATTCCAAATATGATCAAAGTTTAAAATAAATTTAAAGGAGGCCATAGACTTCTTTCATCTTCGGCCTCTAAGTCCTGAAGAAAAGGATAAATTATCCCCTCATCTTATGCCTCCCTCAAGTCTTTTAAATCTTGAAAATAATGGTAGATTAAAAATGTGGATTATATTTTCCACATTCAGTGAAAACATTTGTCAATTAAATTGCTCAAAAAATAATGTAAATGCATTTACATCAGTGTTTGAAGCATCAGCACAGGGCAGACTGTAGGTTCAAGCACACGCCAGACACACACGCACATATGCACGCAGCAAATTCCATAAAAATGATGTATTAAATGAAATATAGTATGACCTGAAAGAGAACACCACCCAGGCATGGTTATCGAATGGGGTGATCTTTGGCCACATACCACAAGGCGTGGTTATTTTTTGGAGTATTAAAGGCTGATTTTAAGCCACACCACAAGGCGTGGATATTTAAGATGTAAAAAAGGGAGTCTTTGGGGAGCTTATGACAGGCCCTGTCCACGGAAACCAACTCAAAAATATGATTTTGAAGAATCCACTGAAGGTTGTCTTTTTTTGAAACGACATGTCAAAAATGATTTTAAAAATCCAAACACAATTAAACAGATGCGTGTCTGTTTGGCTAAATGTGACTCAAACATGATGGCACAGCAGCTGGGTTGTTGCTTTAGTGCAGAACAGCATTGTCTTTGAAATTCAAGGATTTCAATGACAACAGCTCTGCACAGGAAGATGATAGAAATGTGTTTTTATGCCTTGCAGTCAAAAAAATTATTCCGAGCTCTGAAGGACGCCACGGTCAAAACACACCCAGTTAGAGAAGTTAGGACTGAACCCAACAGAAGTTGGAACTGATGAGGGAATCTGAGTTCCCTCAGCTGTCTAGACCCTGCTGTCATAAACGCTGGTAGTTTTCCAGGACAAATTTACAACTTGGGATGGCAGAAGATCTCAAAAACTCAAGAAAAGAAAAGAGGTGCCTCAATCACCAAAACCTAAAGGATGGTCTAAAAGTCTGTAGTTTGTCCAGAATTACAACCAAAAACCGCAATAACCAAAGTAACTTTGATCAGGGATTGCTGTGCTGACCACTTTAGTTTGGTGAGTGTTAATCTATGAGGAGTTTCAGTGGGATTCATGTCAGACAAGACAGTAGAGACATCATTAAATGTGAAAAATGACATCCAATATGCATAAATGTTTGCAAAATGAAAAAAACATCGGTGTGCTTCTTGTTATTGCAATGCTCTGAAAAGAGGAGCTCGACATATTTCAATGAAGAACATATTCATTTACTCAAGTGGCTGATCTAAACGTGCTCAAATCCTACCATTCACCCAGAATCTCCACATATTCTCTTAAAATATCAAAATCAAACAGATTGAAATTAAATATCCCAAGCCATGTAATGTAAATGAGCCTGTACTTTGGCCTTTACTTTAGCGCAACCTTAAAATGGCTGCAAGACTGTGTCTCTTCATGTGAGGCTCTGTGAACAACAACATCCTGACTATGTTTGATTGATCCAACATTTTTTTCATTTCTCTCTCTGTGTCTGCATGCTGCGTTGATATCAGTACTTGTCTGTCAATGCAACAGGACTACTGGCTGAATAACAAAATCAGCTGCCTCTCCTCTGCAGCGAAAACAACATTATTCGCTCGTGTGTTGTTTTGGAGGCTACAAGGACACTTTCACATGAGTAGTTAAATAAGACACTATGTGAAGTCTGAGTTGAAGAGAGGAAATGCTTTTATTTTTATTTTTTGAGGACGACTAGACTGAAAAGACTTTTAGTATATAGCAAGAGGTGATCATCATGTTTAGGCTCATTAAAAAAAGGAATACACACAATATGCCTAATTTTAACCTAAATAGCGAGCGGTGGATCTGACTCGATCTGATTGGAAAGCAGGTGATACTTCGTCCCACCCACCAATCACTGTAACCTGACCTCACCACAGGCCTGTCAATCAAACAGACACTTCCACAAAAAACGCTGCTTTTTGAAGCCTATTTTCTAATCAATGACGGGATTATTTTCAGATGGACCAAAAGAAAACTAATAAGGAGGAGCGACTTTAGCTAACAACACCGAAATAACTCATGGAGAAAATTTTGGGATTTACAATTTTATGAGATTACTTGAATGGGAGTCTTTGGAGGCTTTTCTCTTCTACCTCTAGTGGCTCTCGGTGGCATTGCACCTTAAGGGCATTCCACATCTGCCTCATATTTCAGGCTACGAACACTGTAATATAGTCAATGGTTTTATCATACATTTAACAAATTTCACATTCCTTTGTCACCCACTTTATTTAATTGTGCTTTGAGAATTTATAGTGTTGTATTGTCCCAGCTTGATCTTTTTTTTAATATGGCCTGACATTGTAAGCACACATGCTTTATGTGTTTCCTTGTATTACGTAGTATACAGACTCTACACAGCATACAGTGCAGTGTATATTCAATAGTATACATAATACGGTGTGGCTTTTAGTATTGTACATACAGTAAATGGCATAACCAGTGCATAGTGAGTCTGTGGTGCAGGAGGGAGATGTTGACCCTCTGCGACTATGTGTCTGTTTTTGTCTCTGTTTTGTGAAACTGTGTACTCCCTGGTGACACCCCCTACCTCCTCGCTTCTCCACACGTCGGACCCTTTCACTGTCCTGTTACTGTGCAACTGTCTATGTGCCTGCGCTGGAACGACAGAGTGTGTGTTAGCGTGCAACCTGGGACAACGACGAGGGATTTACAAAGGAGCATCACAGGAGATCAAAGTAATTCATTTAGCACAGACAGAGGACAATGAGAGGGTGAAAGTATATGTGTGTGCGTGTAACTGCAATTTCTGTCCAACAAAAGTTTCTGGGGATTTCAGAGTAATGCATCAAAGGGACAGTGTGACATCAGAGCTGGGCGCGCACACACACACACACACACAAACGCACAATTTTTGGCATTAACTAGGCTTGACTAAGCTCTGAAAACAATGTGTCATGGGAACTGAGCTGGGACACGCTTTTGTAGTATTCAGAAGTTGTTTGTGTGTGTGTGTGTGTGTGTGTGTGTGTGTGTGTGTGTGCGTGTGTGTGTGTGTCCGACCACTTCTAAGTTCACCCCTGATTGGACTGTATGTCTATAACGCCATTAAAAAGAGATGTGTGGAGGGAAAGTGTTTATTTAAAGATTGGTCATATATCTCCAAAATTTGATGGCAAATCTACATTTTTTTATTTATTTTTTTATTTTTTTATTTTTTATTGTCTGCAAATTTGGTCAAAACTGTTTTTACACAAAATGGTCAATTTTTACTTAATTGCACCAATTATAACCATGTTCTTATGAATCTTTCAAAACATTTTTTTAGTATTACATTAAATTCAGCACCTATTGCTTATGCAACATTCACATTATATTGTTCAGAGTGTTAATATTAGCACTGTGATAGTTGGCAATATTAATATTAGGACTGTGATAGTTGGCAATATTAATATTAACATTGTGACAGTTGGCAATATCTGGGATTTAACTGTTGAAAAAACCCCCCACAAGTGTCACCAAACCAGTAGCAAAATGGCTGCAAAGCCTTCACTTGTGTTTCATCAACCACAAAGCATTCCATTTCTGTTATTTTTTTCTTGACACAATGAAAGGCTGAACGTGTTTCACATCAGCTGCCCTAATTTAATCCAATACCTCAGCAGTTTTGTAATCCAACATACAGTGTGAAGGAGTTAATATTCACACTTTTTACATACAGTAAAGCTGCAAAGAAGAGCAAATCTCTTTCACAGTTATAGGATCAACAAGACGTCTGGTATTTGTGTTTTATGTTGTGTTCATCACAATGTGCATAAAACAACGAGGAGGATTGTGGCTATGTTAAAAATGTGTTCATACAAGTACTGTAGCTGTCTGAAAATTAGGTTTGAAAATACAGCGCACCATCCATAGTCATTAGCGTGCTCCAGAATTAGCTCTCCTTGCAACGCTAACTCTAAAACTCTTACCATTAAAAAATGGCCAACTGCAAGGTTGGAAGCTTTAAAGCTTTTTCCACAGTTTTGCTGCCTTTTTGTAACAGCTTATATTTTCTGACACACAAAGTAAGGAGCCAAGTGCCCAAAACTTTCCCCAGAAAAAGCTTCGCACACAGTGAATGTTGTTTTTTCACACTTTCTCCTTCTGTTTTCAAGGCAGAAATAAGAGCAGCAACACCTCGCAAAAAACCTTTGACATTTTGTGCCATTTTTCCGACATGACTCTCCAAATCCACGGTGTTGTAAGCACATCGTCTGTGTTTGTTTAATCTCAACCAAATGTGCAACCTCAGAACATCAAAGGCTGCGCAGCTGTCACTTGAAAATCTCAGATTATTTATCTTCTGCATGCTAGTTTTGCGTGTGTTTAAAATGTGTGAGTGTGTATTTGTGTGCTCGGGACCCTCTTTATTCTCATGCTCTGGTACATTTCAGTTACATCATCACACATAAAATGAAAGCATCTGAAAGAGGATGAGAGAGAAAAAAGCGAGGGAGCATAATTTTGATTAAGGATGAACTCAGTTGTATGTCCTAGAGTTGAAATGTGTGAGTCTGTATTCACTTTTAATTCCAGGGTTTGGGTTTCAGCTATGAAGGTTAGACATTAAATCTAACTCACTGAGTGTGAATATGCGCAAGTATTTTTAAAACGGATTTATATTTAGGGTTCGAATTGAGAGGGCCTTGGGGCCTCCGGACCCCCCATAAGAGCAAAGAATGTAAAGGTTGTGATTTATTTAAGGCAAATGGTGATAAAAAATAACTAATAAATATGATAAATAATCCCTGAGCGAGATGTGTGTATTTTTTTATTTTGTCATGTTCTTTCAAGGCCCTCTTTGCTGCGCCTCTGATCGGCTAGTATTCCTTTGCCTTCGTCGGTGACGTTGGTAAGTTTTAGGCATGCGGACGGAGATTGTTGATGATTAGAGTAAGAATATCAATCAGAACCAATCAGAGGCAGAGTACTTGCTGGTTTTCAAGGAATATGGTTTGTGGAAAAACTAATGGGAGTGAGATAATAGTGTAATAACAAAAATGAAACACAATTTACACATTTCTTTTGAATACAATTTCCTTTTAAAAGATCATCTGTCCATTATGTCATTTTTTAGTTTTTATTTTATTTAGTCATTTTTTACTGCATTCCCTGCTGATAAATTAAAATGCAGACACAGATATTAGACATTTTGCCCAATTGAATTTCTGTTAATACCCACTGGCAGATAATATGCATGTCTATGTGCACAATAATTAATGCCCACAGACACGTTATCTGGTTGGATAATAATATAGTATTGCATAAGAAATGCAGCTGTGATTGAGCTAAATGCTATGCATGTTTCTTCCCTTACTCTATGCACAACTTAATGTTGATTTGAAATTATGAATGTCTTTGAAGAAATGGACCGTAAAAAAGTAAGGGATGAAAAGGGGAAACTGATTAATGCCTATTTTGGTGGGTAAATTGCCAGAGGTTGTGTTATGGTGAAAATGTCACATTAAACCTTGCAGACCAAACCTAGAAAATGAATGATGTAGGTGCAATGTGAAATGTTGTGCATCTGAGAAACTTGGCCGTAGGTGCTGACCTATACTGAAAAGAAGTCTAGGGGTAAAGCACATTGCACACAAATATATCAACAGTAATTGCAAACATACAGTACCAGTCAAAAGTTTGGACACACCTTCTCATTCAATGGTTTTTTCTTTATTTTTAATTTTTTTCGCTGGATGAAGACATCCAAACTATGAAGGAACACATGGAATTATGTGGTAAACAAAAAAATATTAGATTCTTCAAAGTAACCACCTTTTACTTTGATGACAGCTTTGCACATTCTTTCAATCAGCTTCATGAGGTCGTCACCTGGAATGGTTTTCCAAAAGTCTTGAAGGAGTTCCCAGAGGTGCTGAGCACTTGTTGGCTGCTTTGCCTTCACTCTGCGGTCCAACTCGTCACAGACCATCTCAATTGGGTTTAGGTCAGGTGATGGTGGAGGCCAGGTCATCTGACGCAGCACTCCATCACTCTCCTTCTTGGTCAAACAGCCCTTCCATAGCCTGGAGGTGTGTTTGGAGTTGTTGTCCTGTTGAAATACAAATGCTGGTCCCACTAAGCTCAAACCAGATGGGATGGCATGTTGCTGCAGAATGCTGTGGTAGCCATGCTGGTTAAGTATGCCTTGAATTTTGAATAAGTCACCAACAATGTCACCAGCAAAGCCCCCCCCCACACACACACACACCATCACACCTCCTCCTCCATGCTTCATGGTGGGAACCACACATGTAGAAACCATCCGCTCACCTTTTCTGCGTCTTACAAAGACACGGCGGGTGGAACCAAAAATCTCAAATTTGTACTCATCAGACCAAAGTACAGATTTCCACTGATTTAATGTCCATTCCTTGTGTTTCTTGGCTCAAGCAAGTCTCTTCTTGTTGTTCTTCCTCAGTCGTGGCTTCTTTGCAGCAATTCAACCATGAAGGCCTGATTCACGCAGTCTCCTTTGAACAGTTGATGTTGAGATGTGTCTACTACTTGAACTCTGCAAAACATTTCTGTGGGCTCTAATCTGAGGTGCTGTTAATTTGTGGTTTCTGAGGCTGGTAACTCTAATGAATTTATCCTCAGCAACAGAGGTAACTCTTGGTCTTCCTGCCCCGGGGCGGTCCTCACGAGAGCCAGTTTCATCATAGCGTTTGATGGTTCTCGCGACTGCACTTGAGGATACATTCAAAGTTCTTGGAATTTTCCAGATTGACTGACCTTCCTGTTTTAAAGTAATGATGGACTGTCATTTCTCTTTACTTAGTTGAGTGGTTCTTGCCATAATATGGATTAGAACTGTAGTGGAATATGATTATTCACTGTATAGAACTGTGCACCAACCCTGCCTCTGCACAACACAACTGATGGTCTCAAATACATTAAGAAGGCAAGAAATTTCACAAATAAACTCTTGACAAGGCACACCTGTTAATTGAAAACCATTCCAGGTGACGACCTCATTAAGCTGATTGAAAGAATGCCACGAGTGTGCAAAGCTGTCATCAAAGCAAAAGGTGGCTACTTTGAATAATCTAAAATATAAAACATATTCTGGTTTGTTTAACATTTTTTTTGTTTACCACATAATTCCATAATTCTGTTCCTTCATAGTTTTGATGTCTTCAATATTAATCTACAATGTAGACAAAAATAAAAATAAAGAAAAAACATTGAGTAAGGAGGTGTGTCCAAACTTTTGACTGGTATATGTATATGTATATATACATATCAAAGTATTTGCTAACCTGTTTTGTGTATTGTGTAATTCAAAGTACTAAATGTGTGACCAATTTGCTTCTGGTTACCTTTCAGTCAAACCCTCCACCAGAGGACCATCCCAAGCAAGCTCTCTGCCACAATTAGAATATTGCTTCTATTATGCTCCAAAACTCACACCAATCAATGACATTTGTGAAAACAGTGTTGCATACCCATAGATTTTAGAGAGGCAAAAGAGAAAAAGAGTTGGAACAAGCATTTGGAAGACAAACCTTTCCAATGCTTCTAATATGCAATTCTCTGAGCCATTTGACAATTATTTGCAATGATTTAGATGCATTTTAATGTTCATGCAGCATGAAGAGAAGGGAACAATAGTTTAGTTTTTTCGGTGCCGTAGTAACGAGATTATCAATGTTCTTCAATTCGTCTGTCAGTGGTTTTAATGCTGCTTTGTGGGACTGTTTAGATGGTCAAAGGAAGTTGGGTTTTTAATGTCTAGAATTAATTTAACTCAACTGTAGATATTTTAATCAAAGTGGATGATCTTTTATTAGAATGTGCAGGTGTCCCAGGTGAACTGGTTGCTTACTTTAACATAATAATAGTCCTGGAGGATATCTTTATGTTTCTATTGCTCTTGCTGTGAAAGCTTCTTAACTGTATTATGGTATATCTGTGGCTCATTTATTTGTGGAGAGGCTCATATATTATTACAGTGCTTTTAAAATGCATATGTGGGTGTGTGTACTTCAATACTGATAGTGTAGCTGCTTCTCTCTCATTGACCTGTGGACAGGCTGTTTTCAACCCAACGTTTGGCCCGACACTTGAATGCAACACTTGTGATTTCAGAAGGGGGTTCAAAAACTTGCATTGATGCAAACTCTTCTATTTCACTGATCTTATTATGTTTCTTTTTCTAGCACTTCTTTTTTTAGGATTGTGTCTTGGTCAGAGAATATATAGAAGATGCTCTTTCAACTACTGATTTTCTGAAATGTTGCCAATGTTGCAAATTCATTCTGTCGTGGGGTACCACTATATGTTGCTTTAGTGAATAATATGATCCCAACAGACTAACATGCAATAATAATGGGCTTTGACCTGATTTGAAGCATAAGAGAGTTCAACAAAAACACAAGGTCTCGCAACAGTGCGCTTAAAATGCTGTTGCCCTTTGCTGATGTTGTCTGAGCAGTGAAGTGGTGGCGATGCTGTGGGCTCGAAGGCTTGCAGAGTGTGGAGAAATGTCATCATTTGTTTGTTTTTTTTCTGTGTTCTGCACTTCAGAAATCCCTCTCATCTCTCTCAAGCCCTGTAACAGTGATGCATTCTGAAAATAGATGGTTAGCAAACCAGCAGAAAACCATCCAAAAGCCACACATATAAAGTATGTTCACAAAGGCGTTCATTTGGAGCGCAGTGTGGATAAGTGAGAGAAAGCATGTGTATGCACAATAAAGGTGCATGCAAATGCACCTTTATTATGCATGTGTGTGTGTGACCATGTATCTATCAGACTATGTAGAAGACAGCATCCGTGCTTCATCCATCTGTTTGCAAGCCTGTGTGTGTTTGTGCTGATGGTATGCAGGGCTATGCTGACGTACTGTATATGTATATGCTACTTATATGCAAGTACTGTAGAAACATACATCAAAATCTACGTTAAGCACTCCGTTTATCGTGCAATAAAGGGCTCGCTTCATGGGCAGCCTAAAGATCCATACACTATCATTCAGCTTTTAATAAAATAATGTAATTATTTAAAAAAATTATTATTTTTATTTAAAAAAAAAATGAACAGCCATAATCCCCACGCCAAAGGGTTCAAAGCTCCTCTGGGTCAGCGTGAGTTGAAAAACATTACCACTTCACTCATCACTATCACCACCCGTCCAATCACAGTGAAAGAGGGGCGGGACAAACGCGGTTAACAACTGACACTGACAAAGGCTAATGCTAACCGAGTTACCACACGGTTATCACAGCAAAGAAAACTGAAGCTCAGGATCTTTTACAACTACAGGGTTGGTCAGGTGTGCAGTTTTACAGAGGCAGTCATAGTGCACCTGTGCTACTAACAAATAATAGGCACATGATACAACAGATGGAAAAGCATATCCTCCGTACTGTCATTTCTATTCAGTCAATCTTTTACAGGAGCTTTGGTACAGAGTGTCTGTGGTCTTTTATGCAACTGATGTTTGAACTTATTCAAGGTTACTATATGGCTGCAATACAAACTATGATACATATATTAATTGTTTTTCCCATGCAATACTTTCAAAAGGCTGATCCAACTCTGTCTGCAACTTGCACCATTTTTCATCATCATTCTTGTGTGTCCACATCTTCCCACGCCCTCCTTTATGTTCCTCAGTGACTCCAGCGGTCTTTCTGTGTCTCCTCCTCCATCTCATTGTCTCCTCCTGCCAGTTTTTTCAAGCATACTTCAAACCACACCAAGCCTTTTGACCAATGGAATTTGTACTTGCACATGTGTGTGTGTGTGTGTGTGTGTGTGTGTGTGTGTGTGTGTGTGTGTGTCTGTCTGTGTGAGCAGAGGGAACAGCTCCTTTCATCTTTAAATGGGCAGGCCAATTTTTGGGTCCCTCCTGTCTTGGTTACCAGTTGGGTTTGCATTTCAGACTTTCTCTTTAAATATCTCTTACATCTATAACTGATCCCTCTTTCCCTTCCTGTTTCATTTTCTTTTCTTTTCCATCCTTGTTCCACCAAGTCCTCCCCTCCTTCTCTCTCCTTTGTGTCTCCTTGTTTATCAAACCCGTTGTTTTTTGTCTTTTCTTGGTCTTCCCTCATAAGATGAACTCTGTTAAGTTCAAAGAGGCTTTATTGACATGACCATCTTCTGATGAACCTTCTCCTCTCACCCCAACCGGTCAAGGCAGATGGCCACCCAACTTTAAGCCTGGATCTGTCTGAAGTTTCTTCCTGTTTAAGGGGAGTTTTCTCCTCCCAGCTCACTTCAAAATCGTTGAACTTACAGGTTCTTTTCTCAGTTGTAAGGTTCTGTTGTAAAGTTCTGTTTAAGAATTTTAAATATTAAGTGCCCTTAAATGATTAGTGTTGTAATTTGGCGCAATATTGAAAGACAATTAATTTAATTAAATTGAAAATATATATGTTTGCTGGTTCATTTTTGTAATAATAATAATAATAATAATAATAATAATAATAATAATAATAATAATCAACTTTATTTATACAGCATGAAGTTATAAAATACTTTTCATGTTATTTCCACTACTAAAACACTACTGGGTGGAGACAAATGGAAGAAGTGTTAGAGGCAAGAGAGAAATACAAAAAAAAAAAAAAAAAAAAAAGATAAGTTTTGAGAAGTGATTTAAAAGATGCCACTGATCTTGCAAACTTCAGATTCCCAGGCAGTCTTGAGCCGGGACTGCAGAGCCCGGCCTGAGGATGAGAGGCTGCTTTGGCTCGTACGGTTGTAACACTTCTGAAATGTTGCTGGGAGCTGACCATGAAGTGCTGGATAGGTTATCAATAACATCTTAAAATCAATTCTTAGTTCTGGTAACCAGTGAAGAGAGGCTACAACAGAACTCATGTGTTCTTGTCTTTTGGTATTAGTTTGCTGGCAGCTGCATTTTGTACTATCTGAAGATTAGAGATCAATTTGTGTCTTAATCCTGCACAGAGGAAGTTACAATAATCTAAATGTGATGAAATAAAAGCATCGATGACTGTATGAGCCAGAAGTGTATTATTAGTTCATTTGAGTTTCGAGAATATTAGTAATTTAATTTGCGGCTTAACAATGGACAACGCAGAAGGACCACTGCTACAACCATCTCAAGATCTGACCAAGAGAGAAAAGACCTGATTTTAGAAATGTTCATCAGCTGAAAAAAAAAACATGATTTAACTACTAAAGGTACCTATCAATTATGACACCAATGTTTTTGGCTGCAGGTTTGGTTTTTATTTGGTGATCCAGGATGGTGTTGTACTATAGGGATAGACTTTGGAGGACCGACAAGGATTATTTCAGACTTGGTTTCGTTTAGCTTTGGTTGCCACCGCTAATCGGGGAAGCTCAGGGAACTGATGCATGTAAAGCTGTCAACATTAAAAAAAAATCTTCAGTGCTGTTGTGTCCCATACACACGGGAGAAACGTTAGCTCTTGTGAAATGTTATAGAGACATTCCAGACTGAAATATTTTCACAACTCTTGTATGTCCATGAACTTTGCTACCAGCCTTTCAAGTCCCCAGAAGGTAGGACTTTATTGATCCATTTGACTTTTCATCTTGCGTTCAAGATTTCAATACAATACAAAACTTAATGACGTTACAATCAGTCATAATGAGCTTTGTATTTAATGGTGTAACCGAGACATTAACCATGGCAAAACTTAGTAGCTAAAGATCAACATGTGACCATTTTCATAATGCAGGGGCCATGAGTAACATCTTAATAAAGCAAAAGTTCAATCAGGAAGGCTTTCTTCATGCTTACACTTAATGTATATTTATATGATCTATTTTTGGTCAAATCACCTTAGTTTGCCACCACCTTAGTTCAATCTTCTCATTTAAGTCGGATTTGAAAACTGTTGACTCTCTGCTGCTGGTCGCTGCCACTTCAGTGTCAGAACAATGGGACCCATCTCTTGAACGTTCACCTCCAGTTTGCAGTAGTTCTGCCAAACACCACATTCATCCAGATCTCCAGCCATCATCCTTCACCTCTACTCCTCCACCATTAATGTCTAGACTCCATAGGGTGGCTAATTATTATACAGCTTGTGGCATAACTACTACTAATCTACTCAAAGATTCCTCACATATTTCTGCATTTTTTTTTTTTTATTGCGCACACTAAGGCATGTAATAAATCAGATTCCATAGCACTGGCCAACCGTTAATATTACTGAGAGACTAGATTATGTTCGTGTTACAACACAACCTATCAGGAAGGTTGCAGTTGCAAACAACCAGATTTAACAGCTGCTCCATCCAAATGTACTAAAACCTGTTTGAACTCAGCATCATAACATCATAACATATTTCCTGTACAGACTGTATGTAGTCATGATTGGAGTTTTGGTTTAACTTTGACAGGTTTTGAGATGACCAATGCCTGATATATGCCTCTATCTCAAAACAGTGAAGGTGAAAGGAAGGGAATAATGTCATTAAAAAAAAAAAAATCATGAATCAGTTTCTGTACTGTTGTACCTCAATAAGCCCAATAAGAAACAGAGTGGAAACAGCTGGGCTTACTGTGAGCTATGGTCAGTCAGTGTGACATAATAATTGTGGGTGAAAATGCTTTTCTTAGGCAGAGGAGAGAGTAACATTTGCCACATCGTCTGCATTCATCTGTTCAATCTGTTTTGACTGTGGTAGCTCATTATTTGGAGCATTATGCTGTTGCCAGTTCGGATGTTCTGTGTTAGGGCCTGTTTGGTTTAAAAATATATATTTTGGACTGGACCTAATTATACTGTTTGAATTAGTCTCAGTTTAGACCGTCCTTGGGTCGCCTTTGGATCTGCTCTGTGGTTTTTGATGTTACATGTCAGGTTTGAGAAGGTTGATTGTAATGCTATAAGTGTCAGTGCTGTCAATTCAGACTCACGTTTTTGCTACTAAATTACTTGTAGTTGCTTTGCCCTTAAAGACGGCAACATGCTTGATTTAAAAGAGCTCAAATATACAGAATGATGAGAGTAAATTCATCCTTGAACGTGTTGGAAATGTTTTGCTCAGGCATATAATAATATATCATGGCCAACCTTTTAATTTTGTATAACAGAGATGGGAAAAGAGCCCCGGCAGTCAGTGTTTACAGCAGCAGTGCTAGATGCACCAGCTGAGCCAGGCCTGTCCACACAGCCAGTCAGTTTGACAGGCGATCCCCTGAGCAGGCCAGCAGAGATAGACAGGACGGCATATGCAGACAGACAGCAGCAAAGCCCACACACAGTGGGAAACTGTGACTGTACGACAGGCACCGCTGAGATAATGGTCCTTTCAGCACTACGCTACTTTTACTGAAGGGATACTTTCCAGAGGCGATGAAGATGAGGACTCATCACTTATCGTAAACTTGCTCTGGTCTGTGCTTTAGAAGTGGAAGATGACAGGATTAAAGGGGAGAAGGGAACGAGTTGCTCCTGTCGTGCATTGTTAAATGATGGAGCACTTTCATGCTCGCAAGAGACAGGCTGGCGGTGCTTTGCGTACAACAAAGGGAAAGGATTCTCCTGAGGGCCTTATTGAAAACTGTTCACCAACTCAATAGCAGGCTGAGTATATCAGACAAACAACTTTGGCTAGTGTAACAATTAACATAATTTCAACTGACATTAGCTGCATCAAAGAGGAACAGTGGTTAGCACTTGACCCTCCGAAGAGAAGAAGGTTACTTGTCTGAACCTGCTGGTCGGGTCGAGCCTGTCTGTGTGGATTTTGTGTGTTCTCCCTGTGCCTTTAGGGGTTTCTTTGCGTCCTCTTAGTTACTCTGAAAAACACACACGTTAGGTTGATTGATTATGCTAAATTAGCTGTAAGCATGAATGGCTGTTTGTCTTTCTGTGTTAGCCTTGTGATTGACAGGCAGCTTGCCCACGGTGTATCCCACCTTTCGCCCCATGTCAGCTGTGATAGGCTCTTTCCCCCTCTGACCTTGTATAAATCAGGTATAGATAAGATAAGATAAGACTTTATCAATCCCGCAGTGGGGAAATGTAGTCATCAAAGCAGCATAGGAACACGGTTCAGAAAAAAAGGTAAGCACACAATAAGAAAATATTAGTATATACAATCTATATATACACAAAGAAATAAATTCATCTTTTTGGTCAAAAAAAAATTGATGGATCAACTGCATCAAATTAGTGAGAGGCATTAAAGTCTATCCTGCTGGACTTGTTGTCCACGGTTCATTAAACACTTCTGAAAACCATTGTCTGTGAACATCATCGCTGCATCCACAAATGCAGGTTAAAACTCTACCATGCAAAGAAGAAACCACATATAAACATGATCCAGAATCACCGCCGCCTTCTCTGGGCCCGAGCTCATTTAAGATGGACTGAGGCGAAGTGGAAAGCTGTCCTGTGTTCTGATGAATTCAAATTTGACGTTCTTTTTTTAAATCATGGACCCAACTTGTTATCAGCGCTCAGTTAAAAAGACAGCATCAGTAATGGGACAGGGGTGCATTAGTGTACATGACATGGGTAGCTTGCACATCTGGGAAGGAACCATGAATGCTGAATGATATATTCAGGCTTTGGAGCAACATATGCTGTCATCCAGACAACGTCTCTTTCAGGGAAGGTCTTTCTTATTTCAGCAAAACAATGTCAAAATGCATTCTGCACATATTTCAACAGCATGGTTCTCTAGTACAAGAGTCCGGGTGCTAAACTGGCCTGCCAGCAGTCCATGCCTGTCTTCAATTTAAAAAAAACATTTGGTGCGTTATTGAAATGAAAAATATGACAGAGGAGACCCTGAACTGTTGAGCAACTAAATTATATCTTAGGCAATAATGGGGCAACTTTTCACTTCCAAAACTCAATGCAACTGGTCTCCTCAGTTCCCAGACATTTCCAGAGTGTTGCAAACATGATCCTGTCCCAACTTTTTGGAGACGCGTTGCTGGTACCAAATTCAAAATAGGGATATATTTTACATAAAACAATAAAATGTCTCCATTTCAACACTTGATATGCTGTCTTTGATCTTTTTGCAATTAAATATTGGTTGATGAGATTTGCAAATCATTGCATTTAGATTTGTTTTACATTTTACACAGCAGGTTTGTAATTGTTTTGTTTTTTGTTTAAGATATTTGGTTTGCACTGCCAACTCCATTTTCTTTTAACGGTGTGTCTGCATCTGACAGTTTGGGAATTCTTACAAAAAAATCAATTAGCACAGCAAGAATTGTGCAAGGATGTGGATGTCCCTCAGCTCACACTCACTACGTTGCCAGACTGGGTCTCTAGCTGTATGGTTTTGTTACAAGTATATCTTTTATTAGCACCACATAAATAACTTAATCCATTATAGATTTTCAACAGATTGAAATGATTCTCAGGCAATCTGGAGTTCAGCAACACACTCGCCTTGTCATCCAGCCCGCTGTCTCCTGCAGGGGGCCTTCACCCTGCCACATTCAAAAATTTGTATTGACCAAAGTGTTGACAGGAGCCAAGCGTGTTTTTAATGAGGAATACTCACTGGATTAAGGTTATTGACCGGTAGCTCCACAATAGTGACGGTGTTGCCAGACACTACAAGACAATATCAGACAGTCATAATATAACTTATAGGCTTTCCAACACGGACATTGCCGGCACGGAAGTGGCAGCAGGTAGTTTATTTTGGCGTCTGTCCATGGACTATTGTTATCGTTTTACTCTACAGCGTGAAAATTCTGTTCCCTCTGTCTCTCTGAAAGTGACGTTGTCACCGAGTGTCGTGTCTGAGCCTGCAGAGCATCTAGACTGAGACGCATCTGTAAACATCCGCTTGGAATGGCATTTCAAACTATCTCCAAATGTGGTTTGAATCCACATTGAAAAAAAACACATATCGTGTTTATTTTGCTGTTCAGACTTTTTAAAAACCAATGTGGATATGACAAAAATCACATATGGATTTGGCAGTCTGAACATAGCCTTAGTTCAAGTCAGGGGACAGCTCCTCTGCCGAGGTGAAATCTGGGGCTGGTGCTACGCTACTGTACTTCTCCTCTCATGTTGGACTGATGGCAGACTGGACACTGCAATAACCGACTGTCCCATCTTGTGGGACGATGTGGTATTACGAGACAGGACAGGCCAGCACTAGCTCGTTAGCATTCTTAACCTCAGTAGATGTATCTGTAACACAATACATAGACATCTTTGACATGGTTTCAACAATACCATTTATTTTTTATTTCAATTTTTTCGAGCTATTAATTTTAATGCTTTAAACTAAAAGTCTTACATATAGCCCCTTAAAGCTTTACAGTATAATATTTTCACAGCCTCATTTTATCCGATCTTGATTCTCTGAGCTGAAGCTTCTTCCTTATCAGAAGACACTATCCACACTGTTTGTGTGTGCAGATGTGTGTGCATCTGTACAACAGTCCAGACCCGTGCACTTACATAATCAGTTCAAAGCCTTCCTTTCCCTGCCTCTTTGTTCGTACCAAGCACAGCATTTCAGGAGGAAATGGGTTTCTTGCATTGCCAATCGGCCTCCAGGAGGAAACTGTAGAAGACAGAAGTTACTTGGACTGCAAATTATGCTAAAATGAAGTATTGATGTGTGGAGCTGCCAGTTATTGCTTGAAGTGGGGGGAAAGGGCACAGCAGATCCTTTGATTTACCAGCTGTTTCAGGATATTTATTGACTCTGCACATATTTATGGGGGCAGCTTGTAAGGTTGTGGGAAGTTAATGCAGTCTTAATGTACAGTATATTGTAATCATTTTTCCAGAGATATAGAGATTACGTGCCATTAAAGCTGGTTGCATGTTCTGATTTGTGATCCCACATAAACAGTTTTGACTTTTTACGCTTAATCATAAGCCATGTCTTTTCCTAACATTAACCAAGTGGTTTACTAACCTTGATATTCAATATATACAGTATGTAGAGATGTATGATTATTAATGGTTCAATACAGTTGTTGTTTGCTAATTATTTATTTTTAACAAGTATCAGTGTTATATACAAACCCTCAGCTAAGGCAGAATACGTTTTTTAAACCACACCATATCAGGAGATCAGGTTAAAGGTTTAATCCCAGCAAATTAGACACCGTCAGATCAGACTATAACGTCATTCATTGATGAATTCAGATAGTTATAAGTCATTTTAAACTTACTCGCCTCAACATACTTGAGGAATTAAAAAAAATATTCAACGACAAATCATCTACAGAATTTACTGGATTTTGAATCTGGTCCAGAATATTTCATATCAACTTTGTTGCCACACAATTTTAAGATGCATTGTTTTTGGCTACGAGGAAGCAGAAAGACTTTAAAACAACAATTCAGAACCACAGGGTGGATATACAATAGGGTTATACAGTTATACAAGCTGGCCTGTCATCTTTTAATGGAGTGGAAAAAAATTATAAACCTGAAGTTATAAAACATTCTGCCTTTAACTTGCGAAAGCGGATTTTTTTGGCCACTTGGGGGCAGCAGAAACAAGTTGAGCACACAACTGTAACATTAAAACCCTCTGAGCTGAGTGTTATTAATTTTTTTCTTGACTTAAGTGTGTCTTTTACAGTTAAAACTGTACCACTTAAACAGTAAACCAAAGTGAAATGTAGGATTTTTACATGATAAAATGCAATCTGGGAAGAATACAGCTGAAATTATGAGCATTCATGATTTCTAACAAAATGCTGTTCAGCTAAAAGCGTCAACGTACTTGTATAGCTCAAAACAAGGACACAATACCTAATGGTTTTAATAAGAATATCACAATATTCATGAATTGAGCCATATGAAGTTTAAAAATCCTTAGGTTGTATCTGATCATTATTTAAAATGAAGTAGTATTTGAAGGTGATTCAAAATAACTTGTGTTGTGATTTTGTGCTGCGTTGTTTTCAATTTGGCATTTGAGCATTTGTCCTTTTTCGATGTCTTTATTTTTTTGTGTCTTAACTTACATTCTCATTGATTGCAGTGTAAATTAATTTACCCAATACCTAAACCTTCATAAATTATAGTAGCTGGATTACCACAGAGTGATATCAAAACGGTGTCAATGTCAAGACACAAGCAAATAAAAAGGAACTTCTTGAAGTCGGAGGGTGATATTGTTGTGGTTTGATGTTTTGGGGGCCGAAGGCATATGGCATATGGCAGCTTCACATCTGCAAACAACTTCCAATGTTTTTACTCTACCACAACAGCTTTCAAGGATCTGCCAAGACGGACCTTCAGAAATGTTCTTTTGTCCCCAAGGAGTTCTTGTGATGCTGCAGTGTTTGAAGTGGGTACAATAAAATTAAAGTGGGACTTTTGACTGGCAACCTGTTTATTCTGCAAGTCCCTCTGTGGGATATTTCCATTGTACTCTATGTAACAATACAAATTATTTTCTCTTTACTTCATGATTGCTTCATGAGTTGCCATCTTTTCAAAAAGTATAAAGTTTCAAGGTCAATTTGAAGCCATCTTTCAAACAAATAAGAACTTTCAATATTTAAAGTTTGCTGTTGAAGTTTTTCACTGGTGTAGCAATGTAACAGGTTAGGAGTGTAACGCACATACATCTATTCAAAACTAAAGCACAGATAATTGTAGTCAGGAATTTTTGGGCTCAGTTACCAACACAAAGACCATCATTCTGTCATTTAAATGTTTTTTTTGGAAAGACCAACTTCACAGCAGAACTTGCGGCTGTGTTAATTTCATCATTGAAAGCTTTCACAAAAAAATATAAATTAATAACTGAAGCCGAAACTAATTAAAAAGGTGAACTATGACACAGTTCCAAAGTATCCTCGGTGGGTTTTAGAGGTGGAATGGGGACCTGGGCTGATCCTCTGACTCTTACATAGCCCTTCTTTCTCTCAGGACTGTAGACCCACACCTGGTCCCTGGGGTCAAAGTCCTCTCCCTTGCAGCGAGAGTCATACGCCCACTTCTGTCGGGACCAGGCGTCTGAGAGGGCCGGTCTGGTCAACTCGTGCGCCACACGGAGTCGTTCTCTGAGGTTGTACAGGTTGGCTAAACGGGCCCTGCCCCTAACCCCGGGCTCATGCTCCATTGGGGCACCCACCTGGTACTGCTGCCGGGGAGCATGCGAGCGTCGCATCGGTCGCTTCCGGGCAGTGCAGTACGCCCCAATGACATCTTGGCCAGTAGAACCGAGACTGAAGTCGGTTTAAGGTTTTGGCAACCCCAAAGTGTCCCGCCCCCACCGAGCCGTGAACAAGCTTGAGGACCTTGGGCCGTAGCCGGCGGGGCACCAAGAGCTAGGAGATGTCGTGGTGACCACCGGGGGCCTGCCAGCTGCGATACAGGATGCCATCTCGGGTGACGAGGTTTGACCATTGGCTGTAGAGAGCCATGGTCTCGAGGTCCAGTGCCGATACTGCTAGCCATGTTGGTCGTCGGCTAGCTTTCACCCAATCCTGGACTCAAGAGAGGACGGGGTCTTGGCTCCGGTCTTGTTGTAGCTGTTGACTATCAATGGAGTCCAAACTGTCATCATAAGCCACTGCTGGTGGCAGGCCCTGGGGGCTGCCATTGATGCTGGCGGGGAAGCATTGTCACCGCATGAGGGACCAGTGCGTAGGGTGGCCACCACTGGGGTTGCTGTGTCATGGTTCTCAACAGCCTGTCTGGTCTCGATGGATGGCTGTTGGGGTGATGAGGTGTGCAAGACCTCCTCAGCCTCTGGTGGCGATGGGGTGGTAGCACATCGCAGTCCCTTTTCACTGGAGCGGTGGAGTGCTATGGTTGCTGAACCCAGGTAGAGCACAGCTCTGGGCACATAAGATAAGAGAAGATAAGATAATCCTTTATTAGTCTAAGTAATACAGTAAGGAGTAAGGGTATTGACATTAGTAATACAATAAGGATATTGACATCCACTATAGCCTCCCATTTGGCCAGTAGATCCAGTCCAATGATGCATGGGTCTTGTATGTTGGCTAATGTGGAATATAGATCTGATTAAAGCATATGTGGGCTCATATGATGTACGTTCAAAATACATAGTGATTGTAATCATTGTAAAACACATTGTTTATGCAGAAAACATTACGGGTATGAAATATGGCCAAAAGTAGGATGCAACTAGTGCATCATATTAGGAAATGAAATGTGTTCGAGGGAACTGAATGTGTTGATTGTTTGTATTATCATAGACAACAGGAATCTGTATGGAAGGGTCACGTGGGGTGCAACTCCCTATCAGGCAAGAGGAGGTGTGGCTTAAACGGAGGACAGTGGAAAACAACCAGACGAACATAATATGCAAATGTTCCCGTCACAGTATAGGTCACGCCTCTTCCAATAGCATAAGGGTATGTGCCGGAAAGCGGGAAGTTAGAATCCAACAAAGAGACGTTTGTTGATGTTGGGCTCTCCAAGATATCTTGTAAACTACGCTTAATAAAAATCAACTAAGACCGGTAAATGCCTAAAGACTGCTTCTATCAACGGACTCGGGGAAAACAATTGGGGACAACAATTTGAGATACAACACTAACCAGAACTGGTGCATGACATGATGATTAGCAACAGTCACTTGCAGAGTTCCTTTTCCCCTCATTGTGGCACAATCTCCTGTGACTGTGGCCATAGGCCTCCAGCCTCGTGGTCATGAGCCATCTGTACCAGGTAGGGTGCCAGGACGGATCAGGGAAATGGTGGACCCTGTGTCCACCAGTGCTCTGCATGGAGTGTTATTAAGGTTACAGTCCAGATACAGCCCATGTGTCTGGCCAAGACGGCCAAGCCGCACTGGTTTGATGGCAGCTGGGGTTTGTGCTGGGCAGTAGCGTGCAATGTGGCCCACTTCTCCACATCGGTAACATCCTTCCCTGGAGCGCAAGGATGTCCTTCTGGTTCCCCGTCGCGGCTGTTGTGGGGGTGCATAAATGACTCGACGGGTCATACCTTCATCATCACTTCCCTCATAGCCCAGCTGGCGTGCTCGGAGCCTTGTACTGGAGGGGTGGTCTTTAGTGCACAGCACATGTTTAACCCGCTGCACTTCAGTTAGGGCTGCTGCCAATGTCCTTGGCACATACAGACGGATATGTTCTCGTAGCTGCTCCGGCTGGAGCCCCCGGATGAAGGCTTGGAGGGCGACCTCTTCTTGCGTTGAGGTGTCGAAGCTTGGGTGGCCGTGCCATGCTTAAAGGCAAAGATCTGCTGTGTATTTTTACTGTAATATTCATATGACTAGCCTGACATTTTTTCTCACTATAACTCAACAATAACAATAAAAAAAATTGGATGAACAACTTCTGGTTACTTCCCACCCACTTCCGGTCGAAGTACCACCCTTTTCTGGATTAAGCTCCGCCCATCCGTATATGGACACAGATAATTTAGTTGGTTTAACAGATACAGATACAGATACAGGTAATGCTGTACTCACTCGTTCCTAGTTACAAAGTCTTGATTCTTTAACAAAATAGACAGACATGCACACATGTACACATCAGTAGTGGTAAAGGTGTACATTACCTGTGTGCTGAGAACCACCAAACCTCTTTTCCCTTTGTCATCTCTTGGTGCACGGCCACACTGATGCAGCAAAAGAACCTTCATGAAGTCCAGATCCAGGTCCAGAGTCACCTCAGCGCTCTGCTGCCAGTGGATTGACAGGTACGGCCATTCACAAATTGGACTGTGTAGCCACAGCAGATGCTGCACAAACCTGCCCACTATGAATGGGGACAAACGCAAAATCCTTCAGAATCAAAAGCTGCCTGACATTAACAAATGCATTTTCAACATTATACATGCAATATTGATTTAACTGGTTGATTTGTTGGACTGTGGGATTGATTAACATTAGAGGGGGAAAAAAAATAATGTGGGAATGTACTTGAAGACTTACTGTTTACATCTTCAGGGTCTGCTTTTCAAGAATATAGTGTACGCATACATGAATAAATGATAACTCTGGTCTACTTTTGCAGAATGTTTGTGCATTAGTTAACACATACAGTACTGTACACACACCCACACAAACCCATACTGTAAGTCTGCCATGACAATTTTACACAATAAATCTTCTGCCTGTCTGGATGATATGCAGAAAACATAACTGAAGGGATTTGTCATTTGCGGTCCTTTGAACATCTGAGATGCTGCTTGCATTTTGAGTCAGATCTCAAATATGTGTTCTTTTTTTTTTTTTTTTTTAAAGAGAAAGAGCAGACAGAAGAAAAAAGCAGTGCCTCACATACTGAATATATGTCTCTGTGATTTTTGAATTTAAAATGTGTGCAATCATTGAACTTGGAATTTGGTTTGCATGTGACATTGGACCTGCTATTGCTTAGCAAGAGAGAGACATTTATATGGAAATGAATTGTATATGGTATTTGTGTAATTTTGGCTCTGCTTTCACTGATGTCACAGCTGTGATCTGTTCATGCATTTATTTTTCAACAGCAGCTCTGGCCCAATTTTATATATAGTAAGCCTTTTTTGTTTAGACTAAATCCCACCGTCTACCATAAAGCTCTAATTAAATCCACAGCCTGTAATGAATCTATAGTTTTTCTAAATCCAGATGACAGCAATGAAGGACAAACTCCAAACCTCAAGGCCATAAAAATGAGAACGTTCAAATTAGGGTGACCACATGTCCTGGTTTACAGTCCTGGTTTTAAATGGAGCATCCCAGCGTCCGGAGAAATCTCAAAAATATATATCAGTGTGTCCCTGTTTCAACTGTCGAGTTGTAATATTTGTTATTTTCCTCACACAGCCCAGACCGCATTTGACGCATCGACACAGAAATCACCACAAAATACTGATTTTGTGGAGCTGTTTCTATCTATTTCACAATTGTTTGGAAAGAAAAATACTTTGAAGGAAGCACAACAGTTTCCTTTTTGGTCTTCTTTCTTCCATCTCATCCTCCAACATGCTTGAAATATATGTTTCCCATTAAATATCTATCATGTTCCTTCTTTTCAAGTCTCTTTATGCTTTGAATCAAGTGTGACATGACATATTTCTGTATTTGCCCCATGCAGGCCATGTCCCGAGTAAGGTTGCAAGTTTTTTAGGGGATGATAACCGTCTCAAAAAAGATCACGGTATGACTGTTATGGTATTTAATTATTAATATAATCATTATTGTTGTCATTATTTTTATTATGTGTATTATCAGTTACATTGTTTGAAGTGTCGTTAGCAGTGCCTTCGCCGATTATTTAAAAAGTTGACAGTTTACTAGATGTGCATTCAGCTGAGCCAGCGGCTGCCTGTACTTTAAACTCACACTAATGTCAGAGCTGGAAAAGATGTGGAAAATTATTTCAACAGCGCATTCCATGATTCACTTTTGAGCATGCATTTTTCATTCTGCATTAAAGTTATAACTGGGTCACATACTTTGATCTGCGCAGAGGGATTCTTGAAGATATTTGATGCGTTTCCTCTTTTGGAGACTCTCTGTCAATATTATTTGAAAACTGGACATCCGTCCTCGAGGACAACCTCATGTTTTTTTTTTAGATGTCGAAAATGATCCTATGTTGTTTTTAATCTCTTTTTCGGGGTGGGGATGGTGATATTATCAGTTTTGTTGCTGCTGCTGAGTCTGACAGGCAGCGGAGGAGGAAACGAGTCGCTGCGTCTCCATTCGTTGAATTTTTTTTCAATACCATTAATGAGCCCTTGTGCATGGCATGATAACCATCAATTTTGATACCACGGTGTACCGCTGGAACACTCGTCCCTAGATTTGCACTGACCCAAAGTGTTTTGTGATCCTTTTCGTTGCCCCCATCGGCTGGGCCGGCAAATAAAGACTAACAATAAATAAGCTTGAGGTTCATGTCAAATAATAAAAATAAGCATAGGTAAATTTTGAAAATAAGTAACTGTAACCAGGTTATAGGTATGAATATGAACGGCAGTCCTACGATGAACTGGTGACCTGACCAGGGTGTTTCCCACCTTTTGTCCAGTGTCAGCCCCCACGTGATCCCTTTACTAGCTAATTCATGTATTTGTTACTTCCAGGTGTTGTTACTCATTAAAAACCCTCCAGTTGATCCAAAATGCTGCAGCAAGAGTTCTGACGGGATTTAGCAAGAGAGATCATATTTCTCCTGTTTTAGCTTCTCTTCACTGGCTTCCAGTTAAATCAAGAATAGAATTTAAAATTCTCCTGCTGACTTACAAAGCTCTTCATGACCAGGCTCCATTGTATCTTAGAGATCTTATAGAACCATATAATCCTAGCAGAGCACTTCTCTCTCAGTACACTGGTCTGCTTGTGGTTCTTACGAGTTTCCAGAAGTAGAATGGGAGGCAGAGCCTTCAGTTTTCAGGCTCCTATCCTCTGGAACCAGCTCCCAGTTTGTGTTCGAGGGGCAGAAACCCTCTCTAGCTTTAACGTTAGACTCAAACCTTTTCATTTTGATAAAGATTATAGTTGGAGCTGCTGAGGTGGCCCTGAACCATCCTGCAGTTCTGCTGTTATAGGCCGAGGCTGCTGGGGGACCTTGTGATGCGTTGAACTTCTTTCTTCTCACTCTTTCACTCTCTATAGACTCATCTCTCACTATTACATCTCATTAACTTCATGCTTTTTATCTCCCATAGTTTTTGCTTATTATCGGCTGCCTCTCCATTCAGTTCCCTCGCTGGCTTTGTTTCTGTTCTTTCTTTTGCAGATGTCCCGTCATGGAGCTGCATGTCTCTGCTCTGCGATTGTCGTCTCCACCAACAGTTCTTCTCTTGTATCTCTATGTTGTACTTTTCTCTCTCTGCTCTCCTCTCACCCTAACCGGTCGAGGCAGATGCTCCGCCCACCTCTGAGCCTGGTTCTGTTGGATGTTTTTTCCTCTTAACAGGGAGTTTTTCCTTCCCACTGCAGGAGGTCTTTTTTCCTCGTGTTGTGTTCCTCTGTATAATGTTGTAAAGTTCTCTTGTAAGAACTTTACTGTGTTAAGTGCCCTGAAATAACCTGTGTTTTGATTTGGCTCTGTATAAATAAAGTTGAATTCAATTGTCTTAGAATTCTCAAAATTACTCATCATGTAAACATTACACAAAGTCACTGAACAAATTATAATCCTGATAGCACGGCTTTTTACCTTAACGGGAGCAAAGGCAAAAAAGGGGTGACAGCAACCGGGGGGTTGAACTGTATTTATCTTGAGATGAAGTGTCATTCACAGATGCAGAGTTGGGTGACTGCATGAGAATTGATGCACTAAAGCACCAATTTGGCTTCTTCTTCAGATTTTCACTCATTTTCTCTTGTAAGGTGACTTTATGTGTAAAGGTTTGAACCCCATCCACACACACAGACACACACACTTCTCCTCCTCCCATGACTCCTCTTGCTCCAGCCAGCCTAAAATAACAAACAAATACGTGCTATTTGCATTTTGTTTTACTGATTGGGATCTATTCTAATGCTACAAAGTGACTGGTTTTCTTCTGTTGTTAAGAAAGAAATATAGGAGGTGGAGAGGGAGAGGGACAACACAGGAATGACAGTTCAATTGACTGGAAAAACTACTGTTACATGTGCGTATGGTGTGTGGGTCAGGCTTTTGTTTGTTATACTTAAAATCGCAGTCCGGGGAGGTTGCTGAAGTGGGGTACTTTCATCTGAATTCACAGTGGAGTGATAATAAAGACAGGGAGCGGGGAGGTAGAGAGAAGTATTATGAGCAAGAAACAAAACAAAACAGTTACAGAAGGGAAGAAGAATGAGGCTGTGAATTTATTTGTTACTCTAAAACTATATGACATGCTATGTTTTTTGTGTGACCGTTAATCATTTTTATTTAACAATTGGCACTGTTTTTCCCTGACATATTTTGATTACTTGTGTCATGGTTGTAATTTTCTGGAAAGTGTTATAAATTTTAGCCATACAGGTTAATCCACAAATATAATGACATTTTGTTATATATGTTTTGTCAACACATTTTATTTTTGGTTGCTAAACTTTAACAATGTAGGAAAGGGTCTTTGTGAGGTTTTCGGTGAAGCAAATCTGAGAATGAATTTGGTTCACCAACTGGCAGACCTGCTGGTAAGTTGATTGACTCTCATTGTTGGTGAAAAGATGAAAGGACCCAACCATAAAAGTAAAAGTATTTTTCACATCAAAGAAGGTAAAATATCTATGTATTTTTCTACTTGCATTTACATTTGTTAATTTAGTCGAGATAAAAACAAATATACTGGTTTATACTTTAATTTAAGGAAATACACCGGTTCCTTTTTTTTGTCATTAGTTTTGAGTGTTTAAAACTTTAGTGCTAATTAGTAAATATAGCTAACCGCCTGAACTAAGATGTTGAACATGGTGGCAGTACCTGCTGAACCTCAGCATGGTAGCGTATTGATATGAACTTTTAGCACAAAGGATGGCTTTGCGTCAGAAGAACCTTAAACAGCTTCTAGCATTGCTGTATATGATCTATTTTAATGATATAAGTGCACAGTCTAAAGTGCATGGTGCCATCGCACTTCAGGTGTGAATAAATCCACTTTTGCTACTTTAATTTGAGCACAAAATATGGTGGATGGTCCAAAGGGGTTGTACTTTGTCTCTCAATTAATTCTAGGGGGATTTTCGCTGTAACATCAAATAAACAAACGCCTCCCATTTATTGTGTGTAACAAGCACAGTGTATATGTGCTACGCACCCACCAATGTGAGTGAAAATGACTAATTTAATTAATACTGATACAGTTTATTGGTCTTGACACTTATTGATGCTCTTAGTGATATTACTCTCCATAATTTGCTACAAAAAATAAAGACGCAACATAAAGATGTTACAAGATTAAAAAATATTCAAAAACGTCTTCAGATGCTGCCTCCTCTCCAGGGGGCATGCTGGTCGGGTTTAGGAGTTCCTCAAAGTGCTCTTTCCACCACCCGACGATGTCCCCCGTCCGAGTCAGCAGTTCCCCTCTCCCGTTGAGAACAGCCTGAGGTAGTCCCTGCTGTCCCTTCTGAGTCATCGGATGGTTTGCCAGAACTTCTTTGAGGCCAACCAAAAGTCCTTCTCTATGGCCTCCCCGAACTCCTCCCATGCCTGAGTTTTAGCATCCGCGACCACCGCAGCCGCAGCCCTTCTGGCCTGCCGCTTTAAATGAGTAACTTTCATTGTTGTCACGATATTTACAAGGCGAGTGAAGTGTGCCTGAATGTGACAGAAATACTGGTGCCACTAATGCTCAGTGGATGTTTGTTTAGCTGTGTCCTTTCTGTAGACTCTTATTGGAAAAAAGGCCTAAAGACACTAAAACATCACCTGTAAAACAGATGACAAATTACTAACCTACATTTCTTAGGTAATAAAGAAATTATTGTTTCCTGTTGGTGCTGGTGAAGAAGTTATTTTATTGTACAATGGGTAAATGTGTTGTGGTGAGCTTATTTTTTTTTAATGAATAACTTGTTACAATATAATGTATTTAATCAGTTCAGTGCAAATCACAAGTTCAGTGCAAAGTTATGACAAATCATTTCTCATTTGAGCCTTTATTTTCAGATAAACATGGGGCAAAATGACAATGATGGTAGTCTGCTATGTGTTTTGCTAATGCAGAAGTAGAATCTGTCAGATGTGCTGCAGTGAAGCTGTTGTATGTAAATATGACAGAATGATACAAGATCAGTATTTAAAGTGTGTGAATCTCCACCAGCAAACAGTGAGTGTCACCCCAGTCTTATTAATAAGTCAGAGCTCTACTCTTCGTGTCAGCATAAGGTATTATTTTGGGCCTGCTGGAAGCCATTCGGTATCACTCTGAGTTCTTTACCCATGTGTTAGTACTTGGGGAGCGTCAACTACTCCGACAGTACACACATTCAAGAGCTTCAGAGTGGAAAAGCAAAAACAACTTTGTGACCAAACTGTTTCTTTGTTTTTACAGAGATGTTCTGGTTTTTTTTGGGTGACAGTGCCGAGAAGAAAATGCACTGTGAGAAGTCATGTCATATCCAAAATGACAAAGCGTAGCAACTCTTCTTACTGTCTGCTCCATCACCCTCATGGTGTGTAAAAGGCTAGACATCCATCTGACTGGACTAATACAAATGTCAAGAGACATCCGATTTTAAAGCCCTTACATGTAAAATCTTTTAGGGTGATAATAACATGTTTCTTGCATATAAGCAAACATGTTTGCCGTCTCAACTTAGAAGGTTAATATGTTAGTGTCATGCTGATTGTGCTGCCCCCCACTTGCTGTCCATATTCACCACGAAAATATTTACATTTCTCTCATATCGTACTGGGCTCCAAGGCCAAGGGATCAGGGAGTCCCAGTGGAGGGTAAAACATAAAATGACTCCAAAAATACCCCCAATTGAAGTTGTTATACAACATAAATAAAACAGCATCTAAATCCAGTCATAATGGAAAAAAGTAGCACAAAGAAAAAGAAAGCCCTTACTAAAGATAACTTTTCATTTCTGTCTTTAAGACTGCAGAAATATACAGTTGTGTAGTGTTGTGCGTGAAGGATTCACTGCAACAAATTCAAATGCATTCAAGCTGGTTTTATTACAGAGCCTCACAAACATACGTATGCAACTGTTAAAACAACAAACTATTTCTTGTGTCTCAGCCCACAGCAATCATTTCACCACACGAGCACTCTGCCTTAAATCATTACCTTATCTCTCTTTCCTGTAAAACATGCTATTGACTTGTACATTATATTTTCTCAAAAGAACATGTTGAAGTTCTCTCAACTTTTCAGTCAGGTTTGCATTATCAGGGGGTGTGGTCGAGTCAGATCCATCATTCACTCCTCCCCAGGTCGCCCAAATATGGTCACTTCTGGCTCCGAATAAAGTCAGTGCAGCATGGTTTTGTATGTTTGATGGGAAAACGTGCATGAATCTAAAAACTCAAGAGGGGTGTTGGCCAAGTGGTAAGGCATTGGTCTCATAAACCAAGGATCATGGGTTCAATCCCCATCCACGCCTTCCTCAGGGTTTTATGCTACAGTCCATACATCAAACTGAGTATAAATAGTTTCATTATCAACAAATCACCATGCTACATTCCCTTGGCTTGAGGCAGAATGAGAAGAAAACCCCACCCTGAAATACACTTCCTTCTGTAATTGACACATGTAACCCACAATGTCTGAGTCTCTGGTACACTGCTGGTCTCATGTTAAGGCTTAAACATGGGGTTGACAAGTTCTTTGCTCATGCTACATCTTCTTGCCTAAAAAAAAAAACACAGCATGGGCATGTTTACAAGGTTAAAATCTTGATTTTTCTTCGAGTGCATCTTGAAACGGATGGTAAAAATGTACTCCACATTTAACCTTTATCAGTCCTTTCAGATAGAAGTCTGACAACTTCTTTCTTCTCTTCCTCACACAATTAAACAATTAAATGTTTGCTGAGCTGGAGTGCAGGTTGGGCATCTCTCAATGAGACGTAGTCTCTGGCAAAGGAACAAGTGGCTATCTGTTTCATCTAATGGTTCCTGATGGACTGTCCACAAGATAGGAACGAGGTGTGGAAAGGGTCAACACCACTGTGCCTGGAGTCTTAACATGTGTGACCCGCACTGGCTTTTTTAGTGGGAGCAGATTTTAAATCCCTCACGTCTTCTGCTGAATGTTTAAGTGTCCTTTAACCTTCTCTGCCTTTGTTTGAGCAGCTCCAGAGGCTAACAGAGTAAGATATGGATCTTGAGCTTTCTTTAACAAGCTATTTTACACTCTGCCCTGCTATTGCTTTGAGTAAACTTGGGGTTACTGGTAATGTGGTCAAATATGGTCACTTCTGGCTCCAAACCACTCGGGACTAGCAAGACGATTCCGGCCAAATTCCAAACTCTTGGCACTATTATTTCAACATTACGGCCATTCACAAACCAACAGGTCTCGTGACTTTTGGTTGCCACTTGGTTTGAACCCATTAGCTGCTTTATCCATGGGCTTTGCAGAAAAGTTCTGGGGTTCCATGCTGTGATATGATGAATTTGAGGTGCACTATACCATCTTCTGATCTAATTTTTGAGGCTTTCCAATCTCTGCGAATCTAGAGTAGTTGTCTATTTCAACTCGATAGTTGCTGTTGTTTGGGGTGAATAAGTCACGACTAAAGTTCTGCCATGGTACCTCTGGAACCTCACTATTTTTCCGTGGTTCCTGAGGAGTATCACAGTCTTTGATGAATGTTTTGCAGTTCCTCACCATTTACTGTAATTGGTTACCCAGGCCAGGCCACCATGCTCTTTCCCTGGCTTGATCTCTGCAACTCGTCTTCCCCTTCTTTCCCTCATGAAATTAATCTAGGAAAGGATTTCAAATCGCTGTGGGAATGACTAGTATGGTACCCCTGAGCAGCAATCCATCTTCCACAGTGAGTACAGCTCCTTGTTGCCAGTAGGCTTTCACTGGCCCAGCCAGTTGGCTATGGATCAGTCCAATTGCCTTGGCAAAATGAGATGACCTCTGCACTTACACTTTCCTCTTTGAGATGGTCTCTCAGTTGTGTGAAGTCAGTAGTGACCTAACAAACTAAGATGTGGCATATGTTCAGTCTCCAGGGAAAAATATTTCCTGATGAGAAGGTGACACCCACATCAGCCCCGATTCCTCCCTGTCCACCTGCCTGCCTCTGTATGGTCTCTGTCACAGAACATGATTATCGCTCTCCTCTTGTTCTCTTTCTTTCCTAGTTCATACATTAATGTGCCCTCTGACAGTTTCGGGTCCTTGTTTGGGTCAGAGAGTATCAGCAGTGAGATAACGTAATATCAATATTCGGTTGATTAAAAGACTTTTGCTGTGTTCAGCTCTGGCTCCAATAGACTTCCATTCAACTTTTGTCATGAAATACGAAGACAATAAAGATTTTCCAACAGTTAATATGGTGTCATTCAATTCATTTACTTCCTCTTATCAGTTTTATGAGGATCCATCTATAAAGATTCCACAATAAATGAAACTGTAGGCCTCAAAGAGTGATATGTTTGGGTGTATGGGGCATGTGACATGCCTGGGTTGCAGTCAGGTTTGCGGTATAGGTTGTTGGGTTTGGTGTCTTTGGGGCCTCTGTCAGATCGAGTTATATCCAAAACTCACTCCTCTCCTGGTCGCACAAATATGGTGACTTCTGGCTCCAAAAAAACACATTGCGGCATGTTTTTTTATGTTTGACGGGAAAAAACGTGCATGAATCTAAAACATTAAGAGGCGTGGTGGCCAAGTGGTAAGGCGTTGGTCTCGTAAACCAAAGATCATGGGTTCAATTCCCATCCGTGCCTTCTTTAGGGTTTGATGCTACGGTCCATACATCAAACTGAATATAAATAGTTTTCTTTTCAACAAATCACTGTGCTGAAGGCTGCATGCCTGTGGCTTGAGGCTGAATGAGAAGGAAAGCCTCACCCTAAAAGATGATTCCTTCTGTAATTGACATATGTAACCCTGGATGACTGAGTCTGTGCTACACTGCAGTTCTTATGTGGGAAGGCTTAACCATGCCATTGACCAGTTCTTTGCTCACGTTACATCCTGCTTAAAAAAAAACACCACATGGGCATGCATATAAGGTTAAAATCTTGATTTTTGTTCGAGTGGATCTTTAAACTGATGGTAAAAACGTACTCAACATTTGACCTTTAATAGTTCTTTCAAATAGAACTCTGACAACTTTTTTTTCACTTCATCACACAATTAAACAATTACATGGTTGCCAAGCTGGAGTGCAGGTTGGCTTTCTCTCAATGACATGAAGTCGTTGGCAAAGGAACAAGTGGCCATCTGTTTCATCTAATGGTTCCTGATGGACTGTCCACAAGATAGGAACGAGGTGTGGAAAGGGTCAACACCACTGTGCCTGGAGTCTTAACATGTGTGACCTGCACTGGCTTTTTTGGTGGGAGCAGATTTTAAATCCCTCATGTCTCCTGCTGAATGTTTAAGTGTCCTTTAACCTTCTCTGCCTTTGTTTGAGCATTTCCAGAGGCTAACAGAGTAAGATATGGCTCTTGAGCTTTCTTTAACAGCTATTTTACACTCTGCCCTGCTATTGCTTTGAGCAAACTTGGGGTTACTGGTAATGTGGTCAAATATGGTCACTTTTGTCTCCGAAAAAACACATTGCGGCATGTTTTTTTATGTTTGACGGGAAAAAATGTGCATGAATCTGAAATATTAAGAGGCGTGGTGGCCAAGTGGTAAGGCGTTGCTCTCGTAAATCAAAGATCATGGGTTCGATTCCCATCCATGCCTTCTTTAGGGTTTGATGCTACGGTCCATACATCAAACTGAATATAAATCATTTCATTATCAACAAATCATTGTCCTCAAGGCTGCATACCTGTAGCTTGCAGCTGAATGAGAAGAAAAACACCACCCTGAAAGACGATTCCTTCTGTAATTGAAATATTTAACCCTGGATGTCTGAATCTGTGGTACACTGCAGCTCTTATGTGGTAAGTCTTAACCATGCCATTGACCAGTTCTTTGCTCACGTTACATCTTCTTGCTTAAAAAAAAAACACCGCATGGGCATGCATATAAGGTTAAAATCTTGATTTTTGTTAGAGTGGATCTTTAAACGGATGGTAAAAATGTACTCAACATTTGACCTTTGCCAGTCCTTTCAGATAGAACTCTGACAATTTTTTTCTTCTCTTCCTCACACAATTAAACAATTAAATGGTTGTTGAGCTGGAGTGCAGGTTGGCTTTCTCTCAATGAGACGTAGTCTCTGGCAAAGGAACAAGTGGCCACCTGTTTCATCTAATGGTTCCTGATGGACTGTCCACAAGATAGGAACGAGGTGTGGAAGGAGTCAACACCACTGTGCCTGGAGTCTTAAGATGTGTGACCCCCACTGGCTTTTTTAGTGGAAGCAGATTTTAAATCCCTCACGTCTTCTGCTGAAGGTTTAAGTGTCCTTTAACCTTCTCTGCCTTTGTTTGAGCATTTCCAGAGGCTAGCAGAGTAAGATATGGATCTTGAGCTTTCTTTAACAGCTATTTTACACTCTGCCCTGCTATTGCTTTGAGTAAACTTGGGGTTACTGGTAATGTGGTCAAATATGGTCACTTCTGGCTCCAAACCACTCGGGACTAGCAAGACGATTCCGGCCAAATTCCAAACTCTTGGCACTATTATTTCAACATTACGGCCATTCACAAACCAACAGGTCTTGTCACTTTTGGTTGCCACTTGGTTTGAACCTATTAGCCGCTTTATACATGGGCTTCGCAGAAAAGTTCTGGGGTTCCATGCTGTGATATGATGAATTTGAGATGCACTATGCCATCTTCTGATCTAGTTTTTGAGGCTTTCCAATCTCTGCGAATCTAGAGTAGTTGTCTATTTCAACTCGATAGTTGCTATTGTTTGGGGTGAATAAGTCACAACTAAAGTTCTGCCATGGTACCTCTGGAACCTCACTATTTTTCCATGGTTCCACTGGAGTATCACACTCTCTGATGAATGTTTTGCAGTTCCTCACCATTTACTTTAATTGGTTACCCAGGCCAGGCCACCATGCTCTTTCCCTGGATTGATTTCTGCAAATCATATTCCCTTTCTGTCCCTCTTGAAATGAATCTAGGACAGGATTTCAAATAGCTGTGGGAATGACTAGTATGGTACCCCTGAGCAGCAATCCATCTTCCACAGTCCTTGTTGCCAGTAGGCTTTCACTGGCCCAGCCAGTTGACTATGGATCAGTCCAATTGCCTTGGCAAAATGAGATGACCTCTGCACTTACACTTTCCTCTTTGAGATGGTCTCTCAGTTGTGTGAAGTTAGTAGTGACCTAACAAACTAAGATGTGGCATATGTTCAGTCTCCAGGGAAAAATATTTCCTGATGAGAAGGTGACACCCACATCAGCCCCGATTCCTCCCTGTCCACCTGCCTGCCTCTGTATGGTCTCTGTCACAGAACATGATTATCGCTCTCCTCTTGTTCTCTTTCTTTCCTAGTTCATACATTAATGTGCCCTCTGACAGTTTCGGGTCCTTGTTTGGGTCAGAGAGTATCAGCAGTGAGATAACGTAATATCAATATTCGGTTGATTAAAAGACTTTTGTTTTGTTCAGCTCTGGCTCCAATAGACTTCCATTCAACTTTTGTCATGAAATACGAAGACAATAAAGATTTTCCAACAGTTAATATGGTGTCATTCAATTAATTTACTTCCTCTTATCAGTTTTATGAGGATCCATCTATAAAGATTCCACAATAAATGAAACTGTAGGCCTCAAAGAGTGATATGTTTGGGTGTATGGGGCGTGTGACATGCTTGGGTTGCAGTCAGGTTTGCGGTATAGGTTGTTGGGTTTGGTGTCTTTGGGGCCTCTGTCAGATCGAGTTATATCCAAAACTCACTCCTCCCCTGGTCGCACAAATATGGTGACTTCTGGCTCCAAAAAAACACATTGCAGCATGTTTTTTTTATGTTTGATGGGAAAAAAATGTGCATGAATCCAAAACATTAAGAGGTGTGGTGGCCAAGTGGTAAGGTGTTGGTCTTGTAAACCAAAGATCATGGGTTCAATTCCCATCTGTGCCTTCTTTAGGGTTCGATGCTACGGTCCATACATCAAACGGAATATAAATAGTTTTCTTTTCAACAAATCACTGTGCTGAAGGCTGCATGCCTGTGGCTTGAGGCTGAATGAGAAGGAAACTCCTCCCTTGGTTGCCCAAATATGGTCACTTCTGTTCTGCATGGTTTTGTATGTTTGACATGAAAAGATGCACATAAATGCCATGTGGCATGGTGGCCAAGTGTTAAGGCCTTAATTTTGTAAACCAAAGATCATGGGTTCAAACCCCAGCCATGCCTTCTTCAGGTTTTAACATATTTGTCCAGTTTAAAAATATAGTTTTAAAAAGTATGTTTATCAACAAATTAAAGTGTTGGATGATATATCCATCTTGAAATATCAAAACTAGAATTAAATTATGACAAATGGTGAGGTGAGGTGAGGCCCCACAATGTGACTTTCCAAACTGATTAATGTCCCCACAACATAGGTAATACAACTATACACACACATAATATGTGGCTCTGCTCAGCAACATGTCTGCTTTTTTTGTCAGGTATGCAAATCCAGTGTGTCTCAGCAGAAATGAGGTTCTGCCCGGACATGTTCAGTTATTAGACAATTAACCCCTGCTCAGACCCTGACAAAGAGGGAGGTGCGAGGTCACTGCGAGCCAATAACAGTTACACAACAGAGAGGTTGGGGGCAAAGTAAGGGTGTGTGTGCTTAAGAGAGAGTGCTGGAAAGCATTTAGGCACTAAGTGAGAGAAAGCAAGTGCTTAGGGTGTGTGTCTGGTTTTCTTCCTGTTTGGAAGTTCACTTAGTGTCAGATGGATTCAGTGTGTGTGTGTTTGCACTTCTTTTCTTTCTTTTACAATTAACCTCTCCTGAGACCCTGAAAATAATGCTGCCTGACTATATGACAAAGTCAAACACCACACGCTTGCAAGTCATTGGTGTGTATGTGTGTAAATGTGGATAGAATACAAAAACTGAGTTCACCCCTGTGCAGTAATATTAAATAATTGTAAATTGAAGTGTAGGGTATTTTATCTCATATCTATTGTAAACAGGTTGGACAGACTACAGTGAAACTATAGGCCCGTTGATGTAAAGCTCTCCACAATGTTGAGATACAATAGAGATCAAGATTAACTGACAGGATCACACAAGATTCCAGGCGGTTTCAGACTTTGTCAGGGTTAATAATTTCTATTTAATTTGACTGTTGAAGTAAAGCCCCGCTGTCTGCAGTGAAAATAGTCTAGTGGACAACATGTAACAAATATCTGACGTCCACAACCTCCCGATTGTTTACATTTTAAATGCGTGTAGAAGTCAGGGCGTAACCAGGCCTTTGTCTTGTAAACTGAAAATCATGGGTTCAAATCCCATTCATGCCTATAGTGGAATGACCATCTTTTACAGACTATGCATTACACAATAGAAACATGAGTCTGTAAATATGCAACGCTTGGAGGTCCCACAATACATTGCACAAAAAGAAATAACATGCTCCTCACAGCTGCAAATAAAGGGAATGAAATTGAATGTGGTGTTGAGACAGCAACTAATAGAGCTGTGAAAACACCAGACATAAAAACTTAGTTTTTTTCTGTGCAACAGCATACCAATGTTATTCATTACATTTTTCTGCCAGTACAAACAATAAATAACAAAGCTTTTTGCATCAAAGCAGAGGACAACAACAGAGTTTTGTGACACACACACACACACACACACACACACACACACACACACACACACACACACACACAATATGTATACATAACTGTTACCAGTGAAGTATTGTTGAACTGTGGAGAGAAGAAATGTGGTCATATTTTTATCAGCAGTTGGAGCTGTATTGGCTGACACACACAGAGCATGCCTTTATTTTACCCCAGAAGGATTGTGGGAAAAAATGTGATTCACCGGACTCTCTAATAACTGGTGAGCACATTACACCAACTTTTCTTCACTGACTCTTGTTTACTTGTCGAACTGGTATGGAAATTCTTTTAATGGTTTATGAATCATTCAATGGTTTAACTCCAACCGGCTAATACTTCTGTGCTTCTCTTGTACAATTGGACTCCCAACATAACCGTTGGGAAAATAGCCTTTTCTGCTTATACCCCAAAATTTGGAACCCTTGACTAACTGATGGTCTATTTATTTTTGACATGTGGAATACTGTATATTGTATCATTGCTTGCTAGTTTTAACACTATTATTTCCTTATTGCCTGCTCCTTTTTTTACCTTGTTACTTTTAGCTTTTTGTGTAAACCTACTGTTGCAACTACTACTTTATGAAAACTGCTACACAGATAAATACATAATCTTTAAAATTGTATTATTTTAGTTCAATACAATCTGAACCTACATATATAAAACTCAATGATATCTAAAAGACTGGGTCACATTGTTGGACATTGGTCACATTGCAGATTCATCTTAGCCATTTTATAAGGCCAACACCCCCCATTGAAGAAGGTAAAAAACACATTTTCAAAGCACTGTGGACAACAGACATGGTTATTATCTGAGCAGGACTTTTTACTTATCCTGATACAAACCAACAGGTTTTTTTTTAATGTATCTTGTTCCCAGCAGAATCCTTCATGAGTAATACCGTGAACCGGAAATCAACACAATTTACAAGAAACAGTTGTAAGAGAACAACACTTTTTAATTGAGTTTCATTTTTCTCAACGCATTGCAAAAAGAAGCAGTTTGAGTCCCAGTAATGGTATAAAAATGAACATTAAATCCTGGAGGTGCTGCTTAGTGTCACAGAATGGGCTTGAATTGTGGTTTATGTGTCCTGAGTTGCACCGCTAAACTGCGTTGTGTGTGGGGTAAGGGATCAGTGGAATTACAATGACTGAGATGAGTAGACAATAGCATAAAAACCTCACCAAGTAAGGTGCCATTTTAATAAGACTGCCTTTTGTGCCGTTTTGTTTGAGACTCTTCTTAAACTGACCATTTCCTCCCGTGTCTACTTTTTCTCTTCTTCTGTGGATCCATCCTATTTTCTGTAAAAGCTTCACTTGTTACTTGTCACGCATTTCAAAGATGGCACTGTTGCTAAAGTTCACAGCCTGAGAGAACAGTGCTTCCCTGACACCTTTCTAACAATTATTTCTCATTACAGTGTGGGATTACTTGTTCCTTTCCTTTCCTTTCCGTCCCCCTGACTTCCCAGAAAGATAGAAAGCTGGACATATGGGAAAAACTAGAGCCACACCACAGAATTGCATGGATACACTGTACAACAACAGACACCATGTTGTGTAATGGTAGACGTGTCTGTCACAGGGTCAGTAAAACTGGAAGTGATACAGAATGTCTAAGAATCCTCTGCACACAATTCAGTTTTCAAAGCTGAGCACACAGTTAACAATGATCCCTTCATGAATATCACATCAGCTACACAAGCCAGTTGCTTTTATTATATATATTGTTTTGCACTGAAGATTAGCTTTTGCATCCAGAAAAACAAAACAAGACAATTAATAGTTTCTTTTTTTTCTTTTTCAGAAATATTTCTTTGAAGCTTGAGTTGATCACAAGAATATAAGAAGCAAATGTAAATTCTGTTCTTTGAGGTTTGATCATTATACAAATAACAGAAAATTAGATCTGCGATGGCAAATTGCTCCCGCTTATCTTTAACAGAAAATCATTTTTTTGTACCTGCTAGAAAGGCCCACATTATCACTGTCTGGCAGTGCGGCAGTCGAGATGTAGTGTTGATGTGAAAATGAAATATGAACACAAATAAACATAAAGTGAGTGAGAGGTATACCTGATGATCCCAAGCATACAAGACACAGGTACTGATCGATGGAGGACAAGACTGTCAGGGAATGACTTTGTGAAACACATTTTCAAAATCTGATTGAGTGTCATCACAGTACTGTAAGTCAATTTAAGTGAGTTACTCAGGAGCCTCATTCAGATAACTACATTCATGTTTTAACAAAACAAAAATATACAAACACGAGGAATGTTTGAAAATCATAAATCTATACTATTCATAAAATTACAAAGATGAAAACCCACAAAAATGTCATAAAATCTCTTTCAGGTGTCCTGCATCTGTAACATGTTAGTCAACCAAATACATAAAAAGCATGTAGTTAAGTTGTAACTCTCCTATTCATAGTTTTCAGTCATGTGACTTGGGCAGAGGGAAAAACATGATTAATTTTCCATCTGTTTCAAGCCACAACTATTTGGATCACCT
This sequence comes from Embiotoca jacksoni, assembly GCF_022577435.1. Lineage (NCBI taxonomy): Eukaryota > Metazoa > Chordata > Actinopteri > Embiotocidae > Embiotoca > Embiotoca jacksoni. Next base: position 20,127,056 of record NW_027185403.1, read on the forward strand.
CTCAGCAGATGAAAAACAAAGATATAGGAACAAACAACAAGTTTTTGGCATCTACAATCCTTACACATGTCCTGCTGCGCTTTTCCGAGCTCTGAAAACAACCAAGTCCCTGCCAGACCTCCACTTTGGCGATGTTAACATATATCTTATGGAGAATCTCTCTCCTACTCCTGCTGCCAGGATGAAAACCTACAAAAGTACTGACAGTTATTTGTATTTTCGATCTGGATGGGTCAATAATGCCATTTGGGAGGGGAAGGACAAGGAAATTTGTTTTAATCTTTCTTGTTCTGATTTCCGATCGTAGTCAGGGAACATGGGAGTTGATTTCCTCCATTGCTAAAGCTGATGCTAGCTTCGGGGGTTAACACACTTTCAACACTTTCACCAGTGAATGAAATGACACACAGGAGCTCCAACTTGGCCTTGAGAAGCTGCAGCCTTCATTCACAACAGACTTTTGCTGTACATTAGTTTGCTAACCAACTGTCCTCCCTGCTCTGCTGCACACACACACGTCACCCACCGTCGACAACCTGTTGCTGTGGAGACGGAGGGACTGGTGCGATGAGGCCACTGTATTTGTATGGCAGGGTTAGGAGAAGTAGGTTTCTATCTTATCTTCTCCTCTCTGGGTTTTCTTTCTCAGACGGAATTCAGCAAAACCACGACCTAGGCTCATGTTCGGTTCATGCATCTGATTGACTAACAGCTATCTGACATTTTGGCCAAACAAATCTATTAAACTTGATGGCGGGCTGCGGAACAGAGCTTTGTTTTCCCCTCCAGGTGGGCGTGGCTACAAGGATGGGGCGTCATGTGAAAACTATGAATTGGATGATAAACCTGTACAGTACAACGGCTAACTTTGTGGAACAGATGGTGTATGGATCTCTCCCCCCTGTAGAATGTAGACTACTGATAACAACCCTGGCCATATAAAGAACTGACATATGGTCATTCACCCAGTGGACACGTCGTCACAAGGTCAATGCACAATCTAGTGAGCACATGCTGTGTATTGGTCATGGTGCTTGACCACCTTCAGGCGATTCCCCTGTCGCGTTTTCCCAGACATTTCAAAACTCAAGAGCACACTCTCTGGTAACATGAGTCACCCAATGATCTGAGAGGTTTAACGGCCGAAACACCCAGCTTTGCAGCAAATAATAAAATAAACACATGAATGGTTGAGAGGAGACTCTATGATCAGTCATCACCACAGTGTGACCATGCCACGTGAGCACACCAACACGCTCCAGCTGACTGCTTGAACATAAGGCGTTTACTTTATCAATACCAGAGTGGGCTGTCACTGATAACAGCTCTATATGCGCTGGGGGGTTATTAATGTCATCTCCACTACTGTACCAAGAGCTGCTCCCTGACGTTTCATCTTTGTTCCTCTGTGGCTGAACATATGCATTTACTTCTGCTCAATTTGCTCCGTCACTTCCCACACTGTCAAGTTACTCATTCATAATCTTCTCGTCACAACATTTGCTCGATGATCTTTCCCTGTTCTAGTTCCTGCTCTTTAAATGTCATCTTATTTCTGTCATTCTGTCTTTCAGACCACCTGACGGGCAGCCGTCATCCCCGTCACCAACTCATCCATCTGGTTTTCCCTGAAAGCCTCAACTGAAGTTGCCATCAGTCATCTTGGTCGAGGCAGATGGCCGCCCACCTCTGAGCCTGGTTCTGTCGGAGGTCTCTTCCTGTTAAAAGGACATTTTTTTTCCTTCTAGCTATTGCTCATGTGGTAATTGTTGAATTGTTGGGTTTTTGTCTTTAGTTGTCATTTGATATTACATAAATAAATATTTTAAATCCAGAGACTCTGCTCCACCACCTGAAGTATCTAGGCTCTGGAGGGTCATCCTGTCTCCGACATCTATTTGGGATATTGCTCTATGAAATAGCCTCTCATGTTGGAGTCATAACTCCAATAAATAGTTATTCACTCCTAATTTTCTGTCCTCAATGAAACAACAACAGCGTTATTCAACTTTTAATGGTTGTGTTTAAGATCTCGGTCTGGTTTTTAATACATAAAAGTACATCCACTATGTGTCATTACTTTAACTACATTTTACCTGAATGGCAGGCATGTGTCTGGTCAGGGTAAGAGGCTTGCTCTTGACCCTCTGTTCTCTCCAGCAACTTCCTCATAATTGGGAACAATATTTTGTCATGTAGAAATGTAATTAACTTGAGACAAGTTTGCGCCTGGATATTACTTGTCCTTAAACAATTGAAATGTGTAAAATGTGTTGGGAAATTTTACGCCTGCCTTCTCTGACACCTTTGTGTTCTTTTCTTGTGATGAACTCAGATGTCTTGGATCAAAAAGGTGGTCACTTAGGAGTACTACAGTTACCATCCTGTAGCTATTCAGTAACTGGTGGGAAAATAAAATGTGCCTATGTCTACCAAAAGTTTCAGTAAAGGCGGTATTATGCATTGATTCTGTGTCAACAACAAAGCAACACTACGAGCGGCACAGTGGTGTTTAACAATTTTGTTGGATTGCTTTAGATTTTTATTGTATTGAGCCACTACACACTTTGACTATTCTCAGATGCGTGCCTGCTTTTATGACAGACACCTCAGGGCTCACAGAAAATTATCATGCTCAGACACCCCTTTGATGAAGCCTTTTGTTTCAATTGCCCCACAGTTTTTACTTTTAATCAGAACACTGCTGCATATGCATATTTGTCTTCCTTGTGGATTTGCACACAGACGTTTTCATAGATACCAAATGTTATGAATGTGTACCAGTACACAATGACAGATTATTTATTTAAATAAAAACTAATACATAAATTAGACACATCCCTGGTGTTGGAGGTAATTTCATTGACTGAAAAAAAAAGCAACAACAAAGCAGCAAAGTTAACAATTTGCAGCCCCACAGTGCTGTTTAGTCATGAGGACTTGCTGTGCATACTCTAAAACTCAAAACTTCACTAAAAGTTTAAGACCTGGGACACACTGGCTGTGTGGTGTGTGTGTGTGTGTGTGTGTGTGGTGGTGGTTGCGGAATTGTTGATTTTCATTTCGTTGCCGATGTTAGCAGGTTAGAGCTGCCACACAGCCTGCGTTAGACTTGCGTCTCCGTTGCGAGTCATGCTTTGTATCTGCGGTGCGTTATCCAGAGAATAGACAAGACACCTATTTTTCATGCATGCAGCATGCAGTTTCCAGTAAAAAATATATGAGGAAAAGATCTGTGATCACATGTGCACACTGTGTAATCACAGTGCAACCAGTGTAGGCTCTGATGATGTCATGACAATAATAAAAAGGTGAAGGAGTATTTCCCAGTGCACTCTCCCTCTCTCTGTCTCTTCATCTCTATCTTGTGTCTGTGTGTTTGCTTTGAATGAGGGTGAACACAAGTCAGGTGACTGCTTGTTAGTTGCAACTTTTCACTTTCGGACCGCCAACATACAATCACTGATGAACATTATCAAGGGGGAAGTCAGTGTAGAAGGATATGGCTGGCAGTATCTGTAACTGTGCAGGGAGGTAGGCACCACACACACGCCATGGAGGCAGTGTGTGACAGGTGTAAGTGTCACTCTGGCTTCATCAAAAAGGCATTTCAATCTCCTCAGTTATTAACCAAACTCCAAAAATGAAATCATTCACTTGTCTAATTCAAAGTGAGGTCAACTTGTAAGGAAGGTCATCCATAACATTTGCCCAAAGATGGTCCAATTACATCAGCTATCATCCTCAATCCATATTATGATCAGAAACTGCTTTGATAACTTTAGTTCTAAAGACTAATTTTAGACAAAAAAACAGTCAGTTAATTGACTGCTGCTCAAGGTACTGGCTAGTCACTAGTCACTAGTGGGGATTTACATATTTGTTCTTCAGATAGGGTATTTTGGGATTATGTAGCACGTGGCAGAGGGTGGCTGCTAAAATGATGGAATATGTATGCAATGTATATATCCTCGCTGTCGGTCACTCCGGTGTTGTTGTATTCACGAGAAGAGTCCAATTGAACGGCCTTCTCTTGGGGTATTCATGATCCCCAGATTTCCCAAAAGCTCAGAGTTCAGGAGTGCGGAAATGGTGGCGGCACTGGAAGTTTGTTTTTCATTGGATAAATAGCAAAGACACTGTACTTTAAATTATATAGAGTTTTTCTTCATAATAAATGAGTTGTTGAAGGAAACATGTTGATATTCCCCACAGCCTCATTCTTTTCCTGTCATTATGCCTTTACCTCCTAACTTGATAAACATGGACGGCGTCTAGAAGCCACAGATAATGTTTTTATTATTTGTGCTCTGTCTTTAGCTGTGTTTTTAGTCTGCACCTGTGGATGCAAAGTTTAACTACTGCCACTGGACTTGGTTTTATTCTTATTTGTATTTATTTTTATTAAATCTCTCACAGGAATAATGGCCCCAGTACTAACAAAATTAACAATATCTCCCAGTCCTAGTGCCTTATCAAATAATGTTGGAAGGAGGCCTGCAATCAAGGTGTTATTTTTAGTTGTTCTTGGATGCTCAGATGACCAAAGTGTCACAATCTTGTTTTGCTCCAACAGTGACATTTAACTGAGATCAGGTCATTCTTTTGATCTGCAGACTCAGAAAAGGTCATCAATGCTTTCATTTAGTCTCGACTTGACTTTATTCTGTCATCAGCAAGCCGAACATTCAAAGACTGCAGTTGATACAAAAGCTGCTGTCAGGCTTTAACTCAGACTTAAAGAAGCAACCATATAACACCAGTCAGTGCTGCCCTTTACTGGTTACCTGTGAGTTTTAAAGTCGTTTTTAAGATTTTAATGTTGGTTTTTAAAGCCTTGCAGGCACTTTGTAACTTTGTTTTTGAATGACACTTAAACACTTTATGTCTGATCCATTAGGGGATAATTTGCCCACCAGCTTGCAGAATGGTGCCTTATTTTTTTCATTGAACACACTCTGATGTAATGCAGGCTCTAGAGCTGTCCATGGTGCTGAAATACCAACTTTGAGTTCAGTCTTCAAAACTTTATGTTATGTTATCCTGCCGCAGTATGAATCATGTTCCACAAAGAAAACTAAAAGGTGGATCATGTCTCCGAAGAATGGAGACTTTGTCTTTGTCTTTGGAGGTGTACCACTCCAGATTAGCTCCACCAATGGAAAAAAAATAAAAATCTGAGTTTTTGTACAAGGGATTTACAGTAACAGGGTCAATACCACTAATCTGCTTCACTTTGATTGCTGACCTAGAAATAGTGCAGAATCAGAAACATTTATTCTTCATTTAATTTTTCTAATTCCTCAAACTTTATGATTATTTCCAGCTTTGCATAACAAATATGACAAATATTTCACACACAACAGAACACTGAACACTTATATGAAAGAATATGAATGAAGATACAAACAAATGGGATCATCTAGCCTCTACGTTATCTTTTCTCTTTTTCCTTTCTCGGGTTGCCATTGTGTTCCAGGTTTTATTTGCCGTTTTCTCTCGTCAGTTTTTATAATCCTTTTGGCTCCATAACTGTTAAACTGAGCAAGAGTGTACATGTATGTGAACTAAATTGCTCAGTAAAAATACCCTTTTGACACGTATTCTTTATGAGACAGATCTACAGAAATAATGAGTCACCTTAATGTAATTTGCACTTTTCTATTTGCAAACAACTGAGAGCAAAGGAAACAGGCAGCTAAGCCTGATGACAGTGTGTGTTTGTGGCTGTATTTGGTCTTTGTGCAAGTCTCCTACCTCTCATGCAGTAATACAGTAATCCTCATGTTAGTGATATCATTCTTATCTCGGTCATTTATTTTATAAATTAATACATATCAATTTTTTTTAAAATATATTTTTCAAATATAAATGCATTCTAACGTGCAATCACAAATAATTAAACTAAATATGTATTTAATCACATACCATATCAAATGTATGACAGTGAATAAAAGCTAATATTTAACGAAAGACCAGAACTTTGCTCTCTTCAGGATGAGCCCCAATTAATCCCACTGTTTCCAGTCACCATTTAACTGTGCGTGCTCCCACAATGCAACACTGCTTCATTAGGGATAAAAGGCCCACAGACACTTAAAGAGGTTTCCTTTTGCACTGCATGCATCACTAACTCGAGAACAGACGAATATGAGCAGAGGTGAAAGAACAAGAGCAGGGGTGAAGCTCAAGGGATGAAGAGAAAACCACCTATTTCCTTCTGTCCGTTAAATGTCATTTGTCTTTTCTTATGCCTGAGTTTCCAATCACATTTATGCTGGTTGCTTTTGAAAGAACAGTGAAAACCCAGTTGATACTAGTCACATTTTTTAAAGTATTTTTCTGTCTCAGTCATCTTTATCATGTCACAGCACTTCACACTGACTCTAAGAGACATGAAGCCTCCATGTCTGTTGATTTATACGTACAATTGTGGGATATACAAATGTCCAACTGTGCATGTAGAACATGCTAAAGCGATTAGATTATTTTTGTCATTATGTCCAAGCTTCAAAACTTTGAAACAATCCATTAACACTTCTTTTTTTCACATAGCAATACATCCTTCTGACTCCGGAAGGATTACATCACTAAGATAGATACTTAATTTATTTATCCACATAATTGTATTTTTTCTGGTAGTCTCTCGGCAGGGCATTAAAAATAACACTTTGGAACTTAGTTGCAGAGACATAACAGCAACAGTTGGGTATTGAACGTTCAGAACTCTAGAGACAGGGATTTGAGTTCTGTTTGTGTTTTGTGATAAACAAAAATGTTGAGATTTTACATGACTCATCAAAACCTAAATCCTAACAAAACTGTCTGTCATCAGCTCAATCCAACCAAAGGGCAAACTTTATAAGCTGCGTCTCCAGACACAGCAGTCCACTCCATCGACCATACACAGACCTTCACTTTTTAAGAAATTATGAAGATTATAATCCACACAGTGTGTTATATGATTAAAAAAGGACTGCAAAAACGAAATTGTGATAGTTGTTGAAAATGGCCATGCTGATATCATTATTTATGTTTGAAGGATAAATAAAATCTCCTTTCATGAAAATGGTATTCAATATTCAGTTGCTCAGCAAAGTGAGGGATGTGACCATTTTTATGTTGATAAACTTTCAGGGATCCTTAATGCATTTAAACTTTATAATGATGATTATCATCACTGTTACCGATATAAACACAAAAGCAAAGAAAAATAATCAGACATGAGCTTTAATTTTTGCGAAGTTAGACCATCCTCTGATGCTGAGAGAAACCAAATATCATTTAATCATGAAGACATCCATAATGTTGGTCTATTCAGGATATAAACAATATTATGTCAGACTGTAGAAGTAATATGAGGACAAAGAGCCTTGAATGTGACAAAGATTGGCAGTGAAATTCAAATGAGCAGCACATTTAAATCAGGTTCAGCATTTGAACATGTCACAAGGAGAGCCACATTTTACTGCCAGCCCAGAAGCCTAGATCAATTGAGGTCACCTCGCTCTGCCACAGTGATGAATTTCTTGGATGCAAACATGTTTTTTTCTTCCATCTGCACCCAATTGATAATATTGTGGCTTTCCACAACGCTGCCTTGGCTGTGATGAGCAGCGAGTGGACTGAAGTGAAGTGTGATTTTGTTGTCAAAAATGACTTCAATCTGTAGCTGCTGCAGTGGGAGATGCAGTTTGAGTTAAAGTACAGTGGATACTTACCACTTAGAATTTTGGACACATACTCATGGCAGCGCTTTTTTTTTTTTCTGTCCTCTATGTAGTAGAACAATCAAAGAAGCCACTTTTTCCTTGATGATAGGTCCTAATACTCGAAGCTCTAAAACTGCCCTGAGATGAGTTTGGGTTTTGAATAGCCGAAACAGCTCAATTAAGTCATCTCTTAGTATGTATTTCAGTAAACAGGCGAGCCCGGGCAACACCTAATTGCTGAAATTTCTTTCCATCTTTATTAAACCTAAAGCTGTTAATGTTTGTGGCTAGGGTTTTGGTTAGATAAGAGAAGGTGGTGATTTTACAGAACTGGTAAGAGTCACATTCATGATGTCTGCATCTTCTGCCAGCCCAAATGCCTTACTTGCCGTCCGAGCGGCTTACTTTGCTGCTAATACAGTAAACTTAATCACGGTTGTCATGTGAGGTGTTATTTCTCTCATTTCACTAAAGAGATTCAGCAAACTTATCTTTGCCTGGCTAATATTTCTCTGCTGTGGCTTTGTTTTTTTTTAAATTAAAAATATACTCTTGACACATATTGTAAATGGGACTAGCGTTTTGAGACAAGCATGACTTCGGATCAAAGTGGTAACAGTTATTGTTTGAAAAAGTTAGATGGTTAGGCAATTTTTGGCACCTTAGAAACAATGTTTTTCAATATACTTCTGTTTGATAAAAATAATCAGGACTGTTTTGGGATAGATAGATAGATAGATAGATAGATAGATAGATAGATAGATAGATAGATAGATAGATAGATAGATAGATAGATAGATAGATAGATAGATAGATAGATAGATAGATAGATAGTTACTTTGTTAATCCCACAAGGGGACATTTTTTTGCTACAGCAGCATTATAAGTACAGGAAAGCAATAAAACAACAGCAAAAAATATTGAATATAAAAATGCACAGTATATACAATAAAATAGAATCAAATAAAATATAATAATTACGTTAAATTAAAACTAACTAAACAATAGTGCAACGGTTTAAACAAGCAAGAAAACAGACAACCAACGGTGTTATTGTTGTGTGATGAATTTTGCCAGAGGTGAGTTATTGTGCAGTCTTATTGCGGTCGGCAGGAATAATCTCCTGTATCTGTCCTTGTGATAGCGGAACTGGAGGAGTCTTTTGGAGAAAGTGCTCCGCTGTCCCTGCAGCAGGTGGTGGAGAGGATGGTCAGGATTATCCAATATGGATAATAGTTTCCTCAACGTCCTCCTCTCCACCACCTTTTCCAGGCTGTCCAGTTTGTAGCCAATGATGGAGCCGGCCTTCTTAACCAGTTTGTTAAGTCTGTTGGTGTCACCGGCTCCAATGCTGCTCCCCCAGCAGACCACAGCGAAGTACAGTTCACTGGCCACAACAGACTGGTAGAACATCTCCAACATCTTGCTGCACACATTGAAGGATCGAAGTTTCCTCATGAAAAAGAGTCGACTCATCACCTTCTTGTAGACAGCGTTGATATTGGTCTTCCAGTTCAGTCTGTTGTCGAAGGAGACACCCAGGTACTTGTACTCCTCAACCATGTCCACTCCACAAAGTCATCCACTACTGCCCTGTACTCGTCCTCCCATCCATCCCTTATACATCCAACCACTGCAGAGTCATCAGAGAACTTCTGCAGATGGCAGGACTCTGAGTTGTACTGGAAGTCAGTGGTGTATAAGGTGAACAGGAAGGGGGACAGAACAGTTTCCTGTGGAGCTCCAGTACCACTGACCACCGTATCAGACAGCACACTTCCCAGACGGACAAACTGTGGTCTGCCTGTCAGGTAGTCAGTGATCCAGGAGACGGTGGACGTGTCCACCCCCACCACCCGCAGCTTCTCACTCAGTAGCAGTGGTTGGATGGTGTTGAATAATAGGATATTATTAATGAAAATACCCCCCAAAAAGTTTTTTTTTTTAACAACCTTATGGTTTTTCAAACAATCCCTTAGTATTATCTGGCAAAGCAAACGATAATGGTTAATACATGAAAGGAACTCACTGGGGTTTATTTGGACTAAAGAATAGACGTGGAAAGAAACTCATTACACAATAATTTTAGTCTTTATCCATGTAAATTCAGGGACTGCTCATGGACTTTATCTATGCAATAAACTTGAGTTACCCACTAGTTGAAATACACATTCAGTGTTTCAGAAGCTCCTTCTTGAGCTTGATGTCTTAAACATGTCTCCCAGAGTTCAGTCGTTGTGCAACTACTACTGGAATTAATAATTTCATGCAAGTCTCTGTTTCCTACAAAGTTATCACACCGTCAAGTCATACTTCTGGATTTCATTAGAAATGTACCTCTAAATTAGTCTGATAGTGATAGTTCGGATTATTTGATGTGGGGTTGTATGAAATACCTACCAGAAACATCCGTTTTGTCTCTCAGACAAAGCCTTTTAGTTGTTAAATTGTTAAAATCCCTGTTGGCAGCGATTTAGAAATGTTGTAATCCCAACTGTGTATGTTGGACTTCTGTGGGAACAATGTTTAGTAATAAAGGTGCTGTTGCAAACAAATGACACATTTTGAGTAAGAAGTAGACCATGTTTAAGATGCAACAAATCCATGTTATATAATAGTGGTATTAGGTGAATGAAATATAATGTAAATATTACTCAAAAGTTATTTGAAATAAAGTGAAGATTAGCAAGTCAATTCAACCTAAAATACTACATTTTTTTTATTGAGGTTTTGTAATTAGAGGGTGAGGTAATCTGAGTGAAATTTACTAGCAAGGGTGATGAAAACTTTGTGTAAGGAAGAAAATTGCAAATAAGATTTACTTCAATAGTTTTTATTTAATAACTCTTAATCGTAAGTAAATTTTATCTGAGTATATACTGAGTAAAAATTACAATTCCTTTATTATTGCTGTTTCCACTGGTGTGGTGGCCAAGTGGTAAGTCTTGTAAACCAAAGCTCATGGGTTCAAACCCCATCCATGCCTTTAAAAGATCTCCCACACCAAGTGCAAGGTTTGGATGCAATACTCAATAATGTCACAAAATTTAGAATTAGGTTGATATCATATTTTTAGGGTCATGTATTTTAGTTTAGTAGGCATGTTCTCCCAGTGTCTGAGTGGGTTTTCTCCGGGTGCTCCGGTTTTTAAAGTACAAAAAAAAACAACCTCACTAGGCTAATTGGCAATCCTATATTGTAAAAAGTGCACGGTTCACTTGCACTTTTTAGGTTTGCATCATTGTTTTCGGGTCACATATTTCAGTTTGGTTCTGTACGTTATTGGTATGTCGGGTAAGTAACAAGTATAAGGCATCCAAGGCATTTTTTCTTTCGGGTACGGTAGGTTAGGGTACATCAAGAAGGTTCCAGATTTGAAGCTGCTGGTCTACTGGGGCCTTTCTGTGTCCAGTTTGAATGTTCGCCCTGGTTTTCTCTGGGCACTCTGGTTTTTCCACAGTCAAAAAAAAATTCCCACTAGAGAAACTAGGAGACGTTATCCAGCAGTATGGTGTTGATAGATTTAGCATATTGATGAAAAGGTAAGCAGAGGGTAAAGAGGTAGTCAAACCAGAAGACAGCAAGAAACAGAGGTTAGTAAAGGAAAGGAGGCAGCTAAAGAAGCAACGGAGGAAGGCAACTAAAAAAGAAAGACAGGTAACCTAGTGAAGGAGTAATCTCTGCATATCAGGATCAGGTGTTTCACCAGAGCAGTCTTTGGATTTGGCAGAACAGGAATGGTGCTGGTGGCCGTGTACAGCATGGAAGTACTTTGTGTTCTGTAAAACTAGCAATTACAACATTTCTATCAAGATAAATATGAGGTAGAATGACCCAAAAATCTCAGGAGTTTGAAATTCTGTTCTTATCTTTCTCCAATTTGAGCTTTTGTCTGTTGTCTCTCCATTCAGTTCCCTCGCTCGCGTAGTTTCTGTTCTTCTTTTCCAGATGTCCCGTCATGGAGCTGCATGTCTCTGCTCTGTGATTGTCGGCTCCACCAACAGTTCATGTTTTGGATCTCTATGCTGTTCTTGTCTGTCTCTGCTCTCCTCTCACTTCCAACCGGTCGAGGACGACGGCCGCCCACCTCTGAGTCTGGTTCTGTCGGAGGTTTCTTCCAGTTAAAAGGGAGTTTTTCCTTCCCATTGTCGCCAAGAGCTTGCTCATGTGGGATTTGTTGGGTTCTTCTCAATAATGTTGTACAGAATTGAATTGAATAAAAGCTTTAATAGGTAATCTGCAGGCTTTGTTTTTTTTATTTGTCAGTTTAGAGGAACAGGATGTTCTAAATGATAACCAATCTGCTCATTTAAAATTGAGTCAATAAACACTGAAACTGAACTTTGTCTTGACTTGCTAGTTGCTAATCATGAAAAACTCACTGTACACTATCCGCTCAGCAGCAAACAGCTGACAGACTGCTGGTGAACATGATGCCCAGACGCTATTGGGTCAGATATTTATATCATGAGCTGGTGCAGATCCAAAAGGGAGAGTGAATATTGGATTCATCAAGTGAACACAAAGATGACTCCAAATGGTTATTAATGTTGTGGTGTCTGCTGGTTATATCAATCATACCTTCTGTCTGAGGAGATAATAATATGCCAATTTATACAGCCGGTCGCAATGTTACGATCACAATAATTCACCCAAGTTCAAGTAGTCCCTGCAATATTTGCGGGTGCTCGCAATTTTGCAGAATTCCTGCTGTTTTTCTGCACAAAAAGAAAATCCGCATTAGAGGTAAGCCTTCATTCTCTCCTGTCATCAACTTGTTTAATATGAGTGTTGAAGATTGAATAATTCCAAGATTCCTCACAGTAGTGCTGAAGGCCAGGGCAATGTCTTTAGAGTAACTATATGATTGAATATACCGTTTCTAAGCTGTTTAAGGCCAGGTACAATAACTTTGGATTAGTCTAAATTTAGAAGTAAACAATTACTGGTCATCCATGCCTTTATTTATTTATGACTAAATCCTTCTGTGCATGCTGTATTCATTAAAACTTGGTGTAACAGACATGCATTGGTTCAGTTAGCTTGTGCATATGGCCCGACTGAAAACGGTTAGCAGTGACCAGGCTGAGGGTGTTTTATCATTATGGACCCATCAGGTGAAGAAGGAGGGAGTTTACATATATAGAGGGAATAAACGATTCCAGGAGCTTTTCTATCACTTTTGTTTTTAGTTTCATATTTAGTTTCATTTTTCAAAAAATATTTGTAAAAACAGACACTTGTTTGACATATGTTTGAACTTTACGAAAGAAAACTAGTCGCAGACAAATCATTAAACATCAAAGAAATTTAGGCTATACAGGTACAATTTACACCTGTACATTATACCTGATATATTTTATCAAAATACAATACAGTATATCGTATATAGTTTCTCCTCCGGTATCAATGCTGCTGTTTATGATCGATATACTGTAGATGGCATTAACAGCTGAATCAGTGTACAATACCATCTCAATTGGGTCAAAACAGAAGCATAAATAGGCTATTAAATGGTGGCATGTGAGCACAAAAGCAGGTCTAACCAGTGGTATGGCAGTTTAAAAGGAGCCATAGGAGGTGACATGTCTCCTATGGCTCGATGGACTGGTCAGGTGGAATGAGGACCGTGCAACGGCTGCACGGGCACGGGTGGCAGCTGAGGCCCAGAGGCTGCCTCTGCTCTCCTGCAGTGGCCACCTCAAGCACGTCCTCAACCAGAAGAGCCAAAGGGTGCTTGGCCTTCAGATGGTTTAGGACTGCTAGCCTGCTCGGTATACAGGTAGGGAGATAGCTCTTTTTTTTTTTTTTTATCTTTTCCATTATTCTTTACACTTTTGAGAACAAAAGAGGATTGACTCCTTTTCTGCGGCGACACAGGGGAGCTCTTTGGGGTGGAGTACCTGTACCAGCAGACAGGCAGGGTGCTTGAGGACGTTAGCTTGGACCCTGACACTCCGGACAAGGCTGCTGCCGTGGAGAAGCTCGAGGAGGTTGACGAGGGTATCGAGGAGGACGTGGAGGACCCAGCCGTCTTCCAGCCGGATACCCCGTCCGCCAGCGCAGCAGCCCGGTCAGGCAATCCAGTTGACGCACCCATGTCTGAGCTATCCTCCTGCCCTGGGAATGAGAGTCTCCAACGGTAAGTGTCATTTCAAATGGCACTTTGCCCCAGTAACTGCCAGCTGCATACTCACACGCCGCCGTCTTCCAGCCCTTTGCATATCATGTCCCTTAGGAACAGCAGCCGGGGGTCTGCCTCCTCCTCCTCCTCCTCGTTTCTCTGAGGAGCATCCTGGACCCGCCGCTCATGGACCGGCCACTCCTCCTCCTCCTCCTCCTCTCGCTGCCTATCCTCAACCTTGTCTTCCTGGACACCAGCATGTCCCCAGGACCACGGCCTACAGCAAGAGGAAGGGGGGGATCAAAACCCGCCAGGGACCAAAGGCTGCCGGCAGACCGTGCACTACACCTGCAGCAAGTGTGGCCAGCCCAAAAGAATAGAAACTGGCCACACTCGCATCGCGGGTGTAGTGCGGCTGTCAGCGGGAAGACACATTAGTCACATTTTCCTACTCGTGTCATGTGAACGTGGATAAAATGGCTCTTGTTACAGTGTTTATAATCACACTGTATTTTCAAATAAGACTAAAATGACTTCCAAGTTATCAGCAGTCAACATATAATGTTCGTTCAACGACACCAAACAACTTAAAACTAACCACACAATTTGTCTTTACGTCTGTAAGTGTGACCCTTAAAATGTTAAAAGTGCAACTGCAATCTGGCAAAAGACATAAAAGTTAATTTACTTGTATTTTGCTGTCAGATGCCTTACGTGGGCAGTTATCGTGGCACAGTTATGACCAAGGACCTGACGGGGGAACATTTTTGCTGCCGGTGTGGGAAAAAACATAACAGCCTACACAGTTGCTAGACTTTTTCTCCAGATTGTAAATTACATTTCACCAACATTCATAATAAGTGTCAGTGGTGTTTTCTCCCCGAGGCCAAGGAAAGCCACATTCTTTTCACACCTTAGTTGCCATTAAAATAAAACACTTTTAACAGCTTCCTCATCCCTTTATGCTCTGCTGAGTGAAAGAGCGTGTCTCTTAATGTTATGCTGGAAGAACGTGTGGTGAATTATTGTATTGTGGTACAATTTGCACTAATGTCTGTGTCCCGGGGGGGAAACCAGGCCGACTTTGCTTCTTTTGGTAAAATAAAATCGTAAATAATAAAGGATGAGGCTACAGTCATGCCACTGTCAAACTGAAGCTAGTCACCCTTTGGCATCACAACAATCAATCACAGCATATCATCAATGTCATTTAATAACAGAAGATAAGCATTAGCCAGTTTGTATTAAACTGAAATAAAAGGGATGCATGTGACTGGTTTATTTTGTGGCAATATATGTTAACATTGTACTCAAAGTGTACGAGTTATTTACAGCCATTCATGTACAAAATATTCAGTTTGGCCCCTGATCCTCCAGTGATTTTTATATTTGACCATTTTGTTATTGACGTTGAAAAGCCTTGCTCTAGAGCGACCAAATAGTCACGTGGTCAGGGGGCACATGGGTAAATATGTGTTGAGTTGCGATTCCCTGGATTGAATTCTGGCTGACTGGACTCTTATCACATGTCATCTCCTATTCTCTTCCCCCTCTTTTTCTTTCAAATGTACAATTCTAATACAAATAATCTTAAAATGATTTATAAGCTCTCATGTCCAGGGACACGTTTCTCTTCATGATGCAGCTGTTAAAACAAGGATTTCTAAGTGATTATGTGTCCCCTTTATATTTCTTGCATTTGGTTGTTAGGGGAAAAGGCAGGACAAGTGTGATTGTTATTTCTTTTCATGTAGATACCAGAGGTATGTCACCGGCGTGCTCATGGGAAATCCAAATAAAGGCTAGTGTGAGCAGCTCCAGTGTCGCAGCAAGGAGATGAAGTGCCATGGAGTTAATTGCAGAGCAAGAGACAATCATGCTGCTTCAGTTTACTCATCTTAGATTTCAGTACAGTGGCTGATAAACATCAAGGTTTCTTCTGTCTCCTCATATTCTCTAAACTCAGTGAAATTGCCATTCAGTCTAATAGAACAGTCAGGTCACATGAAATGCTGAATGTTTTAGGATGTAATTATTTTTCCTTCAAATTCCAAACAAAAGCTGGACACTTATTTCAATCATCATGGATTAAAAGCCATGGCCATGAATAACAGATATATAATGTGTCCTAAATCTGTTCATTACTAAACTATATTTTCCTTCTCTAAAACGGATCCATCTGGGTACAAGTATGTGTTCAAATGGTCTTTAAGACCTTAGACAGTAATTTTTAAAGTAAATAGTCCTGTACCCTTAAGGAAAATCATTCTCATTAGCTTTTGTTTAGGAAATAAACAACCCCAATAAACAACAGAAGCCCAAGGCAGCGACTGTGTGTTCGGATGCCACACATAAGCCTACTGTTCCTTTCAAACGGTTAGAACCATATACTTAAGCATAAATTCCTTCTATTATTTAAAAAAAGATTTGAACCAGTTAACAGAGTAAATGTTAAAACCAAAATTAATTATTTTTCTGAGCAATATTGTAGGATCTTTTAAATTAAAATTTGCAGTGATGTCAATAAAAAGCAGGTGCAGCCACTCCTCTGTTATAGTTCATAGGGACGTTTCAGTAGAATGCTGAGAGGAAGTTTGAAGATGACTGTTTTCTGTATATTTTTAATTTTCTCCATCTTTCTGTGTTAGCAGTTTGTAACAATGAGACTCTCAAAGCTTGTTTGCTGAAAACAGATGAGTACCAGTTGGAAACCAGTTTGATAAAAACTGCTGGTTGCTGGTTAAGAAGTTATTCTGCCTGTTATCCCCATCCAAACCTTTCCCTACTTGCCTGTAAGCTTCAGTCCTTATTCTTTTTATAAAATGAAATTAACTGTACCTGCCAGTCTTGTCAGTCTGCATTGTGAAGAATTAGAAACACAGTGAACCGTAAGACACTATACAGACTTTTTCACTTGAGGGGAACTGTTCAGCATGGTGATAGATTCATATCTTTTGTCTTGGAAAGCACTTCAGGGCATGGTCAGTATACAGTGACATCCGTGTGACATCATAAATGTTGCTTCTACATTTCTATCTTAATGGCTCTTCCTACATCTGACAGTTCTCGTGTTCCTCAAAAGCACTTTAATATCAATGATGAACACACTCTCTTTCATCTTCGGTCATGTTCTGCTTGTTTTCATGAATAGAAAAGTCTAAAGTAATCCATAATGACCTGTTCAGGTCAAAGGTGCAGCTGAGGGGCCGCTCTCGTGGATTAAATTCCTGCGTCACTCCTACCACTGTAATCTTCCATGCCCTCTCCTTCCCCTCGCCATCCCAGTAGTAAAGCCAAGAAAATACAGCTGTATTTAAACTATATGCCTAGATTTATGATGTCAAACCCCATTGGAAATCTCCTTTTTTATACCTCCCAGTCTTCTCTGTCTCACTATTTTTCTGTTTCCTGTAATACCCAGTTGGGGGCCAGATGTGAAAGTTCAAACTGAACCTCAAGCACCTTCACATTCATCTGGCACCGCACTAAAGTCTCTGGGCACTATTTTTTTCCGGCCGGGTGCAGCGCAGGTGTGCCAGAGGCACAAGTAGGTTAGGCCAACTTGTTGGGTATTTTGGTAGCTCACATCTACCTATTAATATATGAGAGTGGAGTAAAGACAACAGGTGGATGATGAAAATGTCCTGGAGGTCGCTGTGCTGATGTTTGAGGTGGAGAGCAGTACAGAGCATTAAATGTGAGGAATGATAATCAGGGTAGTGTGTAAGTGTGAAGGTTTTCACTGTACAAGTCTATGACTCTGGTTAGATGCACTAAACAATGTAAACACTGCAATGTAACCTGCAGCTGCAGGTCTTTGGAGTTACTGATAGAAGTTAAACTTGGCAGAAGTTTCTCCTCTGATGACACCAGTGTGTGTGTTTCGACAAACAGCTGAGTGACTACGGTCATATTAATGAGTGGGAATGGGAAGCAGGGAAATCTTGTGGAGAACAGCCTTTCATTGGTAGTTTCAGCCTTTAACACCTTTTCCACCAACCTCTGGCAAAACAATCAAATTCAAAGAGAGGTAGCAAATAAGCACATGTGGCACTGCAGGCAGGCCAACAAATGCAGGTGCTTAGCTATGCAAGATAAAGTACCGTTGCAATTACTTGCTGAGTTCAATTAGTTTTGTGTGAAGTGGCAGCCCAGGTTGTGCTTAATGAGGCAGGTAGGGCTTCTTTCAGCATCTAGCTTGGTTTGTTTTTCTGGTTAATTGCCACATGTCAAACTAATCTTTAGAGTTTTTGGGGCAGTGAGCAAGAGCCAAGCTTCTGAGGGGGCAGGTGAACGCAGGGATCTCTGAAGTCACAGCAGGACTGGCTGCATTACAGCTCGTTGACTCATTATCAGTCACTGACAAGCAGCAAATTCTGCTGAACAGAAAATAAAATAATAATTGTGTTGACACATTTGATGATTTTGGCACAATTTAAAGTGAGGTAAAACTGTTGTACTAATAAGGGGAATAAAAAGAGAAATAAAGCAGAAAAATAAAAATATTCACTGAGAAAAAAAAAATGTGACAGGGAAAAGGACATTATGAAGCATTGAGTAAATTCATTAATAAACAATCACTATAAAATGTTATTTATCAAAAGCCAAAGTAAAAAGGTTGGACTATAAAAGCTGTGCAGACAAATGGCATGGACAACTCACAAATCAAGAAACAAGACAGGTGCACGGTTATGATGAGAATGAAAAAATAGCAGAATACCAACACTCAGCAATATGCAACATTTTACTGTGGGCAAAAAATGGATAAGTTTCATCATCATGGTTAACAATACATGGGGAAATGACAGCGTCCAATCGGTCCAATCAGCTACAAGGATGCATGACATCTAAACCCACCTGAGAAGGATCCGCCCATTTGGATGAAGGCAGGCTCATAAAATCTCATAATGTCAAGTTTATCAATATCATGTCAATAATGTAGTACCCAAACCTGGAGACAGATTAAGATATATGTAAAGTCAACGAAGTACAAAAGTGCCAGTAAGGATACAAATATAATCCAAGCAATAGAAAATTATGTGAAAATAGTAGTGTGGAAAAACTGTATCCACCCTGGTGTTATATTAGGATGACTAGTGAATGCAGAGATAAAGATAGAACAATGGTATATCCCCAAAAAATACCAGCTGTTATCATGATCAAATGTATAGTTTTTTACATACCTAAAAGAATATGTGCCTTTAAACATCATTAGATTTTCACACCCCCCCAAAAAAGAAAAGAGAATCCAGTTACACAAATGACAGAGAATTAATATACTTTGTTATTTGTTAATTTAGGAAAATTATCCAATATTACATATCAATGAGTGAAAGTGAACCTCTAAATAGCAGTTAGTTTGAATGTTCATGTTTTGGCTCATCTGTGTAGAAATATTCAGAACAATTACTTGTTGCCTGCCATTAGCTGGGAATTAAACTGATGAATTGTGGGGACAGTTTATGTGCTTACTTTCCCAAAATGACCTGCAAATGCAAACACGTAATAATGTTGCATCACAGACTGGGAGTTGTCCTGGAAAGTTAACAGACTGGTGTTGAGGCAACATCATTTTTCAGTGCAGTATATTCTCTGACCAGAGTTTGTTCTGGTGACTGTTTATCGGTCTTAATTTAGTTCTGTTGAGTCATTCTGAAAATGTCTCCCGTGGTGTATCTGAGGTTTATTTCCTGTCTGGGTGTCATCTCCCTGCAGTGTGTATGTGTCTGTGTGGAGACCTATTTAAAGTGTTAATAACGGTGATGATGATTATCACGATGATAGAGTTTCTCCTCCGGCAGTCGCTGTTTGCACACAAACACACATAAACACAAATGCAGACACTCACAGATGAACTGAAGTCTGAAAAAGGTCACAGGATTACATTAAGAAATTAGTCACAGAGAAAGAACGAAAAAAGAGATACCACAGTTTATGAAATCACGAATATCATACATGATGATATTGTAGCATGGCTGTTCTGGTAGTGTTACATGGAACACATATATCCCCAGCTAAAAAGCTATAGATTCAGGTTAGTGTGGGACTAAGCATCACATTGGTATAACACTGTTGAACTTGTTGTACCACAGGTCGAAGTAACACAATTACATTTACTTATACAGCTAGCTGAAGGATCCCAGAGGTTCGATTCTTCAGGACCTCTGATGCCGACACGCCGTGCTTAGGATCTGATTTACAGAAGGTGTGAGTGTGTAAAATCACGTGCAAACTCCACACCACCTGCAAAAAAATGTCCAAGCAGATTTACTAATTACATGCAGTGAGGATTGAGTCTTTCAAATGTGCAATTTAACACACGTCGTCCATTTTTTGCCTGCATGCATATGTAATATTGGACGTTTCTGCTTGAACGTGCAAAATACTGAGAGGAGAAATGCAAATACATCATTTTAGCATCCGCAATGATATTTTCTAAACCTGAAAGTAGAAATAGGAGAAGTGATTGTTGTGTATTTTAGTATGACTGGAAGGAACATATTAATCAGATGTGTGCTATATAAGAGACGGCTGCTCTTATTGTGGTGAGAAGGAGACACAGGGAAACTAAATAATACGTAGAGAACGAGGTTTTACACCCATAGAGACATTTTCGATGCCGGAGGCAAAAATTATTCAGAAATATTGTTTGTCCAACGATGACATTTCTGAGTTATTGAATGAACTCGATGATGATTGAGAGTCAACAACAAGGAGGAGCCACACAAAAATGTGATCGTCTGCCAGTAAACACCAGCAATGAAAGAACTTCTTACTACTCAACATTTTCCTGCCTCTGGGTCATTACAACGTATCTCTGCTTGGATACCCCCCCAGTCCCATGTGTCAGATGTGCTGTCCAAGGTCCTGAATGTCATGTTATTTCCCTTTCACTCGCGAGGCCCTGAAGAAACCAAGTCACCTGCTCATCACAGAAAGATCTGGACCTGCTGCTCAATTTTTGTTGGATGCAACTCATCCACCTTCCCTCCTGCTTTACTTGCCAAAGTTTTATTATTAAGCCATTTTATTCATCTTTTTGTTTTTCCCACGGCAGAAACTTTCTCACCGATAATCTCCCATATAGTGTTTTGTTCTTGTTATATTTATATTTCTGTAATTTCAGTGGGAACCGATTTCCTTTTCCTTTTGCGGTTGTTGTTTTTTCATGGCTGGAATCACTTTAACACACGCAAACACCTCATTTAAATAGAGCAATTTGCACCTGATATCCGTGACGCAATTACTCTTAGTAAATCACCTGCAAAACGTGTGCAAAATAAATGTCCAAGCTTTTGGAACAAACACGCAATTCAGTACCCTTTATTTGAGATACTAGTAAATCAGGCCCTCAGTGTTCCCTCTCTGGGCATCAGTTGCCCTTCGGACATCGCTGGCGGAGATGCTGAACTGATGCTTTTGCCATCACAAGCCTTTCCAAGCCCGTTCATTTCTCAGTAGTGATTGCATTTATATGGACTTGAGTATACTTTATTTCTTCCTCACTAGAAGTACAAAAGAAGTTTGTTTACGTAACCCCAGATTCTATGAATATAGGTGTAGATATGGTGGCCCTGAGAGCTGTCTCTGTTGGGTTTATCTCCTCGTGCATGTGCAATTGTAGCAGCACTGATGCACCAGAAAGCCATAGTTACCATTTGTGGTCACAGGCGTCACTCCTCAGCGGCTGTTATATATTGTTGTGGGACCAACAGGTGCATCACTTGTCGTGCTTATCTCCAGCAGCGACTTCTGCATTTAACGAGTAATGAGTGACTGTTGCATCACCTTCTGTTTTCGGTTTTGGAAAACTTTGAGAGAAGCAGTGGGACAGAGAAGCTGAATGAAATAGTTCTGAAGTTAAACTTCATACAGAATGGGCAGGACCAGGCTAACAGAATGACATTTTGTTGTTTATATTGATTATACACCAAATCGTTTTCATTGGTGATGCTTTATTTCACTGTAAATTGTATTAAAAGGTGCAGGGTATTATAAATTACAACAGTGGTTCATAACTGGTCTGTCCTCAGGACCAAGCAACACAAATTTATGAAATATTTGAGCCACTGAAATCTATTTTTACAAAAGTTAATGCAATGATGCCGTTATGCACTGTTAAAAGATGTAACACACAAACAAACCAAACAAATTGTAAAAGTGCAACGGGGGCTAAAAAGGTCAACTGAATACAAAGGTAGACTGTAGTACAGCATGCAGGTTGATTCAGAAGCTCTGACCATAATGACTGCAGGTCAGGTAAGGTCTTCTGCAGTGGTGTGGGACTTTTCAAACCGTTGAGCTACATGGTGACCAGATGAAGAGTGCCTGCTGTTTAAAGAAAGGCTACCTGCACAGCAGTGCTTCAATTTGCTCACAAAGACAATCAATGTTCTTGTCTATGTCTTAGTTTACTAGGTTACAGATGAAATTAGGAAATATATTTGCGAATTAGTTTTCAGCAATCCATCAAATATATTTTGAGTTATTCTACTATTTAATGCTTCTTTCTGTCATGTGTTTACAAGACAAAATTAACAAACCAAACTAAATTCTCTCCTGGGAAATGACCAAAACTAATTTAACTTTGGCAGATGGTTTTCTGTCATTCGTAATAAGAAGAAGGAAACAAAATTGGGACCTTTAAAGTACACCCGTCTTAGTTCAAAAGTACAATGAGTAATTGGGGATTTTTCAATTCAATTTTATTAATAGCACCAAATCATTAAAAAAAAAAAGTCATTTCGGGACACTTTACATAGGAAGGTCCTGACAACAACTTTTCAACACTACTGAGAGAAACCCAACAACTCGTCAATTCCCTCATGAGCGAAAGTTGGAAGGAAAAAAAAAAAATCCCTTTTTAAGAAACCTCAGACAGATCCAGGCTCAGGGGTGGGCGGCCATCTGCCTCGACTCCCCGGGCCGAAGAGAGAGCAGAGAGAGAAGAGAGACAACAAACGATAAACACTGGGTAAGATGGTGGGGCCAGTAACCCCGGAGCCACAAATAGCTGCAACAAAAAACAGAAATGTGAAGGAGAGAGAAGTCACAAAGTTAAGAAGAAGCAATGGAGAGGGGAGGAAATGAACTCAATGCATTATGGCAGGTCCCCTAGAGATGGTGTCTGTCTCCTGAACCCAAACTGGGAGCTGCTTCCACTGAAGAGGAGCCTGATAGCTGAAGCTTCCACCTCCCATTCTACTTTTGGAAACTCAAGGAAGCACAAATAAGCCTGTTCTCTGAGAGAGAAGCGTTCAATTGTAATAACATGGTACTATCATGGCTTTAAGATCTGATGGAGCTTGGTCATTAGGGGTTTGTAAGGAAAATTATTTTACATTGTATTCTTCATTTTACAGGAAGCCAATCAAAAGAAGCTGATATAGGGGGCATGAATTATTTTGTTAAATCCCTTCAGAACTCTCACTGCAGCATTGTTGATCAACTGGAGATGTTTCAGAGAGTTACTGGGACATCCTGATAATGAGGAATTACAATGATCCACCCTAGATGTAACAAATGCATAGTGAAATGTAAAATAAGGCAGTCCAGCAGACCTGTGCAAGTTAATGGTAAACAATAACCTTGAGGTTCCTCCCAGTAGAGCCGTAGGCCAAGACAATCCCATCCAGACTAACTGTGGTGAGGGGGGAAATATGAGTGCGGGTATTGCAATGTAGGTAAACCTGCTGTGATTTCTTGCCTCATCCTGATTTCCGGACTTTTCACAGTAACATTACACGCATGTAAACATATTCAGTGTGAGGTAGCGAAATAAAAAGAGACGAGCAAGATGAAATCAGAGAAAGAAAGCAGCACCGAATGATGAAAAGGGACATGAAGATTGGAAGAAAAGAGAAAGAGCGAAGGTAAAAATTCCCCCAAGTTCCCTCTAAAGTTGAAATTTTGAAAGCCACTGGCTCGTGATGTTGACTGCTTCCTGTTTGTTCCCTGGGCGCGTTCGGCCCTTTGATGTCTGTCTCTGAGGAGAGTGTCTGTGCGAAGGTACACTATGTATATGTGTTGCTGTGCGGTGAGCAGGCAAATTGGCTTGTAGCTCATATTCACAGATGGTACCTGTCACTGTGAGGCCTGTTCGTTAGCGAGGGAGCGTGGCATACACTGGAAATGAACCACAAAGTAACATTAGCCCTCTCAGCACAACAACCAACAACTTGTATTTGTTCCTCTTCTCTCTCTTCTTCCATCTAATTACCTCATCTCACGTCTTATTTGTTTTCTCCTCCCTAAATTTCACCCAGCATCTCTCCTGTTCTTCCATTTCCTCCTCGTATTTCTTTGTATAATTGGTATGAATTTGTGAACATACGCTGTAGATATACATTATTGTTACACAAATGCAGAGTTCAGAAGTTCAGTGTGTCTAAAATATCGATAGGTTTCTGTGCGTTTTTCCGTCATGCTGTTGTGTTTTGGCATCACACAGAGTGAGAAGTCTTGTGTTCTTTTCCCAGCCATGCTAATGATGCAGCCTACTGCGAACTCAGAAAAGAGGCTATTCTTCCAGTCTTACTGCTCGGTGGTCTGTTGTGTTAAACTGAATGACAGGTCCTGAATATTAAAATATGCTCTTTGGTTTGTCAAATTCAGATTAGTTTGACCAAACCTTAGAATTAAGATAAACATTGTGACAAGCTCATGGTTGAATCATCATTGCATATTTTCAATTGTTGAGAATCTTATTCATCCACCAGTTAAAGAAATGTTAATGCTAAAATGGCTCGCCAAATATACTTGGGGAACCGTGAATACTGTATCTCTGGGCGGCCTGGCCAAGTAAAGTCTATGTGTGGGAAACACTGAAGGGAATTTAAAGAACATCTTATTAGATAATTGTTAAGGAAAATGTAGTCACTTTTACACCGATCAGAAACAACTTAGAAAACCACCTGCCTAAAATTGTGTTGGTTCCTCTCATGCTGGCAAAACACCTCTGACCTGTTGTGACAAGAACTGTGAAGGTGTCCTGTGGTATCAGACATCAGGACGTTCGCTGCAGATCCTTGAATTCCCCTATATTACAAGGTGGGGCCTCCATTGATGGTACTGTGTTTCTTTTCTAGCACTGACTCACTTGCTGCTTTATTAAAATATCCCACGCCTTGATAGGTGCCATTTTAACGAGGTAATCAATGTTCTTCACCTCGACCTGTCGGGGGTTGTAATGTAGCTGGTCAGTTACCCCGTTCATAATGGCAGAATTTTACTTGTCAAAATGCTTTATGGTTGCGATGTGGCTGAGCTCACTGTGAGCTAATGCGAACAAGCTGCTCTATGCTGCAGCGTTGTGGAGGCCGTGCAGAGGAAGGAGCCTCACTGTGTTGCTCTCCGACTGTGTTAATGATACATCATGCTGAGGAGGGAGCATTGCATTCCAGACTATTATACTGTGTGCAAAATTTACAATACAGATGGCTAGAATTAATGGTGGGTGAATTCTACTCTTTATAATCGCTGAAACAGTATGAAATAATATAAAGTATTGCAGGGAGGGCATTTGCCTACTTGTATATTTCAATATTTAAAAGACGGAAATAATATAGAGGGAAAGATTAAGCTGCAGTCATTAAAGAAATGACACTTAATTAGAGATGATTAAAATTACATATTTATAACTGGGAATAGGTTCTATGGCACAGCTGTCTACTGTTTCTCAGTTAATTTAGCATCCAAAGACATCTGTGAAAACAGGCACTTCCTGACGGACATTTTGGTTGAATTTTCTCTGCAGTGACTCAGCATGTCTGTTTTACATTTATTTTACATGAAAGTTTAATAATAACCCAAAACAAGCATCTCTGCAGGTTTACATTGGATCAAAGTGGTCTAAAAGCTCGTAAAAAGTATTGAGACCTTGCCTTTATAAAATGTTTCCATTTATTTGTATGAATATATATTTTGACATGTCATTTTCTAAACATATCTTCTGTCCAGCTTACAAAACCATCATAGTCCCGGTTTAAGGACAAAAAACATGATCTACACATAAAATGCTGTTTGCACACAGCACACAGGTGCCAGCTAACAAGTTTGAGATGCTGCTTGGATGCAGCTCCATTCTTATTCTGTAACTCTGTAGTGTCTCTTTTCTGCTAACTTTCTCATTACAGTCTACTATCATCAGGTGGTAATTGTTCTTTTCTGTGCAAAAATGAACCACAACTGGGGTGCTCGTTTGCTATTTAGCAGGGAGCAAACTCATTGGAACGTTTAATACAGACGCCAACAGGGTCGCAGCTTCATGGGCGTTGTGTAATTTTCTAGTCGGTCTCCTCAATATCACATTACATTTCATTTAGCTGACACTTTTATCCAAAGCGACTTACAATAAGTGCATTTCAACCATGAGGGTACAAAACCAGAACAACAGGAATCAAGAAAATACAATTTCCTCAAGAAAGCCAAACTACAAAGTTCTATCAGTAAGTGTCATTTTAAGTGCTACTAAAGTTCTACTATTCAAGGTAAAGTCTGAAGAGGTGTGTTTTTAGTTTGCGGTGGAAGATGTACAGAGTTTCCGCTGTCCTGTTGGGGAGCTCATTCCACCATTTAAGAGCCAGGACAGCAAACAGTTGGAATTTTGTAGAGTGTTTAGCTCGCAGTGAGGGAGCAACAAGTCGATTGGCAGATGCAGAGCGGAGGGAGCGGGTGTAGGGTTGGACCATGTCCTGGATGTGGACCAGACCCGATCTGTTCACAGCATGGTACGCAAGTACCAATGTTTTGAAAAGATGCGGGCAGCTACTGGTAACCAGTGAAGGGAGCGGAGGAGCGGAGTAGTGGGAGTGAAATAAACTCTGAACCCTTTGATCCACCCCCATAGAAGAAGCAGTACGAAAGCTTTAAGAAATAAATTACTCAGTTTAATTTTGTAAAACAAATAACCCAGCAAAGTCTTAACAGGATGTTTGTCACTCTGCGTTGCTTTGATCATCCATCATACACGAGAGTGTTGACGATAAATGGGACTGAGCCTCCATTTTTTTTTTCAGTCTCTGTAAAGTGTGCCGTTTCCTTTTAGGGACAAACTGTCGACTGTTTCCGTCTTCTGCCTCTTCTCTGTCAATCAGCACTCTTCTTCCTCAACCTTGTCAAATGTCAGTGAGCAGAGATTAGGCCACGGGCTATTACTGGCATTCACCACTGACATGAGGAACATGGGCACACACCACACACACACACACACACACACACAAACACCACACACACACACACACACACACACACACACACACACACACACACTTCACAGCCATAATTCTGAACCCATGTGGACAAATGTCGTGACATATATGCAGGCAGGAAGATGAGTTATTTTTTGATTGATGCTGACAGTGTAATCCAGTTTTCCCACAGTTCGAAGAAAAAAAATGCACGTGCGCGCACACACACACACACACACACACACACACACACTTCTGTCAAAGCAGAAGTAGGATGCATATTGAGTGGGCTTCATTTTGTAAAGTGTGGGATTAATCTAGAATATGTGCATACTACTGAGTGTGTGGGTGCGCCAGGACATGTGCCAATTTGTGTGTGTTGTATCACTTCTGTGGCTTTGAAAACACTTCTCTGTGCTCTCTCAGGCGAGCTTTCATTTGTCCCAAAGCCAAACTCTGACAGATAGACGCAAACACACACATACACCCGGTGGGAGAGAGAAGGAGACGGACTACGTTCGATGGAATTCCACCAACAACTTCTATTGATTAACTATCAATCCTAAAATAAAACATCAATAAAAACACTTCAAATACTGAAACGCTGCAGGGTTGACAAATATTTAGAGGAATATCTGAATCATTCAATGAGAACAAAGCAACTTACTCAGTCAACATCACTTTGTGTTGTCCCCTGGAAACATTTGTGTCGTAAAGTAACTTCCAGCCTGTCAGTATTTAGTTGTGTTTCTTTGCAACTTGTCCTTATAGTGTTATTTTTTGAAAATAATTTACTGATTATATTCATGGTAATATTTCTACTGAATTTTCATTACTGTATACAGTTTTTTTATTTTTTATTTTTAAGATGTCAGCAGGTCATAACAAACAGTATTACATCATAAATCTTTTGATTATCTTTCCTTTTTCTTTTTTCAATTCAGATTTGCAAAAGTATATTTTAAATATGTGAACGGTTTAGTTATCTGAGCTGCTGAACCTCTTTACTTATATGTATATTTTTGTCATCCCTAGCAGATACATTTATTTTTAGTTGTTCACCTTTGTATTGCTGAGATTTGCAATAATGTTTATAAAAAAAACCAACATGCTTTGCACTCAAATACCCATACTATACTATTCAGTAACCCGGAAAAATATTTAGTATGTCCCCATACTTTGCATGTAAAATACAATCTGCCAAAAGTACTGGGTTTTCCTTTTACATCCAGTCGTATTTTGCAATATGCAGGCCAGCATTGTTCTCTGGCTGTTCCTGCTCACAATCCTCTGTGACATCGACTGAGCCTCCGAGACAGTTGGTGGCGCTAATGCTCCGCCCAGATGAAATTAGCTGAAGGCAGAAGAAGAGGCATTTAAAAAAAACAAACTGCAGAGAGCACAGTCAGCACAGAGAGATGACAGAAGCCTCAATGACTGATGACAGCACATCCAAGTGTGACTACTATGCATATTTTTTGTAACTCAAGCAATTGATACATTAATATATTATTGCTGCACAAAACTGAGTGGTTAAATGAGTGCAAATGTAAGAAGGGAGGCAACCTCAATGTCATTTTTAGTCTTAGGGTCCAATGAAGTTCTAATTAAATGGAGGACAGAGGAAGAGAACCTCCTCACAGGCTTTAAAAGGTTTTTAGTGAGTAAAAATGGCAATCTGACCTGTGATCACTTTTAACTTGACATGTTGAATAATGTATTTTGTCTTTGTACTTGTGTATATTTGTGTAGCCTATCTATGTATCGTCACTTGGGATGTTTCTGCTCTACCCAGAGATTACTGACGTAAATTAGCATTCTTGCTATAATCTTGCATGTTTACATCTTGTATTTTTTTGTTACTGATATCATTAAAGTCTCTGTGTCGCTATTAGATAAACAAAGTAATGAGTCTTTCTCCCAAAATGTAATAAAATGAGGATTGATCATTGCTGGGCCTGCCAATCAGCCTGTTTTAATAAAAGTAGGAGAACCTGAAGCAAAAATATAAAAAGTTCTCTCTATGCCTTTGATTACCCATTTCTTGTGCCTCAGTAAAATAAACCTGTGTTGTTATCTAGTTTGCAGGATTTGAAGTGTCCAAGAACAGGGGTCAGCACAGAGGGAGGGGAGGCAACAGCAACCTCCTGCAAATGGTACAGGATGATGGATGTAGCATTGGGCAGCAAGCCATCCATCACCCCACCACTGCGAATATCTTCATCCCGCCAGGAGGCTGTTGCCATCTCCACTCCCTCTGTTGCTGAACCAGTCAGTCAGGACGACTGGGACCCTGCACGGAAGAGAAGAAGGGAGGAGGACCCGATTGTAATTTTTTTTTAAAGCGATGGCGAAAAGAGAGGCTGAACAGCTGACTTATTTATTATGTGTATTATTATTACTCCATCACTTAATGTGCTTGTACTGAATGTTCAATTAGTGACCGCAGCAGCTTTTTCCTCATCTTGTCATCTGTTCATCTGCATTCATACACATATCTCTCTCAGTGGTGCCAGAAGGAGTTTTCATCACATCTCGCAAATGTGACGAGGTTACCGGGGTAAACCGGCACACATGACATATGAGTTGTTTTCGCGTACTACAGAGAACAAGCCGGTCTCTAGCAGTGGATCATTCTGGGTTACAGTAGTGCTCCACCTTCCCATATATCCTGGCAGTTTCCTTCTTTGAAATGAGTGGCTGGATTGCCCCAAAGTTCCCCAAAGTCAGCATGTATCGATACATACTGTAGTCGAGACCGCGGTGACGGCTGAAATCAGAGGGGGATCTTCTCTTCTCTCTCACTGACTTCAAGAGCTGCTGCCGGTGTAAGTGGTGCGCTACCTTCAACATATGACAGCTTCACTGGTGAGGACACTGTAGGATGGGGCTTAGTGACAAAACCAAGTTTACTTTGTAGAAGCTTTTTATAGTCGGCAGCTCATTCTTCGTTTCTTTAACTTGCTAGCTTAGCTCAGTATTTAGTCTATAATGTAACTACAGTACAGTATGCTAGCAAACACACACAAACAGATACAATTCATAATTCTCTCTATTGGATGTCAGATCACTAAATCACACAATGATTGGATTTAAAGGTGTCACGGTATGTGGTGTGAGTGGACCCAAATGCAGCACGGACAACAGCAGGATTTCAAGTAAGAATATCTATTTCCCAAACAACAAGATATCCGGCAGGATTGGCTGTGTGGTTCCCTTGGACCGATACAGCACGTCAGGGAGGATTGACTGTTTGACGCCCGTGGCCCGACACAGAACAGCAACAGGATCGACTGTGAGGTACCCGAGGACCGACACAAGACAGCGACAGGATTGACTGTGTGGTTCCCTTGGACCGACACAGGACAGCAACAGGATCGACTGTGTGGTACCCGAGGACCGCCACAGGACAGCGACAGGATCGACTGTGTGGTACCCGAGGACCGCCACAGGACAGCGACAGGTTCGACTGTGTGGTACCCGAGGACCGCCACAGGACAGCGACAGGATCGACTGTGTGGTACCCGAGGACCGCCACAGGACAGCGACAGGTTCGACTGTGTGGTACCCGAGGACCGCCACAGGACAGCGACAGGATCGACTGTGTGGTACCCGAGGACCGCCACAGGACAGCGACAGGTTCGACTGTGTGGTACCCGAGGACCGCCACAGGACAGCGACAGGTTCGACTGTGTGGTACCCGAGGACCGCCACAGGACAGCGACAGGATCGACTGTGTGGTACCCGAGGACCGCCACAGGACAGCGACAGGTTCGACTGTGTGGTACCCGAGGACCGCCACAGGACAGCAACAGGATCGACTGTGAGGTACCCGAGGACTGACACAGGACAGCAGGCAGGATCACAGGATCTCAGACAGGTAGGCACACTGTGGCAGACAGACAGGATGGTCAGAACCGGAATTGCAAATATGCAAACTTTTAGATATTGGCCTCCAAGATCATGAAGCACCAACACCCAATTTTGTTAATCGCAAACAGTTAACAAGCATCACATTATTTTACATGAAGCTCCCGCTAAAGATTTTATGAACATGTTTGCACTTTTGTTACTTTCATACACGAGGCCCATTTAACACAATTGTCAATTCTGTCACAGTGCTTAGCCAAATTACTGAAGTAAATTGTATTTGCCATTTATTAAAAATACAAACAAGGGATACATTTGCAATTTTACTTTTCTTTCATTAATTTGATTTTTTTTTTCTAATTTAAAAGACGTAATGGCTTTGTTTTGGAGGAATATAAGATATCTTTTCATTGTCAAGGTTCAGAAAACACGAGGCATTCTGTTAATGGAATTATTTTTCCTGCAAATCCAATTTAATCTTTGTGGAGCCTTATATTTTACTTTGGGGAAGCTTTGGATTTTTATTTGCTGTGTTGCTTTAATAATTCAGACTGGCAGGTAATCAACCATACACCACCTCATTGCAATGTCCTCTGTCCTATATTTCAGTCATACTCGATTATTTATACATCAATTCCCATACCAATAGTTATAATTAATAATACAGGGAAATAGTCAATCTTATCATAATTCATAATTCTAACATGCCTTGTGTATGTTTACTCAGCACTTCAAAAGAGCAGACAAGTTAGCAGGTAGCATCTTTAAGTTTATGTCAACAACCAGGCAGGAAATGTATTTTAAACCCTTGTATTTGGTTGAAATAGAAAATTCATACAAAACTATTTTGTTTTACCTTTTGAAGAAATCAAACTGGGGGACTCGATGCTCAGGATATATGCACCTGTATGGTATGTTCCAATCATTTGACTGCCCGCTGTGGCAAACCAGAGTTTTACTTAAAGTTGGAGTTTCCAGTTCCCCTTTGCCTCTGAAGTGGAGTCTGCCGTCTTTGATTTTTCAGCTACCACAGTTGCATCTTCTTATTGAAGCCAAATTAACTAATGAATTATCTTCGTTGAGTCAGACCTTAAACAGACGTTTCCTCCATGTCCTTATATTCTCCCTGGTAGCCGCAGCCCTCTGTGGCTACTCTTGTATTATTTAGTGTGCCAGTCATCCTTTTGCCTCCCTCTCTTCACAGAGTGACATGTCTTTTAACAGGGGGCCTTATTAGGCAGCTCTGGGATGGATACCCCTCCTGCATGATTATATACTTTTCCTCCACAGTAGAATGAATCTCAAATCCTTGCCTTCCCTTTTTTTCCCTCTATTTCAGTCCAGTGTCTCTCATACCCGGTGTACTTCTCAGCCTTTTTCCTTTCGACCTGTTCTCACTCTGACCCCATGTACTGTTTCTCTTCTTTCCTCAGTCTATTCCCCTCTTCCTTATGTCATTCTCGCGCTTGGATTTCCAGTTTTTTTTTTCCCTTCTCTTCTCTGCCTGTCTTTGCCCTTAGCTATGTTGCCATCCAACTGTCAAATTCATTTTCAAGCAAACTTTTGAAATATAGCTCAAACTAAAAGGCAAATTAATGTATGACTATTAGCTGTCTTTGTTAAGTAAAGGGAGTATTGTGTTTGAATGTACAGCTGTGTCATTCAACAGAAAAAAATAAAATAATACTACAATGCAACCAAAGTCAGAATACAGTGATTTACTTTCATCTATAGTCTGCTGTAAGATGAGCAAGTGCAACCACAAGCAAGTGGGTCCAACTGTAGACCTCATCGAGGGAGCCGACTGTCTATTGCAGTACACAAATCCCATTACTGGGTACGTTCTTACTGGGATCTTTTTGTTTAATTAACAACCTGTTTTAAACAGATTTGGAAACACAAAGTTTATCTGCTCAAAACTTTACGAGGCATTGAGCTTAATATTGCTTGTCAAATAACAAAAACACATAATATGGTTTCTTCTAGTGTGTTAAAAATGAACAAAATACAATTAGCTAAATAGCTACAGTGTACGGCTAACTAAAGTGTGGGGTAGAAAGTAATTTGGTCTGAACCTATGAATTTTGGTCATAAATATTCTCTTTCTACATTCATCCCAGATATTAATTCATTCCAATTTGTCTGCTTTATTGTTATTTGAAAATTCCAAAGTTCAGTTTAGGAATTGTATGGAGCTCAGAGGTTTTATTAGGCTAGTAATTGAAATATTATCAGAATGTGTGGGCTGTTTGTTTGCCAATGTACGCTGTATACTAGTGGGACAACTATTAAAAAAAAATATTTTTATAACATTCTTAATTTTTAGGAAGCACCAGCAGAGTACTGTGACATATGTGATTGAACACAAGTCAGATTGCTGAGGGATTTTGCTGAGGATGCCCCAAAACCCACCCAGAACCATTGAGGCACATGTTTTCCATGTTGGTATAATTTGACATATGTTCCTGCAACTATCTTCTGAAATGAATGGATAATACATCAAGAAAAAAAAGTATGTAAGTTGATAATGATACATCTTTTAAAGCTTTCACACAGTTTGGCTTGTGAGAATTAAATGTAATAGTTATTGCAAAGTTGGCTAAAGATGCAATTTTGGCATGCCACCTCACAGACAACACTTTTGATATGTTAACCCACCTCACTTTTCTCCTGCACAACCTTTTCATTGTGCCAGACAGTCCCTTTTAAATACGATGACGGCAGGCAGATGCTGGTGACATTGGATGTAAATTTAACAGAAAAGAGCAAAGCAGCAGCAAGTCATTTCAAACGCGCCGGTCACTTTGTCTGCAATAATTGAGAGAGAATATATCACAGGGATAATGTTGTCAGTCCAGACTGCTCATAGAGAACAAGTTGTTTTTCAATGCTTCCAATTCCTGCCTCAACACATGTAGTGACAGCAAGTTTTGTTATTAAGCCTGAAATTACAAATTTAAGTATGCAAAATGAACTGGTAAATTTGTTTTAAAAGTGGCATATTAATTACTTAAATCTGTTTTTTTTTTTCTTGTCAATGCAGTTTCCTTCTATATACCTCACTTGCACATCATAAATAGTGCATATTTAAATGTTCCATAATGTTGCATAGGAATGTGAATGATCAGCCTAACGGTGTCTGGACGCCTAGGAATTGTAGTCACTATCGTAGGGAGAGTGCTAATTTCTAGCCTTTCAGATTGTTAGGGAGTAGCCATGTCATCTAGAGGCTTCCTAAGGTAGGAATGTGAATGACTCAGCTCAGTGAGTTGGTGACTCGTCACATAGGTTGATGACAAAGCGATCCTGCTGGTCTCTCATTTACTACCACTGACCAATCAGTAGCTAAATCAGTCACCGTTTTTGGAATATTATTGGCTTATTTTTTGCTCACCGCTTTATGTAAGTAGCAGTTTCCAACTTGTAAACATCATTCTCACCAACATCCAAGTTATGATTATGAGTGGAAAAGTATTTTATTTCTGAAAGCTCCAATATATCTGATTTGACACAGAATTAGTCCACAAACGTCTATGGCTGATGGGAATGGTATTCGTTAAAAGTTGGAAAAATCATAAATACTCAAAAAAAAAAAGAAATTTACTAAACTACTGTTCTTAAACACATTAAGCGAGCAACTGTCTCTGCTTCACAGCTCAATATTTTATTATTATCATCGTTATAAATAGATGTTGGGTTTTGAATGAGGTTTTCTTACTCCTGTAACAAAGATTCCACTTTTTAAACCCCTAATTATAATGTTGCATCAGCTCAGTATCTTTGTTGCATTATTTGGCTTTTGTTGGACTCTTATCTTACATATATCTTTTTGTTTTCCTTTTTTTGTACTAAACATTGTACACTTAAATATTTATTTTTAACTTGAGGGATCAGTAATTGCAGTAAATGACATCAAGATGTCGAAAATAACTGATAATATATTTATGTATGTTTTAATGGTATTTTGTGTTTTCACAACAGCCATTTTGACTTGAAAAACACAATATCTCCAGTCGGTTAACTAAGTCATGACAGTTCATTTTCTCAATTACATTTGTTTGTCCTACTGTAACATGTCT
This sequence comes from Embiotoca jacksoni, assembly GCF_022577435.1. Taxonomy (NCBI): domain Eukaryota; kingdom Metazoa; phylum Chordata; class Actinopteri; family Embiotocidae; genus Embiotoca; species Embiotoca jacksoni. Next base: position 20,162,028 of record NW_027185403.1, read on the forward strand.
CAATGTCTTCTGTGAAAAAGACCTTTGCCACTCTAACAACCTTTAAGGTAAGTGCTTATTATTATTAATTAACATGACCCTGATAGGACAGAAACCTGTGGTCGAAGGAGTGGATGTGGAAGTGGTGGAACTAACAGGGACCTTTATGTGCCCATGATTTCAATTCACAGTTTTATCTTCTGACCCAAGAGTCTTGAACAGAGTGAACGAGAGGACAGAATTACCCATCACACAAAGAACAGAAGCTTTAAGAAATCCCCACTGTGTGACACACACTGTGTGTCGTTATTCTAGAAAAGTCTCTGACCTGGCTATGAACTCTTCTCTTTCTGTGTGTGCGTGTGTGCGTGTGTGTGCGTGTGCGTGTGCGTGTGCGTGTGTGCGTGGCGACAGATGACATGATAACAGGGACTTTGATGTTTCCTGAGCCCATTGCATACATGCACTGCAATCTGACTGTCTGACTACGATGTTTTAAACGTCATCACCATCCCATCTAGTCTCACACGCGGTAACAGTCTCATACTTACCATCATGTCTAAAAAGTCACTTACTGGGAAGAATGAGCTCATTATATAACAGTATTTTCCTGTCTTCTCTATAAGAACTCTCAATATTCATCCCAGACTGAGGTTTGTTTATGGTTCAATATATCAGGGCAGGTCACACGATCTGATGGGTCTTGCCTGATGGCCTGGAAACCAATGACCTTATACAATTACTATCAATAGTGTTTAGTTTAGTAGTACTGTTGCGAGTTCAAACTTAATTCCTTTACTTGCCAAGAGCTGTTTTCAGCTTCAGTTTTGTTCGAGTTTCAGCCATAACTGTGTTTACTGTTCCATCCATCGTAACAAGAGGTTTGAATACGTTACTTCCTCTTCCTCTCACTTTTGACTGAGGGCAGACTGGACATTGCAGTGACTCACTAGCTTGTTAGCATACTTATCTCAGCAGATGTTTCACTAAGACAATGCATCGACAGTTTTGACATGACATCAACTCATCCTCACATTGAGGATAATTTGAATACATTTTTTAATGTTTTCAACTTTAATTGTACATGTTGCACGTTTATAGAAGCACATTAAAAGAACAAATAAATCACACTGCTTTTTCTAAGTGTCTTCACTGATGCATTGTGGCAGAAAACTCGCTCTCCTGCAAGATATAACTGTACATCAAGCATTGGATTTAGCAGCTCTTGAAATTGTTTTGTGGATCAAAGGGATTATTTGCTAAAAAAGAGACACGCGGTGGAGTACACTTAATCTTTTTATTTCACTTTATTACAGTTTACCACTCAATCCACATATCCCGCAATCCCCCACACGACTCCTCCCTATAATCCGCTCGGAGGTAACTGTCAATCACTCTCTCCCTCTATCCCTTCTGTTTGTAATAGCTGTCTAAATCTTAATCTGCTGCCCTCCCTCTGCATCCCTCTTTCATCGAAGCAAACAGGGAAACTAAAGCCTCCACTCCCTCGACCTGTTGTTCTGTAATCTACTTTTCACATGTAATCCAACACCACCTCTCTCCTTCTCACTCCCTCCCTCCCCCTTCAACCCGTCTTCTTTAGAACTGTCATCTGTGAGATGTATTTTTCTATAGCACCTATGAATATCCCTCTACTCATACAAACAAGACCGAACTGTAGGTTCATTATCATTTTAAAAACAAGACGTCTTCTCTCCTAACACTTCTAAAGCTGCTAATACATGGGGCCGTAAACTCTGATGATGGAAGCATTTCAATAAAGCAAACTAAATATCTTTAGTTGAACCCACAATAGGTGCTGAAATTCTGAACAAATATTGAAATAATGTTTTTTTTTTTTTTAAGTCCCTTGACTGAGGTGGAAACATTGGTGACAAAGTAATATGGGAATACATAGAGTGAAAAATCATGACATACTTCAACATGTAACTTCAACATCCACTGAAGCCTCAGGTCCAAGGGGAGAATTAGATGAAAACATCAGATCTGTGTGGAGGTTTGAGGAACTATGACTTCAGTGTTATTTTTATTAATAGTCTTTTAATAGTAATATGTATTATTTTGAGTCAATATTTACTCATTTCTGTGCACTTCCATCAACAACAATTAAAGACATTTACGTCGAGTTTTTCTCATTCTAATTTTTTGGGGGTTTGCGGTTCAATATTTGAATGGAAACTGAGCTGCTGTCAAGGCAGAAAAGTCCCATTGAATTCACACTGTCAAGCTTTTAAATTCTAAAACAGGCTGCTTTTTTTCATTTGAAAGACCATCATTTGCCTCTGTCCATCTCCTGCTCCTGCTGCTGAAACCCTGATCCATGCTTTCATTACATCCAAACTCAACTACTGCAATAACAGGCTCCAATAACATGCATTGATACGGATCATCCCAAGTCAAACTCAAACTGCAGTACATCCACAAGTCTGCTGCTCGCCCTCTCAGGACCTCATTACTCACAAAGTCTTGCACAAACAGCCCCCCTCCACTTCACCCACCTCGTCCACCACCTCACTCTCTTTGGACATGTTTATGATGTTTGGTGTAATCTCCTCTTCTTTTATTGTGTTTATATTTGTTATGTATGTTTCTTTTCCCTTCTGTTTAAAGTATCTGAGAAAGTGTCGTATGAATAAAACATATTATCCGTTGACATGAATTAACACTAAAATAGAAGATCAAGCTTCATCTCTTCATTTACTAAAAAACACGAATGAGCTGACATTTGAGGGGGAGTCTGTTATTTAACTCCTTGCGGATGAACAATATCCCTTCTTTCCATCCATCCATCCATTCATCAAGCATTCTGTGTACGCTCGCGATCACACAACCAGAGGGGGCTGAAATGAAGGGAGACACATGAATGAAGAGGAGGCGAGGAGGAAATGTGACAGATGAAGACAGAATCATTACCAGGCATGTAAAAACAAACACAGGACAATGGTTGGATGTGGAGAAGGAAATTCATAATTTGCACTATTTGACTCTGTGCAATCATTCCCTCTCCTCTTCTGTCAGTCAGCCTCTTTTTGATTTTTTTTTCTCTCCAATGACAAACTTGTCTGATATTGGCTTTCCCCACTTCAGTATGTGACAGTAATCCATGCTTGCCTCAGTGTGTGAGGGGATGTGAGGGTGAATAAATATCACATGCACATGCACAGACATAAAAATTGTTTTAAAAAAATGTCGAGAAGGGACTTGCAACCTTAACCAATGTCTACCTCAGTGCTGTAATGGAACCGTGTACGTATAAACACAACTTCAACCTCCAAAGTTACGAAACGAAGCCACTGCTGAAGTGCCAAAAACTGCTGTTCCTATAAAAGCGAGTCAATCTCCACAGGTAAAATACCCAACTTTACAGCAGGACTAAACATGTTTATAGCCTATTACAAACATGGTTTTGGTCTCTATAGCTAATTTCCCTATTCAGGACAACTACGGGGAACTAATTTCTGTATAACTTGTACTAGTTTGATGCTTAATTTTTCTTATGATGATGATGATGATGCACTCCGCTTGGGTATTGCACATATTGACATAGAGACCAGAGACTTGTAACTGGACACGACCTGACCCAATTAGACTCAATAAAATATTGGTCTCTCACCAGTGTCACAGATAAGTGGATGGTTAAAAATATTTTCTCAGATCATCTGTGAACCCTTTTTATAGTGTCATAATCATATCTTTTTGATATCCAGATCCAGGGGTTTGTAACATGGGCCATTTACAAGAGCTGTAAACACAATTGTGTATTTTAGTGTTTCTCTTAACCCAGTGTGTATCTATTTATGTGTGTGTGTGTGTGTGTGTGTGTGTGTGTGTGTGTGTGTGTGTGTGTGTGTGTGTGTGTGTGTGTGTGTGTGTGTGTTAGTGCGTGTTGGTGACCCCTATGGGCAGCCATTAGATCTCCACAGTCCTGGAACACCTGCAAGTCAGAACCTAGAGACTCACTGACACACACACACACATACACAATCCAGCCCTGAAGGAAATGTATTTACTTGAGTTAGCTATTCTGTTTCTCTCATGGGTCACTTCTCATCCAGCAAAGGTTGAATCCCAAAGAGCCAGAGCAGCAGACAAAGAAAAAAGTGGTCACATAAAAAGACGATGAAAAGCAAAATCTGTAAAATATCACAGAAAACATATTCCCGTTGCTGCAAGGCCAGCGAGAAATGTTCAGCCTACAGAGGCATAGAGTTTATTGATTATAGTATAGCAGTAATGTTAATATTACTGTACATGAAGTGGACAGCACAGTATATAATATCATATAATGAGAGGTTGTAGAGTCTTGGGTATTGTTTTTGAGTCTACAGTATTAATACAAATCAGATGCCAGGTTGTTCACTTCTTCTCTGGCTCGATGGATTTCACTGCAAATTCCTTTTCAAGTGAGTCATAGTTGATTAAAAAAAAAAGCAACACGCGTGGGATTAGTTGGTTAGAAACTTGGCATAGAGGATGCCTTTCCTCAGGAGAAACACACAGGGAATCATATTTGCTGCCATTACAATATATTTTAAGAAATAGCAGAGTTAGAGGGACACATTTACTGAACTGATGAACCTGCAAAGACAGCTCGACAGACCACAACTCTATCCACTATCACCCTATGATACAGTATGGTATCCCAAAGACAGCCGCTGCATATGACGACATACACAGAAGAAGTCACGAGACTGTCCACTCACGTCAAATCTTCACTTCCCTTCAGGCAGAGATGTATGCAGGTATTTATATTTCATGCAGTGTTCCCTTTTCAAGTAACTTAGAACATGAACAGGTGAATAATTACACACATTTGAAATTGACCCTGTAAGTCTAAAGTTAAGGCTTGCAGAACACTCAGAATTTTACAGTATGTTCAGACTGCAATGTAAATCTTTCAGGCAGACACATGACTCGTCCCCTGTTGCATTTGGAGGTAGACGAAGGTGACGATAGATTTTGGCTCAACTTTGTTCTCTTTGTCTCGGCTGTTTGGTGAATTGGAGGGAAGGTTTCTCATAGATGACGTCTTTTCCTCTCCAGGGTTCGGTGGTCTGCCTGGATCAGGTGAGACCTCGGAGCTGGTTATGGCTGTTGAACTGTTACCGCTGAGATCCAGACCGACTTACTGTCAAGTGTCACTACCACAGTCTCCACTAAACGGAGAGTTGTGATGGATGTGGCGCCGGTTGATATCAGCTCTACACATCTTTGCATCTTTGTACAGGACTTGACAGCCGGTCTCAAGGGGCATAATATCACGTGATAACTTTTCTATGTCATATGCGCTTGGTCAGGAGCTGCAGAAACGAAAGCTCACCATGGTGGGGACAGTGAGAAAGAACAAGCCTGAACTTCAACCTGCGCTGGTGTCGAACAGAGGGAGAGAGGCACTCTCCTCAAAATTTGCTTTCACTGACACACACTGTCTTGTGTCATATGTTCCTAAGAAGAACAGAAATGTCATCCTGTTGAGCACGTTACACAAAGACGCCGCTGTCAGCACCACAGAGGACAGGAAGCCCCATATCCTCCAGGAATACAACAGCAACAAAGGAGGCGTTGACTGCCTTGATAAGCTAATGTATATTTTCATCTATCATGTATTTTATTTTACTTTTATTCACATAAAACATTGCATTTTTGTGTAAGACAGATTCAATATTGTTTCCAATCTCTTATTTATTGTTCCTTTCATTGCAGCTTACTGATACATACACCTACAAGCGAGTGACAGCCTGTTGGCCTGTGGTGATGTTCCACAACATCCTGGATGTGTCTGCATATAATGCATATGTGGTGTGGATGGCGATCGACCCAGCCTGGAATCGGGGGACATTTATCAAGAGGAGACTCTTCCTGGCAGAGCTTGGGAAAGCTTTAGTGACTCCACTAATTCAACGGCGCCAGCACCTTCACCGCACACCAGCCTCTGCCGGTGTGGTTAGGAGTCTGCAAGCCCCAGCTGCTCCCCCTCAACAAGGACAGGGGCAGAAAAGGAAGAGATGCAAGCTCTGTGCCCATAGAGACAATAAAACAAGCCTTAAATGCTACAAATGTGATGCATATGTTTGCCAGGCACACTCCGACCTAATCGCACAATGCCACTCCTGTGCATGAACACACACACACACACACACACACACACACACACACACACACACACACACACACACACACACACACACACACACACACACACACAGATGGCTATTCGTGTTGATGTTCTGATGTTCTGTGAATTTGGTCTTTGTTTTGATTGAGATTTTTTACAATAAATGTTAATTTAGCGATACATTTTCAGCATCTATTCTTTGTATATTCACAGCAGTTATTCATGTAGTCTCTAGTCTGAGACATTGCTTACATCTTAAAAAGGTGTTAAATACAATTTGGTGATGGTTAATGGTTTTTGTGTTAACGTAAGAGCAGTTAAAACAGACCGGTCAAATTTGACCGGGAACACTAAAGTAAGGGGGGAGAAACGAACACGACAGGAGGGTTCAATTGACAGTCGATCTGAATTACCCCACTGGAAAGTAGAAATTTTAGGTTACCTCTCTAGGAAGACATTAGTAGTGCTGCACTGGGTTGTGAATATGAAAAGTGTACAATGCCTGGATCCTCTCTCACGTCTGCAAAACTGCCCAACTACAGTGTGAAGTGGGAATGAACATTGGATCAAATTGTCAAAAAAGACACCCTCCTATTATGTTACAAGTATCTTGCAAGCATATGCATCCGTGTATTCATAAAACCAAAGAAGCATTTCAGCAGGAATTGTCTCCGTCAGCAAGAGCGTTTTAAAACTACCAAATGGGTTAGACAATGGGTTTTTTTCAGTCCTTAATGTAGAGAAGCAGAATACACTTTAATCCTAGTTAATGTGCGTGAAAGTGTTTTAAAATGGCCCCCAGTACATGACAATATTAAACGAAAGTGTTGGATTATGCATTTGTTTGTGCACTGCTGTTAGTGACAAAACTCCACTGAAATTTAACCTGAACCCCTAAAGTGGTGGGACTCATTCCAGCCAGAAAATCCAATCCTCATCAACTTTTTAAATTGGATTTTCCTCTGCCTTGGTTTATTGTTTTTGTAGCAACATTTCAATTAGACATACGTTGACTAAAATAGACTGCACTCAGAGCTCCAAGGAATTACATTCCTCCACATATGCTCGGACACAAAGGCTTCAAAGAGCTATGGTAGCCAGCTTCCATGTAAACTAATGGATTTTTTTGGTTTTAGCTGACAAAGGAGTTGGCACACATAAACTGGCACACAGACATGCAGAATGCTTGCTTATGCCTCTACACACACTCAAAGGATGGAAGTCAGCACACATAAAATAAAAGTGTGGTTTACAAATGAGGTACCTTTTCAGATAGGAATGTATTGAGTTCATTTTAATGCAGGAGGTCAGAATTGAGATCTTTTTGAAGTATAAATTATGCCTTTCTCTGAAGGTTAGAAACATTTTAAGACAACTGCTAGTTTTAAGGAAAAAAATGCTATTTAATATTATTTTTCTTCAGTATATAACACCAAAACTTCTACATTGTGACAGGTTGGAAGAATAAACTGAATATAAAGATGAATGGATGAATGAATAATGACACAAACTGAATCTGAATTTGTTTAATTGATTTTGAAACGTGAAAACTGAATCTAGACAGTTGAATTTTCAGTGACATTTAAATGCGGTTTCAAAACCAATTAATTCAAATTCAGAAATAAACATCCAATTATTGAAGTTTTGCAATTCAAATTCAAATAAAAATGATTGAAATTCAGGGGGCTGGGGCACCAGGAGAAAACCCCCGTGGACACTGGGAGCTCCGCACAGAAAGGCCCCAGGTGACTTTTGAACCCAGAACCTTCTTGCTGTGAGGCAACAATGCTAACCAGTGCACCTCAGGGCCACCCAGATTTTTACACAGAACGTCAAAGTAAATTGACATCGACATTTAGATCAGCAAAGGTTTGTAGATGATCCTGATGAAGTTTGGTGATGATTGGCCTGCTGGTTGCCAACGAATTAGCTAAAACAGGGTTTTGAGAAAAATATTCAAACGTCCCAACAGTTGAACTTTTTTAAGTGGAAGACCATTGGAGAGAGTTGCAGGTAAAATCGTACAGCTCTGGTGGGATGTGTGCAGGGTGGCCTAGAAAACACCAACGTAAGACAGTGAGAATGAGGAGAGGAGGCGTTGTTAAAATAAATAATGGATTCATAAATTAGTGAAAAGCAGATGTTGAAGCCAGACATCATACCATAGTATCTGCGGTAAAATCCACTTTTATTTCCGAAACAGCTCAGTCCGAAGTCTACAAAGTGCACATGTGGAACGCCGGAGTCTGTATCGATCAGCACCTTATCTACTTTGATGTCCCTATGAAAAACATTATTTTCCTGAAGCTGAATTGCTGCATCAACCAGCTGTTTGAGGATAACCTAAGAAAGAGACAAAAACACAAGAAGTTGAGAGGAGAAATGGTGGTGATTTGATACTTTCACGGTGGCGACTCTATGTTATGCCACTCCGCCACCAATCAGCAGTCAACTGGTTGAATGCAGCGTTGTCATAATAAATACTTGTGACCCAAATCACAAAATATATCTAAGATTGAAAATGTTAAGCCTGGTTTGTGTATTTTGTATCACTTCATGTGCATTGCTATAGGTTCCAAACTTGCTCCCAAATCGGGTGAAGAACAGTAGAAACAAAAGAAGAACCTTTCACAATGGCTGTACAGGAGGTTACTGGTCATTTTGCACCTCTACTGGAAAAGGCTGAAAACTCAAACTCACTCAGATCCTTCAGGAGCTTATCTTGGCATCTTCCTCCTCGAGGGACCCACCTCGCGCCGTTGTGTAATCGTAGAGGTGTTGTGAGGGTGTTGGCCTCTCCATGACAAGAACAATAAAGCTGTGCATATCATACCAGTCCAGCAGGGACACGTGTCCTGACTGCCCCCCTTGAGACACTTTTTGCTTCCCCCAACTTAAACAAAACAGTCACTTCTGAGGCAACCCCTCGGTCTACACATAACCTTAACATCAAGCCAAACCCTTCATTAATCACTAAGGGCCTGATTTACTGAGATCTCAAATAAAGGGTACTAAATTGTGTGATTTTTTCAAAACTTTTGCACATTTGTTTTGCACCCGTTTTGTTTATTTTTGCACCCGTTTTGCTTTTACTAAAAGTATTTGCATCACTAATATCGGATGCAAATCGTTGTATTTAAATGAGGGGTTTGTGTATGTTAAAGTGATTCCAGCAATGGAAAACAGAGCGACCGCAAAAGGAAAAGGAAATCTGATCCCATTGAAATTAAGAAATATAAATACAACAAAAACAAAATGCTACGTAGGAGATTATCAGCAATGAAGTCAATACTGTGGGAAAAACAAAAAGCCGAAAAAAAATGGCTTAATAATACAACTTTTTTAATTGCTAGTATTTCGTGGCTCCTCCTTGTTGTTGGATGTCAATCATCATCCAGTTCATTCAATAACTCAGACATGTAATCGCTGGACAAACGATACATCTGAATAATTTGTCCCTCTGTCATCTCAAAAATGTTTCCACGGGTGTTAAAACACGTTCTAAATGTATTATTTAGTTTCCCTGCATCTCCTTCTCCACAATGATAATCTTCAGGTAGAAACGGTCAATATTACATATGCATTCAGGCAAACATGCAAAATGGTCAACGTGTGTTAAATTGCACATTTGAAAGACGCGATCCTCACTGCACGTTGATAGTAGATCATTTTTTTGTGGGTGTGAAGTTTGCGCTTGATTTTACACACCCACACCTTCAGTAAATCAGGCCCTGTGTACGTACCTCTGCGCTCAGCTACTGTTCCCCTTTTGCTCTCAGTCTTGTTTTTCTTGGCGTTCGGTGTGTCTGCATCAGTGGCGGCCGTCCTCTTAGCATCTCTTTTCCGAACATTCCCCACCTTAATACCTCTTTCGATATTGTTGCTGCCCTCTATGTACGAAAAAAAAAAAAGAAAAAAGAAGTCAGCTTGGTAACAGCCACAGGCACTGACATGACAAATCCAACTTATAACCAAACAGGTATCATTTTCCATTCTCTGCCTGTCTCTTTAAATTTGAAACTTCTATCATGTCACCTATTAGCCGTCTTTATAAACAACAAAGTAAACAACTTAGATACCAACAAATTGCCTCATGTATAAAGATATGTATTCTTCCCCCCAAGCAATATGGTTCTATTCAAATAGTTTGTGTTTTATTGTGGATAATTTCCAATCTTGGAACAAGACACAACAACATCGTGACCCGATCTATCCACAGCACAGCTTGGGACAGAGATGTCGCTGTTTTTGCAAATGTCATCTGTCAAAGCTGTGAGCGCCAAAAACATACCAATCTATTGCAAATACCAACGCAATGCTGAGTGCAAAAATAAAATCTGGAAAGAAAAAAATCCAAAGCCATAGATATCACCAAAGTGAAGATAGAATTATTCAGATGTTTTTTTTTTTTTTTTTTTTTTTTTTTTTTTTTTTTTTTTAAGTTTATGGGCATTATAAATACAAATCAACTAAATCTAAATCTGTGAAATATGAACTTACTATACATTTTATCATCTGTAATTTCACATGATGGGCTTATCTTGGCCATTGTCCAAGGAACATGCAGCTTCTTCAGCCTGCTAAAGGTCACAGACACCTTCAGCAGGTTGATGAAGTCTCCTCTTGGCTCTCCTCACCGCCCTGACCTCCTTCTGAGGTGGCTTCAGCCACCTCAGAGACCCTCCACCTTTTCCTGAGGGTCTGAGGGTAAGGACTGGCCCGTGGTCCTTCTATCCTTTACATGCACCATACCTGGTGGTCTCCTGATGCTAGTGCACTCTACAAATTACAAAATCAGAGTGGAACATTAATTTGGGGAATATATGAAGACACTGGCTGTCTAAAATCACATTTTTTTTTGTATCATCTCAGGTAAGAAAAATGGCTCAACAGGACAAATCAGAGATCTGTCTCTGAATCAGTGCCCAATATCTGACACAAAGTACAGATCCCTACAAAACTTTTTGCCTGAATTCTTCACTTACCTTTGCGAGAAGTGCGGTGAGTTCTAGTCTCCTGTGCAGAGTTGTTTTCCATGTCGATAAGTAGAGAAACGTAGAGTAGAGGCCTCCTCTGCAGCATCTGAAAGATAAAGAATTTCAGCTTCCTTTAGAAAGGTTTTCACAGCTGCAGGTTATGGAAACTTTCAGTGGTCACCATCTGCAGCAGACTGGACGCGAGGCTTATTCAAATAAAAACAGAACCATTTACAGAAGTTGGTACTTAGTTGATAAGTTGCATTGCATGTAGATAGACTTTCCACAGAGAGAACTAGAGGACTAGTAAGATAGCCTTGGCAAGCCTTTGCTAAAACTAAATCTCTGCCTACATACATTATATTGATTTTAATATAGATACTAATAGTACTTGTGTACATAAACAATTATCATAGATAAATGTATTTCCTGAGAGCTATATTGACTGTAGATAAACAAGATAAAGTTTATTTTCTGAGGTGTTGATTTAACTGATTTAACTGTGTTAACATTACAGAGGCTATACTTTGTGATGCTGCGTATGCAATTTTACAGTTTTTCCCACAAATGTGTTTCTATCTTTTTTCTTAACGTCATGGTGGACAAAGGAAATGATAGAACATTTGCAATACATCATGTCCACCACAACGCGCACCCCTTGCACACATACCTCATATACAAGCGGAGATCTCCAGATCAGATAAATTATGATATACAGATGTGCTGAAAACTGCACTCCTCAAATGGCCACTTGGGGCTGGCTCCAAAAGCGAGTAAATCAGCAAAAGCATAAATAAAAAATGAGGTAAACAAGGGTACATCCATTTTAAACATAATGGCACAAGGCATCCTGTATATTGAATGTTCCACTCTCTGGAACCCTTCGAATATGGTGGCAAGTTGTGTTTTATGGGGATCACGCTGTATGCCAAGGTGCACTGAAGTGGTTTTGGTGGGACATTTTGGATGACTACTCAACATTGAAAATGAGTATAAATAACTTTTCAGTGGGGTAAACAAAACTAAAAAGATAGCTGGCGCCCTGGTGGCCTCATTGTTAAGAGACACATAACTGCAATGCCCACAATTCGAATCTTCAGATAATCCTTATCTGTCATGCATACAACTCCTCTTATGTGGCAGAATCGTTCATATTTATGACATTTATAGATGTTAGGCAGACAGAGTTGCTGGTGAAAAGCAGTTATGTGTTATCATCTATCTGTGTGAGCGCCAGCTTTAGGTGTTCAAGCAAGTCCTTTAATAAAATCCTGAATGTGCCAGTCACCCTCTTCACGGAGAGGGAGATTGCCAAGCATGTTTCCTCATTCACGGTAAAATTGCCCATCATATGTAGGATATGTTGTGTACTTCGCTTTGTGTCAGCTGGCTGTTGATTAGTTAGTAAAAGCTCTAATATGAAAGCACCACCTTGCCGCCTCTTTCTTGACCCTGTGCAGACTGTGTTGTGTACAGTTAACTGGTCAAAGAGAACCACATCTGCAAAGGCAGGCAGGTCAGACAGCTCTCCACTTGTCTGTCCTTTGAATTAAAGGAACTACTCTCCGTGTGCTCTCTGTCAGGAAGAAAAATAACAACACAGTGTTCTGGCTGAGTCACCAGGCGTAACTGTGATAAAGCACATCTGCACTTTCTGCTTCCAGGTCTAAGAGCAGGCTCAAGTCTCTCAGATTGAGTGGCTTTATATAAATACAGTCCACTATCTTAATGACAATAGTCATGACATGCCATGCATTATGGACTCAGGGTGTGCTGATGAATAATGCAGTAAGGTTTAATCAAATTGCCTCTGAGCTTGCTTACCTTCCTGCAGACCTGCACAACATGCTTCTGGGTTTTTGGTCTCCCATGGCAACGTCATGTTCTCAATCTCTCTCAAAACTTAAAGGATAGTTAGCAATAAGGTAACTTAGTCTATGTGAGCAAACAGGTTTATATTTACACAGGAACACAATAGGTCAAATGAAATTCCAAAACATACCTTTGATTTATTGTATTTAGATATATTTTCTGCATGAGTTTTCCTCCTTCCGCTCTGGCCATTTTTAAAACTCTATCACCCATCTTTGTCCTTCCCTTCATCCTGAAACTTTCCCATCTCCCTCTTGCTCTCAGCTGCTGGTCACTTTACATGTTACAGTTTACACAGGTTTGACTTTGGTGCTGAAGAACATGAGTGAAACCTTTTACCAAATCCTCAGTGGAGCTTTATCCTTCTTGTCCTTCTCTGTCTCCATCACATCTCTTCCCACCTCCTCACACACGTAAAAAGTATAAAACAAATTCTCTTGTTCTTCTGTCTGGGTCACTTCTCTTTCCACCCACCACCCCCGCACATACGCATCTTTAAAAAAAAAAAAAAGTCTCTACTTTCTTTTTCCCACAAAGTAAAATTTGTGGTTTCACACTTTAAGGGCAGTTGTTCGGGCTGTTTCCCGTTAACAGTGCAGCCTCTGACTTGCTTACTCTCCTCGATGGCTTCTCCAAATTCTTATCCTCCATCCCATTTTCAACACGCAGTCAAACTTCATGACTAAAGGGTGAAAACCTTACACATATGTCACATTTACAAGGACAACATGTCACATTTACGAGGAAAACATCCCGAGGGTTCTTTCAAGTTAAATAATTTGATTTCGTTGAGAGCCTATGCCCCAGGATGGCCTTAGATTACCATCTTTTCAACTCAGTTTGAATTCATTTTAAAAGGGCCACACTTATACATAGTTATGAGGTCATCAAGTGTCTAAAGAGATAATGCAAAACTGCAAAATCACCATTTTTCCCAATGTTTTTCATATTCTCCTGCTCCTCCCATCATAGTTTCGCACTCTATTCCTTTTTCAAAACTCAAGGTCAGCCATTACTCACGGAAACGACTGCTTTTCAACAGTTTGCCTCTTCTCTATAGATTTGTTTTAATCTGAAATTTGAATCGGTGCCCTTATGAGTGTTAAAAGGAAATGGGGGGCAGATATATAGTAATGTGCTCCCACACAGTAACAAATGACTTGAAGTGAAGTGAAGAACTTCCCGGTGCCAGAGCAATTCCAGCCTTCATATATCAAACTCAGACAGTTGACTTTAATTGAAGACCAATTCTTTTCAGAGAGGAAGAGATGGAACATGAATAACAATGCAGAGAGAACAGCAGGGTTCAGACCAATAGGCTAATGTCTTTTTGATGTGTTTATGGCTCCAGTTATGTGACGGGAAGACAAATTAAGAAAATTTGTTTCGAGAAATTAATGTTCATTAAAGATTTCTTTAATTTGAACCCTAGGAAGTTGTGAATGGTGAACCCAAATACACACAAAGCTGTATTTGTTTTGCAGTCTGACTAAAGACTTAAACAAGGTGGCGGGAAGGCCAAAAGGAAAAGAAAGCAAAAAAATAAGTGGAAGTTTGTACAAGACCTGTATAAACCCTGGACTCTTTGTATGATGCTTGACTGGTAATTTTATACAGAAATTTAGTGGAATCAACTACTAAATTAATGCAAAGTAAATGCATTTTGTCACTTATAAATTAATCCAACTGAAAATGTTTTTTGTTTTTTCAGATGCCTTCAGAACTGAGATGATCTTACTTGAGGTGTTTTAACTTTGATGCAAGGCATGCTGGGAAGAAGCCTGCATGCCAATGAGCTAACAAAGTTTCCAACTAACTTTGATTTGTTGATTTAAGTAATCAGTCATTTTAATCAGCCATTTAATCAACTGAGCTCAACATTTAAAGTTCTGTAAAAGTTAATTAAAGGATTAACACTTCAAACAGAAACATTTAATTACTACAACTGATTAGGAGATTTAGCAATGTAAAGGATTACAAACACATAGGTGATTCTTTTTTCTGCGTTCCAAAACTGAAGAACACAAGTTAACAAAACATTGTCACTTTTGTAATAATTCGCAGATTATCAGGATTTATTCATTTCATTGAAAGAATGCTGATAATTGAAGTTTCTTAGACCTGAAATTATTCTTTCAGTTTTGAGAGTACAGCAGCGACAGCCTCTGTGGGATGCTGCTTTGCTTTCGTCACAAACATCCAGCTACAGTGACAATCTTTGGCCTTGTTTTTGAAGGATCTTTTTGTAATTAATTAGCAGTGTTTTGGGATCAGTGCATATTTTCCACCAGAGACAAGTGCATTTACATAAACAGCTAATGAAATAAAAAACAGTGCAGACAAAATCACTGTGACATGTTTACAAAGCACAGCACCTAAACACTGGCGGAAAAGGATTAACAAGTTTGTTCAGTTTCAATAATATTGGTAAAAAGTTTTACAGAGGGACATTGAAGGCTAAAATTGACCTATTGCAGAGCCAGTACTCATCGGTGTGCAGTAACAGCAGTTGGTGAACACTGACTTTTTCTTCTACTTTCTAACAAGCTGCTGATTCTCTTTCCTGCCCTGTCCATCTGAGGTAATCTGGGTGCTTCAAAATGGCCCTGAATAAACTGTGTTACACTTCGTGAGGTCCAAAAACTGAGCTTGCTAAGGGGATTCAGGAGCATGTCTCACCCTGAAAAGTTTAGATCCCTGATCGACATGTTCTACATGATCCACACAGAATATGTCGACTCCCACATATTACACAAACCGGAATCACAGCAAAGTGTGAAATGGACACGCCGATCCACGACAGCAAAACATGAAATAACCACGCTTTGGCCTGTCTAGGCCTGACCGTTACACATTTTGAAACGTACACACACGTAAATGTCACGTGACGCGGGATCATGTGACCAAGGTCCCGCAACAGAGGCAATAATGGACATATTTTTGCAGTTAAGGAGACAGCATGGGTGGCAGGGAGGCATTATTCACAGACTGCAATGAGGGAAGATCAAGTTCGTATCCGGGTGTTGTTTTCTTTACTTAACCTCAACTATGTTGTTTTTCCTCAACCCAACCATGATTTTTGTACCTAACCCCAACCATTTGCTTATTTCGTAACGTAACCACATGTTGTACCTACATGTCTCATTTTGCTGTAAATCACACGGTTCTACACATGCAGTAGGTTTTACTTTTGTCAACCACAGAAAAACATGTAACTGTCATGCCTCGACAGGCCAAAGCGTGACTATTTCGTGTTTTGCTGCGATACCGCCTTGCATTACAGCATAATTGTTTTTTCACCACTTATTCTTGAGGAGCCAGATCTTACCTTCATCCGTTACTGGTTTATTTTCAAAATTTTAAAATTGAAGAAGAAATTAATTTGTCTTATTAACTGACATCAGCTGTCTCAGCTCTCATCTCTTGCTCCAATCCTCCTGTCACCTCTCTTCATGGTCTCCTGCAGTCTTTCTGAGTCTTTTCCCTTTCTGTCTTCTGTGCTTTTTCTCTCTTGTGCCTCCATAATCGGTTCCCTTTCATGTCTTCTTGTCTCTCTGTCTTCAACATTAACATTGCTTCTGTCAATTTCTCTCTCTGTCCTCTACTCATTGTGCTGTCTCTCCCTCCCTCAGTATTCACTGATGGTTGTCTCAATGACTTCCTGGTTGTCTCTCTTGCCAAAGTGTATCCAAAACCATTTAGTAAAATTATATACACCTTCTTTATTTCACCACTGAAATGTGTCTCAATACATAAACATAAGCCACACGTATTTTACACAATAATAGGCTTCTACATTGTGACACTATAATTATGCTGTTTTTTGTTGGTGTTAAATTGAGCCTGTCGGTTCCACTGTTATTGCCAAAGAACACACTACATCTCTGTGGTCCGCATTGTTTAAATATGATCCGGTCAGTCAGTTTTTGTTTGTGTTGAACAGTGCAGCGACATTCAAACTAATTGGGTTTTCAAATTATTAGGAACACCTCTCAGTAGAACACAGTGCAGTTCAACAGCACCAAAAAATGACAGCCCGCTAAAATTGAATAAAAAAAAACTAAGAGTTCTCTGAATCAGATTGATAACAACTGGACATTATAATCCTCATGGAAGGAGGATTTATTGCTGCCTTGTTGTATTATACTTAACACTTCACCTGTGGTTTAAATGGTGTGGCCTTCGTGGATTGTTTGATCCAGAGGCCAGCCTCCTGAAGTTCCAGGTTCTGGCGGTGGAGGAGAACCTTTGACAGCAGATACTTGTTCTTCCACAGCTCTTAAACATGACATTCTGTGTGTCGAGAACCAGTGACCATTCTTAGTTTGTGTTACAATTTGATGCAAGTTTCGGGTCCATTGCAAGTATTTTTCTCTTTGTACATTTTGTAATTAGCCGAGACACTGTATGTACAGCACGAAGCAGTGGAGGTGAATTGCTATTTTTGTTTATTCTGCTTTTTCCTGTTTAGTGTAGGGAAGATGGATTAGTGAATATCGTTGTGTTCATTGCCTTTGCTCCTTTATAAATTTGTCAGAAGACCCTTCAAGAAGAATTCATTTTGTTTGTTGTTTTGGCCTTTGGTTCACTGACTTACATTTTTTTGCATTAATCCCTACTCCCTGCTATTTGTCCTTATGTTGTCCTCTTCCATCCCTTGAACGGGACATAACACTCATATTGGATAGATGCAGCTTATATTAGCTATTTAGTTAACTCACTCAGGTGAAACCAGCTTAGCCGGCATCATCATAGACAACCACTATTTAATGTTGCGCGAATGCACAGGAGCTATTCTTAAGATGATGCCTGGGGAAGAATGGCATTCAACTACAAGTAGCTTGCTTGTAAAATTCTCTTTTTACCATTTTTATCATGCCTTGAGGGATTCAGCTGCTTGTCTGGTTTTATTTTATTTTGAACCAGCGTGTTCAGTCCAGATTTTGTAGTTATGACAGGATCATTCACTCCAACCACAGTAAAGCAATGATGCCAGTGATTAGAAGAGGAAGTTGGTTCTCTTGGAGTTGTCATAAATATTTCCAGCACCAAAGAGTGTAAAGTTATTGTAAGGCAGTTATTTCAGAGCTTTACATGACCTTGGTAACGTCATTGTTAGATACAGCCATTATTCTCGCCAGGATGATTTTTTTCTATTGGCAGCTAGTCTGAGTAACATAATAGTACCTTATAGTAATGTTTGCCAAAGTCCAACAGGCCACAAAGAGAACGCAGAGTCAATCAATGACAAGCTTTGACACCTTTGGAAGTCAAATTCTACCCAACCGGTACGAACCGAAGCCAGAACACCTGAAAACGTGAACGCTGATTTAGTGCTATGCCTGCAGATAAACACAAGTCTCAAACTGGCAGTGTGGAGCCGCAGCAGCTCTCAGTGTCTCCTGAGGACTGGAGTTGACATGTGCTGCATTTCCTGAACAAGGAGAGCTTTGATCTCTCAAGCAGATAATAACGTCCGCAAAAGGTTGGAATATAAATTCTACCAAAAGCTCACTGCTCCCCTGACTGTGTTCCCAGCCAGCAGTCAGTCAGATTTAAACTTCTCGGACTGAAAAAGGACGTCTGTCTAGTCTGCTGTCATTGTCTGAATGACCAAATACTTCTTGTTGTAATGCTATTGATGACTTAGTGCATGGTATTCAAGTCATTATTGAGCTGATGATAATTTATGATAAACACCTACAGCTTGGGTCATTTGTTTGGTCTGCAAGCCTCTGACTGGAAGCAAATCTCCTATTTTTTTTTAAAGGACGTTCCCACAGCTGATAGAAAGTGACCTCCCTTTTTCTGTCACTATTAAAGTGTCTGTACGAGCTCTGTAAGAGCTGGAGCGGGCATGTGTTTAAGCCTCTGTATTTATATAGTAATATTTGTCAGTAAATCTATAAATCCAGGGGTGTATTTGCATGCATGTTAATGGAGTGTGTGGGCGTGTGGTGGGACATTGTAAAATAATTTACTCAGCATGTGAGTATTATTTTGTGTGGATGATGCACAGGGTGGTTCTCAGCTTGGTGGTCTAAATGCAGTGGTCCTGTGTTCTTTTATTACTCATGTTGTGGGAACACAAATTTGTTCATACAGGAACAATGTGGATATTTCCCACCCTTTTAGGCACAACAAGCAAATCCCCACGATGTCAATCAATGAATTTTAGTCTAAAAACTGTTCTTAAAGTTGTGGTAAAGGTACGGTAAGTCTCCAGGAAATGATTCAGTGTGCTGAAAGTGTGAAGTGATGGAAACATCACTGTATGTTTGGTGTAAGGGAGAGAGACAGTGAGAGAGTGTGTAGTCATCTGCAACATACATCTTCTCAGATCTTAAATGTGCATTCATATTTTCGCAACAAGTGTGTGTTGTTTACACTATCTTTCACCCGTTCATGTGTGTGCATCCATGTGCTTATTATGCGTGTGTTAATCATTTTAATTGGGTCTTCGTGTGTGTACATCTGTGTGTCTATGCTGTATATGTTAATGCATGCAAGGATGATACAATTACAGAGTATGTGTTAGCACATGTCCAACACTGTGTGTGTGTGTGTGTGTGTGTGTGTGTGTTAGTCATTGTTAATAAGGTCCCAGTGGGTGATCCACAGGAATAAACAGCCAACAGTGAGCGCTGAGATTAAAGGTGAGGTGGAAGTTCCATTATCAGCACTACTGCAGCTCCATCAGAAGAACTGGGTCCTGGGTCTCAGTGGCAAATCCTGCATAATTTCATGTAAAGAGATTTCACACACTCACACATAGAATCAGCAACCAATCATATAAAATCTAGGTTTATCATCTTGTTGGGAAGACCCTCCTATATCTGGTTTATATTCAGCACTATGAACAGATGTAAATTGCTTAGCCACAGAGAGGACTTATTTTCAATTGGCCAGTAGAAATGCTAAGTTGTAAAACAGGACATTGTAGATATTGGTCCAATCAAGAAAGAGAGTTTGTCAATATAATTTAAATTGCTGGTAACAAAAGTATGCAGCACTACTTACTCACAAAATTAGTAGTTAGTTACTGTTGCTGCAGAACACGGTTGAGAAGAACTTAATTTACTCAAATGCAGAATTCAGAAGCAGAAAGTTAAAAGAAAACAGTGTTTGCTGACTTTAGGCTTTGATACACAGGTGTTCAGCCAGAGACAAGCAAACAGTCAAAAAGGGGACAGGCTAAGGTGAAAGACAAGGAAAACAGAACAAGACACCAAAATCCATGAAGACAAACACTAGAAAAAGGTTAAACATTGAGTATAAAGACATGGCACAGAGGGCGGGGTGTACACATTAAATACAGCTTAAATAGGGGAGTAGGGACAATGAGACAGGTGGAGCAAACAACACAATGGAACAAAAGAAAACATGACCTTGTCAAAGAAGCAGGTGCTGAGATTACCACCCAGGCAGCAGCAGAAATCCAGGATGAGTTCTGGGTCCATGATGTTACAGGAGTAGATGATCTCCTGGACCAAACCTTAACGTGTTTGATTGAGGCCACATGAAGCACAGGATGAATCTTAATGGATCTTTGAAGGAGGAGCTGCATAGCTACCACCTTAGAGATGGGAAAGAGTCCCATCAAATAGGCAAGCTTGCAGAATTCCAGACACAGGGAAAGGTTGTGGATGGAAAGCTTTTGCTAGTTGCTGGGTTTTGTAGCTCGGTTTGCTCTGAGCCGAGTTCCCATGCAGAACCTGGTGACCCAATGGTGTGACACCTTCCAATGCATGATTGGGAAGGTGGCAGGGAACAACAGAGGCAGAGCCACTGAGAGGGGGAGATACCAGAAAATGAACATAATAACGTGTTAAGAGGAAATTCTACCGAGACAACTTGCAGGTTTTGGGCGATCATGCAGCAAACACCATTTTCCAAATCCTCATTTAGACATTCAGACTGACCATTACATTGGAGGTGATAGCTGGAGTGAAATGTCACCTCGTGTCATACTATTTGGTTAAATGCACAAACATTTTGGTTGTAATACAAGGCCCAGACTAATGACATTTACAACATCCAACTGGTGACCAGCTTGTGTTGCTGACAAAAAGACTGGGTGAGGTTCTTTGTTAGGTTTCTAAGGGCATGGTTTAAGTTCTTATCCATATCAAATCCATATCAGCCACACTGAAAGATGTAAAAGTCACCAAACCATAGGACCAATGGTCTTGAGCAGTCCATTTTCAGCCCCCCAGAGCTGGACTTAATTAGCTTATCACAGATATGTTGTTAGTGGTGTATATGTTGGCCTATGAATAACAACAAAATGCAATACATAAATGCTAACATTATGTTTGAAATGTCACTTTTTCTATGCAGTTGAGAAATAGTCATGAATACATAGTTTCCCTACCAGAGAGGAATGACAATTTATTTATTGTTTTAAGTTCCACTCAGTAGCATCTACTGAGTGGAACTTAAAACAAACACACTTAAGGGATCTGATTAAATAAAAAAGATTGCATGTTTTTGTAAACATCTAAATGTATTTTCTCAGAACAGCTTCTCAAACAATATGACTGTAATAATGTATTGTTAAACTGTAGCATATTAAAGACTTTAGATCCGCAGGCCTTTACGCTATTTGATAGCATAAAAATACATTTCCTTTGTTTTTTTTGTTTTTTTACTTGGCATGGTGTGTCTCTTAAGGTTTAAAAAGACACAATCCTTTTGTTCCACATCACACAACTAAAAAAGCTGCCTGTGAAAAGCTTTTTGTCTTCCTGCATGTATTCTAGCAAGTTGAAGTCATAAAAGCTTTGGGACAATGTGGAATCCATTGATGTTTTTAGGGCACACAGCCAACAGAAGAGGGCATGACGTGTATAGGTTCACAAAGCATTGTGCTAAAGGCTCACTACTGTTTTCATCCATCATAATTGCTTTGGATGCACTTCTTCTGTGTGCCCCTCGGTGGAGCTGGCAGTGTGGTCATGTTACAATAGTGGTTATAAAGTTATACTTAAACAGGGTAAAACATTGAAGAGTTGGTGGGTCATATCTGTAACAATAAATTGAGGTCATTCCAGCAGGAGAAAGTAGATGTTAACATGTGCAAAAGCAACACAGTTTTCTGTCAATTGCTGCCTGGTGATTGGACTTGCTGCACAATGGACATTGGGAGTATAATGGAATCACTTGAAAAGAGCTAAATACTCAGTAAACTATCCCCAAATTATTTTTAAAGCCAGCCACCATTATTATATTTTACTACTTACTGAAGCTTTGAAGTTTCTTCCCTTCAGGTAATTTCACACAAATGTCAGAGAGCAGTGTGGGTTTTCCCCCCAACATTTCCTCTGGGCACGCTGACCTGGAAAATCTGCTCATTCTAGCCACTTTGATGCCTCAGCAAATCTGGCAATGGGATTGATGCCTGAGGGCACATCATCACAAAATGCTATATCTGTGTATGCTGAATTCGCTTACCTACAGAAGCTACAAAAGTTGATAGAGAGCCTTTGCCCAGGGCCATGAAAATATAACTGCATCCTCTGGTTAGGAGTGCGAAACAAAGCACCCCAGTACTTACTCGGTGGAGATGTCGGTCATAGTGGAGCTCTGTGTGTCTACTTACTGTAGTTTAGATGGGTAGATGGTTTCTCTCGTCTAAAATGTGGACTGCGACACATTTATGATCCCTCTCGGCCTCTTAATGGCTTTTTTCATTAAAAGTAGTCACTACATTTTGAAAAGTGCATCACATTTTGCAAAACTACATACTGTTGCTCATTCAAGTAAAATAAAACTAGATTAAATTTAAGGGCATATTCAAACATCTGGACACTGGACACAAAGCTACACTTATATGTGATGTAAATGTCCTGGTGCTTGTGGTGAAAAACAAACCCAGTAAGAATTATCACCCAACTATGCAGTTCCCCTCAGTTCTACAGGGACTTTTAGCTTCTTTCAGTGAATTGTTTTGGTTTAATAGCACCCAATTTTACAGTTAATGTTACAATCAGACAACAAATATCACCCCAAAAATAGTTCCAGTAGATTTTATATCTTCATTTGTCTTGTATGTCTGCAACTGTTTGTTAACACAATATTGTATGTGCAGCTTGTTCTGTTGCCCTCAAGTAATCGAAAATATAATATTGTTGTCAGAAAGTCCAAAAACTTATACATTTTTTGGCATACAAGAAATTGGAGCTTTAGAAGGGGAGAATGTTTCATCTGCTATTCTAACACAATTCAGTCGAATTAACGTCAATATCAAATAGTTTCCCAAATTTAAATAAACTAGCAAGCCAGTAGGGGCAAACCATATGTAGACCATTAGAAGTCTGGTGTTACATGATATCTGAGCATGAAGCCCAAACAAGAAATAACAGCCCGCAAGTTACTTACTTACAAATACAACTTTTTAGTTGCTCTTTTGATGATTTAGTTTGATTATAGATTCAAGTCCATGTTCAAAATGTACCAGGTTGTGGACTTTGTTGTGGTTCTGTGTCAAATAAATGCTGTGTGATGATTGTCACTGAATTGATGTGTTTTACAGAACAAAAGTGAGCTGCGGGAAAAACGGAAAAAAAAAAACAGATCACGGAAATGAAGGAGATGTTAGACATAGGCTTAACGTTTGGAACAGTGGAGCACGAATGAAAAGGACAGAGAGATTAATGGTTTAGAGAAAGTGGTGGTAGAATGAGAGCAGTGTCTTGGCTTATGTCCAACAGGTACCACAGGGCAAAATTAATCTCTATGTCCTCACACACAGCCTTTAAAATCAGAGGCGGGCAGCTGATGAAACCAGCCGCTGAACATCCAAGAGAGAGTGATAGAAGTAATAAACGTGATAAAAAAAAATGGGCAGGGTGGTGAGAGGAGGATAAGAAACGGAAGAGATAAAGTAGCAGCAGAAAGAGCAGGAAATGGGGTGAAAGAGCCGAAGAAAGTGGAAAGAAAGAGCTAAAAGAAAACAATATAGCAGAGTTCTGATGGAGATGATATATCAATAAGAGGCTGAATTGGGGCTTTCCATCATGGTTTGTGAAAATAAGACCACCTTGGGCGTGAGCCGAGCATACAATCTATACATGGAAATGGGAGAAAGAAAATGCTGAGGAAGCAAATACTGACACCACTGTCCTGCAGAAGCCTGGAATTTCTAATGTTCAATTTGCAGAGAAAACTTTCAGGACCTCCAGGTACTTGCCAATTGTGGCTAAGTCTGTTGAAAATTATGTTTTATTGAATCAGCACAAATAGTGCAGTGCCCATTGAAAACAGCCTGATTGGCAGGTTTGTGCGATTGCTGCGAAGCTTTCTTGAGAATAGCTCGCTGTGGACGGAGGTGGAGGCACACTTAACTACATCCACTGTGATGCGCTCTTGATCTGTGGCTGCACTCTGCAACTCTGCCCCCAATGCCCTTTCAAGCTGGAAAAGATGGAGTTGGGAGCCAGGATGTGGAAAATGATTTAAATAGCCCATTTTAGGATGGACATTTAAACAATAATAACAATCATGTTTTTTGTGAGGCATTAAAGTTACAATCTGCATCCACATTTTCTGAAAAGTTGACATTCATCCTCGAGGACAACACTCTGTTCACTTTTAAGACATTGTTACCACACATTGTTTTTAATCATTTTTTCTGGGGTGGAGAAGGTGATAAGATACAATTTATTGTCAATGCTGCTTCTGCGTGTGTACCACCCAATACTGAGTCTGACAGGCAGTCGACGAGGAAAGGAAAGTTGCAACATGCATGCAAGTGAGCGCCGGTTGCCTTATTTTATTAAAAATGATTAATCTATGTCGAGATATGCAAGGGACAAACATTCATACATACATACAGTGCATCCGGAAAGTATTCACAGCGCTTCACTTTTTCCACATTTTATGTTACAGCCTTATTCCAAAATGGATTAAATTCATTTTGTCCCCCTCAAAATTCTACACACAATACCCCATAATAACAAAGTGAAAAATGTTTGTTTAAAATTTTTTGCAAATCTATTAAAAATAAAGAACGAAAATATAACATGTACATAAGTATTCACAGCCTTTGCTCAATACTTTGTTGAAGCACCTTTGTCAACAATTACAGCCTCAAGTCTTTTTGAGTATGATGCTATTAGCTTGTCTCCTATTTTTGGGCAGTTTCTCCCATTCTTCTTTGCAGGACCTCTCAAGCTCCATCAGGTTGGATGGGGAGTGTCGATGCACAGCCATTTTCAGATCTCTCCAGAGATGTTCAATCGGGTTCAAGTCTGGGCTCTGCCTGGGCCACTCAAGGACATTCACAGAGTTGTCCCGAAGACACTCCTTTGTTATCTTGGCTGTGTGCTTCGGGTCGTTGTCCTGTTGGAAGATGAACCTTCGCCCCAGTCTGAAGTCCAGATCGCTCTGGAGAAGGTTTTCATCAAGGATGTCTCTGTACATTGCTGCATTCATCTTTCCCTCCATCCTGACTAGTCTCCCAGTTCCTGCCGCTGAAAAACATCCCCACAGCATGATGCTGCCACCACCATGCTTCACCGTAGAGATGGTATTGGCCAGGTGATGAGCGGTGCCTGGTTTCCTCCAAACATGACGCTTGGCATTCAGGCCAAAGAGTTCAATCTTTGTTTCATCAGACCAGAGAATTTAGTTTCTCATGGTCTGAGAGTCCTTCAGGTGCCTTTTGGTAAACTCCAGGCGGGCTGTCATGTGCCTTTTACTGAGGAGTGGCTTCCATCTGGCCACTCTACCATACAGGCCTGCTTGGTGGAGTGCTGCAGAGATGGTTGTCCTTCTGGAAGGTTCTCCTCTCTTCACAGAGCAACGTTGGAGCTCTGTCAGAGTGACCATCGGGTTCTTGGTCACCTCCCTGACTAAGGCCCTTCTCCCCCGATCGCTCAGTTTGGCCGGGCGGCCGACTCTAGGAAGAGTCCTGGTGGTTCCAAACTTCTTCCATTTACGGATGATGGAGGCCACTGTGCTCATTGGGACCTTCAATGCTGCAGAAATGTTTCTGTACCCTTCCCCAGATCTGTGCCTCGATACAATCCTGTCTCAAAGGTCTACAGACAATTCTTTGGACTTCATGGTTTGGTTTGTGCTCTGACATGCACTGTCAACTGTGGGACCTTATATAGACGGTGTGTGTCTTTCCAAATCATGTCCGATCAACTGAATTTACCACAAGTGGACTCCAATCAAGTTGTAGAAACATCTCAAGGATGATCAGTGGAAACAGGATGCACCTGAGCTCAATTTTGAGTGTCATGGCTGTGAATAATTATGTACATGTGACTTTTTCATTTTTTATTTTTAATAGATTTGCACAAATTAAAAAAAGAAAAACGTTTTCACGTTATCATTATGGGATATTGTGCGTAGAATTTTGAGGGAAAAATGTATTTAATCCATTTTGGAATAAGGCTGTAACAACAAAATTGTCTCATTTCTCCTCCTTGGAAAGGGTTCAGAGATGCTACTCATCCTTCAGGCTTAAACTAAACAACCTTCTTCTGACATGACTTTTGTTGATCGGAGTCTTGCGTTCTTCATTTTGCAAATTATTAATCTGTGAAGTTACTTTTTTTTTTATCTGTTAGTGAACAAAGCTCAATGTATTGATCTTCTGATGGGGTGTTATCTTTTGGTCCGGCCGATCATAGTTTGAGGAAACTGGATCAATTGTATCAAAAATGTTTTAGAGTGCGATGCACCACCTACTTAGAAACCTACAGTCTAGTCATGAATACTAAGAAAGCATCTCTTTGCTCAAAATAACTATTTGACTTGTGACACACTTAGTTCTGATGCGAGTGGTACCTTTATTATAGTCAGCAATGTTCTGCTGGAAAGTTGAGGTGCAACTGTATGTAAAATAAGTGATAAATAGCTGCAGGTTGAAATACTTCAAATGCTGATGAAATAATCAAATTCACCTGATGTCATCTGAATGCTGCTTCAAAAAAAACAATACCACTCAAGGAAATCTGACCTTTGCATAAAGGAGTTAATGCAGTGTCACTAATGTTCTTTATTTTGACTGCTGACCAATAAATAGTGCAGAATCTGAAATATGTCTGATTCTAAAATATGTCAGAACTTTAAATATGTCTTGTACTGTTCTAAAATAATGCAACCTTATTAAATAAGCTCCTGGTCACATCTTTCATTACTATGCGGTTTCACATTCATCTCGAGTGACCACTTGTGAGGCAATCCCAGTTCTGCATGCAAACAAAGACATACATAAACATGTAAATAACCAAGTGAATAAACATGTAATCAGGAACAGTAACATGAGGAGAGGAGTCATTGTTGTTACCACAAAGTTAGTGCTCTTAAATAAATTGAAGAAATCAGTCTGCATCCCAAATCCACTTCTTTTATTTTCATGAAGCACAACAGGTTGTTAAAAAGTGCTGTGTGAATAAACACTAATATGATAAATATGATCAATGTAGATCTGCCTGAAAGCCTTCAGACCTGTACCCACATTTATTGCATTTAAGAAAGTCTATTGGGGAAAAATAGTTTCACATTTATAGTAAGAATAATATGTGTATGAACGCAGCAAATTCATGTCTTGTGTGACAGAGACAACTAATCTGATGACAAAAGTAACCAATAAAAAAATTGTATTCAGAAAAAATGAAATACATTAAATGTAAACTCATTCTTAAAACTCCTGAATATTCAATAACAAACTGTTTTTCATTTTCAACCCAGGCCCTATCAGACTCAACCTGTTCAGACTCAGATTACATATGAATTCCAGAGGATTTGAGAGGCTCAGATGGATAAATCAACAATACCTTATAAAAAAAAAAACTTGGCAAGTTGGTTGGGGTTCTACCACAGTCGTGGGTCTGATGTGTATCAGAAATTAGAGACAAAAGCAAAGTATAAACCCAGGTATTTGAGGTTTTTGGTGAAAACGAGGGTAGACAGCTTGTTTTTTTTTTTTTAGTAACTAAACATCTAGTTTGCAGCTTGTAAGTAAATCTCTCATAATTTCAGAATTTCCAGGTGCTCGGCAGAATCACACAGGATATTTTTCCTAATAGATATTTCTATTACTCATCCAGAGGACATCAGTTGAGTGGGTGGTCCCTCAATGTGGTCCAGGACTTATTTGCGTCTGAACTGCTAAATGAATGTGTTAATATGCATCTCAAACCACCGCTAAATATGGTCTAAGCAAACAGGCTATCCAAGTGTGCTCAATATGTCTTGGGTGCATTCACACCTGTACTTAGAGCTGTCCACTTGTGATTGGATCACCAAAGATACCTTTCAATGCTATGTGTGAACAGGGCGTGTAGTAACCATCGCAGGTCATTTTTTTATTTGCATCAATTTTAGTGAAGTCCAAGTCAACAGTAGAAAGAGGGAAGATGACTTAAATAGAGGAGCTAAATAACCAGTAATTACAATAATTTTAAGTGTTCGTGGTTCCCTGTGGTTCATTTGCTTAACCTGAGCCATTTAAAAATAACTCGATTTGTCAATTCACACTATTTTGACACAATTCAATTTTTGGCTGCGAATAACCACATTCAGTGTTTTCTCTCAACATAATGTATGAAATGTAAATACATTTGATTTCCAACAACTAAACAATGACTTATTGGAAATACAAGCTGTGACACCGATCCCCTGACCAGCAGTAATATGAATACCAAGGTGATCAGCAATCCAAAAACTGTAATGAGGACAATTCAAAATACATTTCCATATTACTCTTATCCTTTGCTTTGTTTGTTATAGCCTACCCTTGTTTTACTCATTGGATTGAGGCTGTGGCTGCAGCGGCTTGAGGCCCTCTTCACAAAGCTGAAAAACTTTGATTTATGTACTGTTGGTTCAATGGACTTCAGTGGCCATTAAGTCTGTTAGTGCCATCAGTTACAGCTGCCAGGAGGGTTGGGAAGGTCAAATGTAATGGCCTTGACAGTGGAGAGAGCCCATAATGTTTAGACAGAGTAATGACACACACACACACACACACACACACACACACACACACACACACACACACACACACACACACACACACACACACAAACACACACAAACACACACTGGATATCCTGTGCATTGTGAACCACAAGTACATAGGTGATTTATTATTCCCCTTGATCATTTATTCATAGAGAACTTACTGTCAGATCTAAGGTGAAGGACCAGGCAGGATTATTTTTAGTTGCAGCATAATGAAACACCAGACTGGGTTTATGTCACTGGACATCAACCAGAACAGGGGGCCTGGTCCAATATACAGGGGAGTTCAAGCACAAAGCAGAAAAGTAAGCAGAGTTCATCATTTGTACTCTGAGCATTTTTTAGGCCGAAAAAAAAAAAAAAGAATCCAACCCTGTTTCCGAAAAAGTTGGGACAGTGTAAAATGTAAATAAAAAAATAATGCAATGATTTGCAAATCTCATAAATGTCATAAACCCATATTTAATTGCAAATAGGCCAAAGACAACATATCAAGTGTTGAAAGGGACAAATTGTATTGTTTTATGTACAATATATGCTCTATTTGGATTTGATGTCAGCAACACGTCTCCAAAAAGTTGGGACAGGGGCAACAAAAGGCTGTACAAGTTTTAAAATGTAAAAAAAAAAAAAACACCTGGTGGAACATCTCAACTAAACAGGGTAATCTGGTAATAGATCAGTAACGTGATTGAGTATAAAAAGAGAATTACAGAGAGGCAGAGTCTAGTAAAGATGGTGAGAGGTTCATCATCTACGGTTCATAATATTATTAAAAGATTCAGAGAACCTGGAGAAAAATCTCTGTACGCAAGGGACGAGGACGGAAACCAATATTGAATGGTCATGATTTTCAGGCCCTCAGGCGGCACTGCATTAAAAACAAACACAATTCTGTTGTGGGAATCATTGTCTAGGCTAAGAAATCTTATATAAACATGATCCAGAATCACCGCCAACTTCTCTGGGCCCGAGCTCGTTTAAGATGTGAGGTGAAGTGGAAAACTATCCTGTGGACTGATGAATGAAAATTTGAGATTCTTTTTGGAAATCATGGACGCTGCATTCTCTACACTAAAGATGAGAGAGACGTTTGAACTTGTTATCAGCGCTCAGTTAAAAAGACAGCATCAGTAATGGGACAGGGGTGCATTAGTGCACATGACATGGGTAGCTTGCACATCTGAGGAGGAACCATGAATGCTGAATGATATATTCAGGCTTTGGAGCAACATATGCTGCCATCCAGACAACGTCTCTTTCAGGGAAGGTCTTTCTTATTTCAGCAAAACAATGTCAAAATGCATTCTGCACATATTTCAAGAGCATGATTCTCTAGTAGAAGAGTCCGGGTGCTAAACTGGCCTGCCAGCAGTCCAGGCTTGTCTTCAATTTTAACAAATTTGGTGCATTATTAAAATGAAAACTATAACAAAGGAGCCCTCGAACTGTTGAGCAACTAATATGTCATGCAATAATAGGACTTTTATCTTCCAAACTCCAGAAACTGGTCTCCTCAGTTCCCCAACGTTTACGGAGTGTTGTAAAAAGAAGTGATGCAAAACAGTGGTAAACATGATCCTGTCACAACTTTTGGAGACGTGTTGCTGGCATCAAATTCAAAATAAGCACATATTTTACATAAAACAACAACATTTCACAGTTTCAACACTTGAAACGTTATCTTTGTCTATTTGCAATTAAATATGGTTTCATGAGATTTTCAATTCATTGCATTTTGTTTTCATTTACATTTGACACAGCCTCCCAACTTTTTGGGAAACAGGTTTTTTTAATTTATTTTTATTTTATATGTACTGTATTAATCCCCGAGGGGAAGCCAGAGAACCCGGAGAGAACCCACGCAAGCACCGGGAGAACATGCAAACTCCGCACAGAAATGCCCAGGACTGGATTTGAACCCTGAACCCTTTTTGCTGTGAGGCAACAATGCTAACCACTGTGCCACTGTGCCGCCCAAAACAATATATAAAACGTATGTATAAAATGTATAAAACAAACACATTTTTTTTTTTTTTTTTTTTTTTTTTTTTTGAGGGCTTTTTGTTTTCTACACTGTCTTCAACAAAAGTTATTTAAAATGTACCCAGTCATGAGAGTAAATGTGAGAGCCAGACTGAATATTCAACACCATCCCAGATTATCACTAATAGGCTTAACAGCCAAGTCATAAACCATGACATGATGTCTTACAGTCATACGGAGAAATATTCATGAAGCAAGATCGAAACACTTATTTATCCAATTAGGCTGCTTAACGGAGCTAGAGATGTATGAATAAAATGGATCAGCTATGAGAATGGGTTAAATTATGAATATGTGAAACAGAAAGTGAGTGAAAAGAGCTCAGTTCACAATTTACAAACACAGCAACTACAATCTGTTCTATACCATAAGTATTTGGACAGTTGCAATTTTGTTTTTTCTGTTCTTTAGGCTCTGTTTCAGAACATTTGAAATACAATAATGGATACTACTGTAAAGTGCCATGTGTCAGCTTGTGTGTGTGTGTGTGTGTGTGTGTGTGTGTGTGTGTGTGTGTGTGTGTGTGTGTGTGTGTGTGTACAAGCCTGAACCTCCTGGAAAAGTATGTCGGCTT
Organism: Embiotoca jacksoni; assembly: GCF_022577435.1. Classification (NCBI taxonomy): domain Eukaryota; kingdom Metazoa; phylum Chordata; class Actinopteri; family Embiotocidae; genus Embiotoca; species Embiotoca jacksoni. Next base: position 20,193,592 of record NW_027185403.1, read on the forward strand.
CCTCCTGCGTGAAGTTGGATGGCGGTGCCGGTCCACTCCTTCTTCAGTGATTATAAACTGAGAGTCCGCCGTGCCACAGTGATCTTAAAGGGAGTTAAAGGGACTGATTTGATTGGACATGATTGAAGTCGTCAGTGGCACACCTTCTAATGATCTATTCCTCCAACTTCACCATGTCACCATGCTGCTTCAGAATTACGCTTGTGTTCACCAAAATACACATTTACCACTCTGACTTGTGCTCCTTCGCATGTGCTAAAGGCTGAGGCGGATGCAAATAGGGTCCAAAGAGCCTGCTGATGTCTGTTGGTCCAACACTTCAGGCAGTCATTGACTGCAAAGGATTTTCAACTCAATATTAAATATAATGCTTTTGTTTGACTTCATGCGTATCTGGCCAATTGCTTTTAAACTCCTACATTTAGAAAATGTAGGCTTTCACCTTGATGTAGTATTCATTATTTCATTTTGAAACTTGCTGGACTACTTTTGTCTTGGTGAATGATCAACCAGCTGGGAGAAAATGAAACACTATCCTTTGGTGAATAAAAGAACGAAGAGAGAAAAGTGTCACCTATTCAGTTTTACCTGAAAAAGAAGGGTCATCCTTTTCTACCTTCTAATTAAAAGCCGGGACGGTGGCATTTTCTCAGCAAATAAAGGAGATGAAGAGCAGCATTTGGTTTCTGTATGTCAAAAAATGGTATAAGTAAAAATGATTAAAACCATTATTATGAAAAATACATGTATGAATGATGCTCATTGACAATTCTAAGTGGAAAGCTGCCCTCACAATTCTGATCTGTGATCTGATCCAACCATGTAGAATACAAAGAAAAGCGAATGGTTTAGATAAAAATGAAAAATGCTGCCAAAACAGCTGTTTAAAAAAATGATAAAGCAGATTGACAAATGTGTGGAGACATGATGGGGATTTTACACTACTTACTGTTATGTAAACATACTTCTTTGGAGGATTACTAAACTCACCTCTTACCTTTTATGTCTGTGAACGCAACGTGCCACATTTGTTCCTTCGACATATAATTGTATGTAGATTATCAAAATTTAAGTGACGGCAAACATTTTTATCTAAGAACATTTCCTTCATTCCAAGTTCCTCAAAAGGACGTGATCCCCCCCGTTATCTCAACTAAAGAGAAAATACACAACTGTTCTTTATGAAATTGAACTATTTTGTAAAAAAATAATCCTAATGCCTGAGCTTTAATGAAATTCATGTTGCAACTATGTAAGCAGGATGGCTGAGCGGTCTAAGACCCTGCATTTGTGCAGATGTGGGTTCAATTCTTATTTCCGATCACAAACGTTTTCACTAGAACAGCTTCTGCTTCACCAATGTGATTGCTAGGATGTGTCTACCTTTGTCCAACGTGTTCTTCAACACAAAGTATGATCAAATAGCTCAGAGACTTCGTCTATAACAACAATTTTATAACAAATAGTTCCGACCCAGAGATCTGATTGGTCAACTGAACATTTGGAACGTGTTCAAATCATCATGACATCACACCCTGCTCATCACCAGAAACATCACTTCGCCTTCTCAACGGCAATATAGAATTATAATTGAATTTCATACAATATGCAATATAATGTTGTTTTTACTTGTTATAGGTCTATTAAATGTGACCCATTTGGCAAAATCGGGTCTCCTTTGGTCCTTTTTTGTTGCTCCGAGCACCCGTACTGTAACACCACAGATAGTCTCGCACTTAAAATCCTAGCGGCAGCGTCTAGCTTCACCAGTTTGGTTTTAACACATGACACGGTGTTAAAATCGTAAAAATACGAGTCCATCAATATCTTTTTTTCACTTATTATATCTTACTTCCAACAAGATTGAATAAATACAGCACATATAAAAACAAAACTGCTTAGCTAGCTCAGTTTGAGAAACGATCTAGAAAGCAACACAATGGACTAGAGCTTGTCTCTGTTGCTAGGGTCGATACTAAGGGCCGGTCTACTTCCTGGAGTAGTAAACATTGCAAAAAATAACATGAGACGTGACTGATTGTTTTTCAGTTTTTAGTCACACCTCATGTACAATATTACCATGGAAATTGAGATCACACTAACGCAAAGACTTATATTATGAGAGTGAATGTCTCAATATGAACACATTTTGATTATATAATTGATTTAGTTGGTAACCTCATGTTTAATCGCAATATAACACGAGAGGGTGTGCTTTGACATCATTATTGGCACGACAGTGATGCGGTCAGGACCGAGGCGCTTGAAGTGTCATATTGCTTAAACAACAAATCTATGCTTGATTTTGATCTGGCCGCTATTGTCCTCAAAGTCTCCTCGTGCAGTGATACTCTGCTCCGGGACACTACTGTGATGCTTGGAAAGCTTGCTTGAACTCCCGTTCTGTAGGCATGTCAGGCAACATCTGCAACTCATGCTGGATCTCCTCCACCCTGTCAAAAGAAAGGAAACAGAAAGAAGTTACAGGGAGTAAAATCAGGAGAAGGGGGTGGTCCGGTGCCGCAGAACGTCACAGTGGAACAAATTCACGGCACACAACTTGGTGAACATCAAAGGAAAAACAACAGCATGCTCTCAGTTGCATTCCTGATTTGACAGTGAAGTTCTGACACTTCTGAAATGTGAATGACAGTCAAACCTCAACCAGCATATGTCTTCATTGCTGTAGGCTCTCTGAAGTATTTCAAGGATCTCCTTTGCCCTTTTCCCTAGTTTGACAGAACATTTTACATTGACTATCTGCTCAAGTTTCATGTACAATTTTACAGAAAACTCAACAGCATATGTAGAAAAGTTGTATACATCCTTTGTACATCCAGAGGGGGCTGCACAGAATCTGTAACCTCAAATGAGAACTGGTTGGGACTGCAGAGAAAATTAAATAAATTTGAATTTGCGCGTAAGATTTGAACAGTCCAGTCCACTCGGAGGCTGCATGCTGCGTGAGTTGCTTCAGCATGAAGCAACTGCAACTCCAACCCAACTGTCAACACTGGTGTCGCATTGGGGGTCTTGTAGGCACACGATTTTGAATACGAAGAAGAATGAATGCTCTAAAAAAAAAAGACAATAGCTCTGCTTCTGTTGCATTGATTTTAATCCTTTTGAAAAAAACAAAAAAAACACCCATCTATTGTGAGCTAAATCAGTACTGTTCAAATTTGGACAGATTTGACTATACGACAAATTGTATTTATAACGCTTGGATTAGTTTAAAATTGAGGTTGCATGGCTGAGGTTGCATGGTGAGATCAATCAATCCCTTATATTTCCATTAAAAAACAGATTTGTAAATAATTACTTATTTAGAACACAACGGGACGACTCCAATGAACACTGTATATGGAATCCATCAATAAACCTTGGATTGCTAACAACCACCAGTCAATGTAAACATATGTTCTTACGGATACCACACACACACACCACACACACACACACACACACACACACACACACACACACACACACACACACACACACACACACACGTAATGAAATGCAATAAATGAAGTTGTGAAAAATCCTGAAAGATCCCAACCTCTCAGGCGCCACAGAAGGTAATCTGCAGGATGTCAGGAGGGAAAAGAGCCTGATCCACATATAATAAAGATGATGTGAATCAATACATCAATACATCAATACATACATCTGACAGCTCTCGTGTTGTTGTACGAAACCCATCCACCTCTGCATAACTGCAAAGCTCCAGTGAAGTTGGAGGAAGAGGAGGGCTGTCATTTGACTGTTCATGCAGCTTTCTCAAGGGTACCATCTGACATAGCAGGCTCAGGAGTCTCCAACACAGCTCCCGCAGAGACAGCAGTTCAAACATGCTTGTCAACATTTATCTCCAGTCGTCCTTGTCTTTCACGTCTTTGCTGTCATTCTTGTTACCTGCAGTTAAATAATGCAGAAACTCCATCAAAGAAACAATGACTTGTAGTTATGGGCTATGTTCCGACCTGCAACCATCCAACCATTCACGATATGCCTCGAGTACACTCTGAACCCGCGAGTGACTCTGATTTGGAGCTGTCAATCAGCTCGTGTTTATTTTGGATCTATATACAACAGCTCTGATTCAGAACAAGACTGCCGTGAAAAAAAAAGATGAAAGTCTAACTCTCAAGGAGACATATGTGGAACATTAAACCTGTTTATAATGATCTGCGTCTGTAGCAGTGAATCTACTCAACCTGTCTGACTCATTAGTAGTGCCTGAGGCTCGGAGTGAACTCTGCCAAGATATGTCCTGTGTCCTGCGTTCTGAATTGTACTACTGTTGCGCGTATATTTAGTGCAACAGTAGTACAATTTTAGAACATGTACAATTGGGACATAGTTCTTCATTATATAAATGTGTCGTATCCGTCGCAATCCGTAGCGCAACGTTTGTAGTTAAAAGAAAAAGAATGTGATTCCTTTTAATGCCTCTTCTTCTTCTTCTTCTGTCTTTTGCAGGTGTAGCATCAGTGCCACCAACTGTCTCTGTGGCTCAGTCGATGTGACGCATCTTCCGCTGCGCAAAGGATTGTGGGTCAGAACAGCTTGAGCAGCATGGTGACCTGCACACTGCAAAAAACAACCAGATGTAGTAGGACATCTTGGTACTTTTGGCATCTTATGTCTAACATATTAAGTACTGGGACATACTAAATCTGTTTTTGGCATACTAAATAGTATGGTAGTATTGATATTGGAACTCAGCAATGGTTTCTTCATGAGCAGCGGCGAAAAGTGGCACAATTTTCATACAGTTCATTTCCTGCATAATTGTTTTTTACAATAAACCTAACGAAGAAAAGCTGAAATAAAATGTAAGTCAACGATGACGAAATAATTAAATGACTCTCTGGCTGCTATCACAAAAAGTTCTGGAGAAGGCCTGATACTCTAATGAGCGTCAGCCTATTAAACCTCCATTCTTCCTCCTGCTTCCTGCCTTCTCTGGAAACCTATATTGTGTTTTAATGCAGACAAATTCACCACAGAGTTCCTGCATGTATGGTACACAAAGACAATTACAAAAGTACGAAAAATACGAAAGTATATCACTTAACAGTGCTGCAGCACAATGTGTGCCCTGTGCTTGAATTATAGTCTCAGTGGACCATTTTGCTCTCGATGCATCAATCCTCATTTTCTCACACGTTCAAAATTTCTAGATTGTCACCAAAACATATGCATCTCTGACGGTCATTAGGGTAAACAGCAATGAATCAAAACTGGGTCAACTCTTTGATATTACTGTGGGATTTTTTGATGTTGGGTTGGACATTGCTGACGAACAAATATTTGCTAAACAAATACAGGATAACATCATTCATTTGGACGGATTGCTGCTTTACTGTGTTCATTGGCTAATCTCGAACTGTCCCTGCTGTTTGGTGCAAAGAACTAAATGTACAAATTTCATTGAGTGAATAAATTGGTATATGGGACAATTCATTGGCGTCTTGTCAGCTTGTCGCAGTCTCCAATCGGCTTCTGTCCAAAATAGACAAATAAAAATAGCCTTCAGCGTTTGGCCATTTGCTCCTGGTTGTCCAGGACCACATCTGACATCATATGTGGGGCAGCTAGACGAGATCTGTGTGCATGTATGGACGTACTGCTGCAGGTACGGTACCATGTTCTGCTTCAGAGAGAGCTCTTTATTTATATTTGGGGGTGTTCAATAAATGTTTGGTCTGTAGCCTACTGCAAAAGCAAATGTTTAAATGTGGAATACAAGCTAAACTGCTGTTCAACACATATTGAAGACAAGTTATTTCACATGGAAATTCCAGTGCGGGAAAACCAAAGGCCAGTTATTATTTAGTGACATGGTTTTCATTTTGTGGGACTGCTGCCATACCCAGGTCTGAGTCCAAATGTTGGTCTTTGTCTTTGTCTCTCTTCTGTATTTAGCAACGCCTTGTTTTTTTTTTAATTAAAAAAAAAGGTATTAATCTGTTATGAACCTTACTCCTAAAACAGCAGTCAAACAATCAAATCCAATGCAATTTATATATATATATATATATATATATATATATATATATATATATATTTCACATTTACATACATAAAATATAAAAAATATTTTGCTGCTCACTTGCTACTCCACTATAGAACCACTAAAGGTTTTCTTCCTCTTGGAGTCCGGTACTCCACCATCTTTAGATTTGCATTACAGTATTGTTTACATTTCGCTGTACTTCTCTTGTCTCTCTCTATTTCTATCGTTTATGTGTGCATACAACCATGCATACATTCTCATGCTCTTTTATGGTAACTGCCAGGTCCAAAGTAACCCTATTTAGGAACAAAACTTCAGGAACAACAAACTTGCGCTTTCAATTTACAGTGGGATTCATCATTTCAAGAACAAAGGTGCAAACAAATCTGCGGTTTATTAAAACTTAATGAATCTGATGTAGAAAGTGCAAAATTCTGATGTCTATTAAAATATTTTTCTTCCATTTTTCCCACCATTTTTCTATTTTTCACTTCAACCCATAACATTTTGCCACAGCCTATGTGAGTCAATCATCTTGTTGCTGTCAAAATGTAAAACTAAATTTTTAAGCTGATGTCAGCCCTCATTTCACTGTCTGATCAGTTCAACCCATATCCACCCTGTTCGCCTCCAGTTGTGTCAGTCACCAGTGTCTTGGTTTCAACAGGCACATGGCATAAATAAATGATAATGTCATGATGACATCTAATTCCCAAATATCCCCTAACATATCTGTTGTACAATCTTCAGACCCATTCAGATGGGATTTATTTGTGTAGGAGAGGCGGGGGGGATTTTAATATTACCTCCCCCAGTCAGTCATTGTCATCTGTCATCCAGTGGTGAAGCATCTGTAAGTCATTTTTTACAGCCACTCCAATAATGATTACATCCATATTACCTCCTGTTTTTCAGCGAAATCTTGTACAGAGCCACATCCTTGTATTTAAAAGTGTATATTGTCTAAATATTTTATAGCATATATACAGTTTTGAAATGTTGTTGTTGTGAGAATGTAGGAAGTCAATATGATGAAAATGTATTAATAGAAATGGTCAGATTTTCAGTTCAGAGGACCCAAAAGCACAACAGACAAGGTGCTAAAAGCAAAAAGGATGATAACAAGGTTCCAAAAAACAGGGAGGCAAATACAACACAACACAGGAAGCAGGCAGAAGTAGCATCTGGATCAAAGGCAAAGTCCATAAAACAAAGGACACTGACAGGAGCCAGTACAAAGCACTATCCACAAAGTAACAATCTGGCAAATCAGGGAGTATAAGCTGGAGGAGTAAGTACTGCGCAGACCAATCAGGGAAGTGGAGCAGTGCACCACATACACATAAAAGGCTCTCACACACAACTTTTTCCTCACACATAGACATAAAACGCTTTACACACACACGCTGCTTTTTTTCCACACATACACATATAAAGCTTGCACTTTTAGTGCTTTTGCGCACACACACTCCTTTCTTCTCGCACATACACGTGGCTGGTAACTTACCAAACATTATTTACATAATACAGTCATGTTTTTTCTCTATATTATTTTCATTTTCTATAAGCAATCCTTATTGTCTGTTGTTAGTTCTGGTTCTCTGTCAATTCCCAACTTTGTTGATGAGCCAACAAATAGAGATTGCGTAAGTTTGTTACAGGAACTGTATGTTCCACTAATTGCTGAGGGAACATCAGGCCTTGCACCAAACCAGGGATAATGCTTCCAACTACAGTGATGACAGAGAGCTGCAGCCACCTGCGGTACAGATTCACCGTATGCCAGAGCACTCATTCTTTGTCCACTGGGATGAACTAGAAAATAATGGCATCATGCCATTTTTGTGTGTATATGGTATATAACATGGTTATATGTAAGTATTTATTGTATATATTTGGTGTTGGTGTAGGTAGTTACCTGTAGATGGTATGTCCCAAGTAAGTAGCGCAGACACTTGTATAAAAGGAGCTCAGTTTGTGTGTGTTGAGGGAAGCTGGTAGGTGATGGCAAACTTTGGTTGTGGTGGATGATGTAATAATTAAAGACGCTTCTTCTGAAACATCTGCTGGACTCCTGATCTGCTCATTTGCCTCCATGGCTGCTATCTAACAAGTGAAAAGCAAACCAGTGAGCTTCTGATTCAAACAAGTAATCTTTGTTAGTAAAAATGAGATGTTTATGTTTTTCACTGCTGACACTAATAAGAGAACATTTCTCCCACAACCACATTCTCATTCTGTATGAGGTTACATCTCATTCTGACCAAGTCCTCTCAACAAAAGCCATCCCTTCAGGTTTTCCCTTGACAAGTAGCCCGGCGGGTCTTCAGTTGGGCACGTCATCCTGCACTCATCTTCCCATCCTTCTTCATAATTGCCTGAAGCACACTGAGATCCAGGCATAAGCATTATCCCTCATAAACCTGATAATCTCTGTCGATAATCTAGAGGATTTAAATCTACTGTATTGTAACATGTATCCCATCAGGCATTTGGATATCCCTTCTGTAGCCTATAAAGCCTGATTAAGTGTAAGCATCGCTGTCAGAAATATTGTAATTACAAATCACGGATACATGAATGACCAAGCAAAATACTAATGACAAGAAAATGGTGAATTTCTTTAGATGTAACACTTATGGAATATAAAGCATAGTGCTGTATGAAACATCTGTGATATCATTTAAATAGTGATGGTGTTTAAATAAAAAAATCTGAGTATAAATGTATCCCACTTCTTGATTTGCTGCCTTTAAAGTAAAACCAAGGTGATCACTTAAACTGTGATGGATGTTGCATTCATCCTTACTACAGTCCATCTAATTAAAAATACATGTAGCCCGCCTGGTGAATCCATTTCAAGCTATAAACTAAACTGATGGCAGTGGGATCATTAAAGGTAAACAATTACAGAAAGCCTCTCCTGAGAATTGATGACCAGTTGGGAGATGTGGTTTCCAGTGTGAGAACAGGCTCCATGCGTGCAGTCATTTGCATGTTGTTGTTTTTTATAGTACTCGGTATATCACACAGAAAAAAAGAAATGTGGAATTAAATAAGCAAGTAAAATAATAAACAACAGAAGTAAAACAATAAAGATAAAAGGATTTGGATACATAAAGTCCACAAAGTAAGACAGAGTAAGACAACATGTTTTATTGCACCATAGCGGCTACAGTTTTGTGAGGATTCCTGTCTGATCCTAGTGTGTTTCTCTCTATTTTTGTCCCCTCATGTGTGTTGTCATTTACCTGTCTGTTTGTTATTGTTTGTCCCGTGCAAGTGTTTTGTTTTATGTTCCTCACAGTATCCTCCTCCGAGCTCCGCCCTCTGACTCACCGTTCTCCGTCAGTACAGCTGTGCCTCATCTCCGTGATCACCCCGCTGGATACAAATACCCCGGTCTCCCGTCTGCTCGTTGTCAGTCCGTCCATTTACCTGCATGGTAGCACATCCCGTAAGTCTGTCTGTCTCATCATTGAGAGTTTCCGGTTCTGACTCCCATTTTGTTTCCTGCCTACCTGCCATTCACCAGAATGAAGAAGATTACAGATCGTTCCTCTGCAATCATCTACTGCAATCTTGGCAATCCTGTGTTGAGCTTTGAGCGTCACACAGTCGACCCTGCCTTGCCGTCCAGTGTCGAGCTTCGGGTATTACCTGTACGAAGAAACCTTCCAGTTCGTTCCTCGGAGATCAGCTGTCGAAGGTTTCGCCATCCTGTGTAGAGTCGCGGACATCACACAGTCGATCCTGCCAATCTGCTGCGCTGGTGGAGAACCTCGGGATTCCTACCAAGCTACGTCAGCCTGCCTCTCACTTGTGGAGGACCTCTGGATTCCCCAGCGAAGCCACGCCCACGCTACGTACCTGTCTGCCTGCTTGCTGCCAGCCGTGATCCACGACGAAGCCTGTTTCTGGCTCAGTAGGAGAGAAGTGAGGAGAGGAGGCTGAACATTGGGCTCTGGCCCCATACGGACTTATATATGGTGTATTCTCTGCCTACTGTGTGTCAGTGTTTTGGTGAGCATAAAGAACTTCCTGCTTCAAAAGAAAACATCTTCCTACTGTGTCTGCGTCTGTTACAACACCATATCATAACAGATTTTCCTTCAGTTGCAGCCAAATTTGACAGACAACTGATTACAATGACTTTATGCTTCCTTAATTGCAGCTTTAATCATTTGTTGTTTTAATGTTTTAATGTTTTAAAACAGTTAAAAAGACTGCTTTTTGAAACGTATCTTGGATCTGTTTTTTAAAAACTGGGGTACATATAAACATTAATTTGTGAAGCCATACAAACTAGAACAATTAGTTTATATGCTTCAAAGACAAACATTTAGTCCTAATTCCACTTCTTGGAACAACAATAATTCAATTCAATTCAATTTTATTTATATAGCACCAAGTCACAACAGAGGTTATTTCATGGCACTTAACACATTAAAGTCATTACAGAAGAACTTTACAACATTATACAGAGAAACCCAGCAATTCAACAATTCCCACATAAGCTAGGAGGGAAAAACAAAACAAAAAAAACTCTTCTTTAAGGGAGAAAAACCTCACAGAGGGAAGGAAAAACTCTTAACAGGAAGGAACCTCCAACAGAACCAGGCTCAGAGGTGGGCGGAGCATCTGCCTTGACTGGTTGGGGTGAGAGGGTGGTTGTCCTCTATTAATGATGAATAATATAAAGTCCTGGCCTTACGAAGAGATGTATTATATAATATTAGAATATCCTTCCAGGCCAGGTGAAATTCTTCTAAATTAGTGGAACTCCATTTCCTTTCCAGCTTTCTAGTCGCCTGCCTAGCAGAATTACTTCTGAGTTGTACCACGGAGACAGCCTCCTCTGGTTCATTACTCTCTTCTTCAGAGGGGCGACATCATCTAGAGTTGTAGCAGAGATACTGCAGTGTTTTCCAGCAGATGATCCACTTGTGTGGGACTAAGATCAACGTAGATGCCTTCCACTGCTTTAACACAGGGCATCGAAAAGAGGATAAACATGTAACTGCTTCCTTAAACTTGGCCACTGCATCATCTGACAGACATCTACTGTAGTGGGATTTATTCCCACATGCTGTGTAGTCCATTATTGTAACTTCAAATGTTAATAAGAAGTGGTCCGACAAAACAGGGTTTTGAGGAAATACAATTCAATTTTCAGTTTCCATGCCATACGACAGAACCAGATGGAGAGTGTGGTTCCAGCAGTGAGTGGGTTTATTTACATGCTGAGTAAAGCCAATACAGTCTAATAATGAGCTAAAAGTAGAACTGAGGCTATCGTTGTCCACGTCAACATGAATGTTAAAGTCTCCCACTATCATCACTTTATCTGAACTCAGCACTAAATCTGATAAAAAGTCATAATTCAGTTAGAAACTCTGAATAAGGACCAGGTGGGCGATAAACAACAACAAATATAATCGATTTCTGTGCTTTCCAGTTTGGGTGTGAGAGACTAAGAGTCAGACTCTCAAATGATTTATAACTAAGTTTCGGTTTCGGATTAATTGATAAGCTTGAGTGGAAGATTGCTGCTACTCCTCCTCCTTGGTGTGAATATCTAGGAATATGATAATTAATATGACTGGGAGGAGTTGCTTCATTAATACTAACATATTCTTCCTGTTGCAGCCAGGTCTCTGTGAGACAGAGTAAATCAATCTGATGATCAGTTACTGTATCAAGTCATTTACTAACAGAGATTTAGACCAGAGAAATTTGATATTTAATAGCCCACTTTTAATCGTCCAATTTTTTTGATCCATTAATTTGTTAGGATACATTTTTATTACATTTTTATTGATACATCTTTTCTTGAGTTTTTTAAATATAGGTGGTCTGGGTACAGACACAACCTCTATAGGATGTTGAACGTTTTGGGTGAGTGACAGCTCTAAAGAAGCTGCAGAGGAGCTGTAAGACTGTAACTCTGCGTCCTGGCCTCAGCCCTGGGTTGTCAGGTTTTAGGGCTGTTAAGAGACATGGCCATATTTCTAGAAAGAAGAGCTGCACCATCCAAAGTAGGATGGATGCCGTCTCTCCGGATCAGACCAGGTTTTCCCCAGAAAATTATTCCAAACGTCAATGAAGCCCTTATTGTTAGCGGGACACCACCTCGACAACAATAAAGCTGTAAATGAAAGGTTCTGTTGGTATTGGACATATTGGCAGACAGAGACTCGCGGCTTTAAAATAGACCCCACCTTAGACAAAATAAAATCTGGACCCAGTCTGACTCAGGAACCTTGTTAGGTTTCGTTTCCATAGAGACGGGTGTGTGTTGTTCTGTTAGTACTTTCGGAAGACCACTTTTTTCATTTTAAAGAAGCAAGTTTTTTTTTTGTTGTTGTTTTTTTTTTTCTGAAGGAGGCACCAGTGTGGACTAATAAGGATAAGGGGTACTGATGTAATTGATTAATAAATAATTCACCTGCTGGTTCTCTATTCCTCCTACTAATAATGTATTCCTCCAGCTTCAGGCTATGCTTCTCCAGGAACAGCCTGCTCCTCTGGTTAGCAAAATTGCCCAAATGAGTTGGTCACACCCACTTGATCTGTAAATTTTCTCTTGCAACTCGGGCCAATTTCAGAGAATTAAAGCATAGTAGCTTTTTAATATTCTTTCTTGGCCATTTGTTTCCTAACAGTAAAGAATACAGTCTCAGCGAGTTTTCAGTTTCAAATTTGTCATTCTTCTCTTCCCTTCTCCTCCAAAATGTGTTCATTCAGTAGCCATGTCATGTCATGTTTGCGGGCAATGAGGGGCTTGACTTTTTTTGGGTAAATTCAGCAAAGCAAAAGCAGAAAAGTGTTCACACTGGAGGAAAATGTACACATTTTTCAAGCTGCATAAAACGAAAAAACAAAGACGCGTCAGCTGAAATGGATGAATATGTTCAAAACCTGTAATCAAATAGGTAATGTTCTGGCCACAATAAGAGAGTTAGTTTGTTAGTGCAACCCATGTTAAAAGGGGACTTTGAGTCTCTCATAATAAAAAACTTAAATTAACTTCAGGCTCAACTAGCAGTTGTTTAATTTTGGCATATTGCACAGCAAAGCCCAATTATAGTAAACCCTCTAAAAAGACAAAGGACAGAAAATAAAACCTGTAAATATTGATACCATTAATGAAAATTCCATGAATGCATTTAAAAACAAGTGTTTTGACTATGGTGCTGGAACAAGCTGATGTAGGCATTACACAGACAAAAATAATAATGGTAAATCCAATTCAGAATTTGCCAGTTAACCATTTTATTCTTCAGTGTACATTTCGTCTGATTTGTCAGTGGAGGTTCAGTAAAGCGAGTTAAGAGCCTGCGGCAAAAGATTACCTGCGCGGAAGTAACAGGGAATAAACTTTACATTGACTGATGGTTCGTATTGCTTCACACACTGCGGCGGGCCCTGGAGGTGTATGCTGCCTGTCAACATTAATTGTTTTTGGTTTGCTTGGTGATTTTGAAGTGGGTGGTTATAACATTTCACTTAGCTTTTTCTTTTTATAAACCCACATACAGTGGGGAGGGTGTGCTTTGACGTCATTAATGGCACGATAGTGATGTGGTCAGGACCGAGGCACTTTTGCACACCCTCTCGTGTGATATTGCGATTATACAACAAGTTATCAACTAAATAAAATATGTAATCAAAATATTTAACTTTTTGTTAGTGTAATCTCCATTTCCATGGCAAGACGGGGGGAGGAGGGACTAACAACTAGAAAGAAGTGAATGTAATGAAGGAAATGTTTACAGCCAGGTAGTACAGACTGGTGCCTCCTTGAGAAAAAAAAGAAAGTCACCTTTTTAAAACCCATCCATCCATCCATCATCTTCCGCTTATCCGGGGTCAGGTCGCGGTGGCAGCAGGCCAAGCAAGCTGACCTAGACTTCCCTCTCCCCTGCAAGATCTTCCAGCTCATCTTGGGGGATCCCTAAGCGTTCCCAGGCCAGCCGGGAGATATAATCCCTCCAGCGTGTCCTGGGTCTTCCCCAGGATCTCCTGCCAGTTGGGCGTGCCTGGAAAACCTCCAGAGGGAGGCGCTCAGGAGGCATCCTGATCAGATGCCCGAACCACCTCAGCTAACTTCTTTCGACACAAAGGAGTAGCGCCTCAAATCCAAGTTTCCTCCTGATGTCCGAGCTCCTTACCCTATCTCTAAGGTTGAGCCCAGCCACCCTACGGAGGAAACTAATTTCGGCCGCTTGTAGCAGCGACCTCGTTCAGAGCTTGTGACGATAGGTGAGGGTCAGAACGTAGATCGCCCGGTAAACTGAGAGGTTCGCCAACACGGTCCGGTGCAACGCCTGTTGTACTGCTGCAGATGCACCGATCCACCTGTCGATCTCCCGCTCCATCCTCCCCTCACTCGTGAACAGGACCCTAAGATGCTTAAACTCCTTCACTTGAGGGAGGCCCTCCGTCCCCACCCGGAGGGAGCAATCCACCGGTTTCCGGAAGAGAACCATGTCTTCAGATTTGGAGGTGCTAACTGTCTACTCTGACTTATTGCCGAGAATATGAACACAGCTCCTACTGCAGTTGTACAGAGACCGGATGGCCCGTTGCAACCCCGTACTCCCACAGCACCCCCCACAAAAAACCCGGGGGACCTGGTTGAAAGCCTGCCAGAAAGTCCACCAGTCCATGGGTACTATTCCCAACCCCCATGCGACATTGAAGAGGCGAGTCAGCCAAGACAGCCCAGCAATGTCCAGCACCTTCAGCATCTCAGGGCGGATCTCATCCACCCCCGGCACCTTGCCACTGAGGAGCTTTTTGACTACCTCAGAGGCTTCTGCCAGAGATATGGGCGCGACCTCTTTCAAGTCTTCAGACGCTGCCTCTTTTCCAGAGGGCATGGTGGCTGGGTTTAGGAGTTCCTCAAAGTGCTCTTTCCACCGCCCAGCGATGTCCCCCATCCGAGTCAGCAGAAGGAAATACATTATATAACAACCTATATCATTATTAAATCCCCGAGATGTTTCCTCATTAATTCAGAAGACAATGTTCACATATTGTATTCAAAGAGAAAATGGCACATATATATACAGTATGTGTTTCAGAATTTGTGGGTTTCCTAATGTGAGACAGCTCATGGTGAGACTCTGGACGAAAGGAATAAACACTTCAATCTTATCTAAGCAGCTCAAAGACAGACATCCGGAACACACAGAATTTTAAGATGAATTTCAGTTGTTGATTTTCCATTAACAGCATGCCATCAGTCACAATGTTCACATCCTAAAATAGGGACAATAGGGAACGTGTTTGCGTTTAATTAAAAGTCCAATAATACCTATCAAGAATATAGAGCATGTATTTTCAAAATCATGTCGTCCGGGATATCATTGTCTTCTGCACATTGGCGGCAGACTGTTGAAGGAACAGGGAGGAAGGAGTGGCTCTCCTGCACAAACTGGTGATGTTCCTCCCTGGTTAAATTCCAGTTGGAGGGTTGGCCTGGGTCGCTTGTGGTGAGTTGCACTCTCAACTCTCAACTCACTCTCAACTCGGCCCCACAACATGCCTCAGGTGTAAACTTAGATAAGGAGAGGTTGGTGGTGCAGGCAGCGGTGGCCTCTTCCTTGCCTCGTGGTCTTCTGGAGGATTCACTCTATCATCTCATTAGGTGGAAACAGGCTGTGCTGGATTGACCAGAAAGATGCCAGAGCCTCGAAAAGCCAGCTTGGGCATTTGGCGGTATATCAGAAATGGCCCAGGCCTTAGGGAACAGTGGCATAAATAATGCCCTGTCTGGTCTTCTGCCTCCACTCTCCCTGGCAATGATCATTCCCACAAGTCTGCAGTGAAGTCAAAGGCTCTTACACAGAGTCCTGTCTGCTGGCTGCAGGTAATAAGTGTGGGATAGCGAGGTAAAAACAAAGACATCATTGTTCTTTATCAACACAAGAAAGTCTAAGTTATAAACATGTTTGCTGTGCCAATCCCTGAGGAGCAAATGGGCCTGATAGTTTACCCTTTTGGAAGATGCAGCAGAAATGCAGGTCACTTTTACTATACGGTTTGGGACCCCTTGAACTGCTCTGCCTCTAAATGTTTCCCCTTGAACATAATCATGGTGGGTTCATACACACCAGCTGCATTCAGGCTAGCCAGGCAGGTGGTTGTCTCCTTTTTCTTCCACCTAGTGACCTCAAAAACCAACGTAACCGCCCTGGTGGAGAGGACTCATATCTCTCCTGTACAAGACAAACTGCACCTTTTATAAACCATCTATTATGCATTTCAATATTCTCTTTCATATATGTATGATTACAATTTTCAATGATCATATTGAATGTGACCAAAGTTTCAAATAATGAGGTACATTTATGTAAATGTAATGATATAAAGGCTTAGGTTTCAGACACATCATGGATTTCTCTATGCAGTCACCTGCTTCAACACACCACAAAGTACAGGGATGCACCCCATCAGTCTGACTAACACACCAAAAAATGTTGTGCTTGGGTGGAGATATTTCAAGCCAAAAGCCTGTCAAACTACAGTCTACTGCATATACCACATACACCTATTAAGAGTTTCATACATAAAACATGGATATATAGGCAGGTCATGTTTACCATGTTCTGCTCTAAGGTTTGATGCTGGTTTAGTCTCCAACGTGCTTGGATGGATTTGACAAGTTGCCATATCCTGTCAAGAATGAGAAATAATCTTAATTAGTAGGCTTACTGTGTCCTTTTCCACAAAGGGCAGAAGATGGTGCAGTGGTAAAAACACTGGGTGCTGCTGCTCAGCAGGCTTCCTGGAAGTTGGCCAATCAGAAGAAAGTCAAAGGCCACTTCCTAAGGATGGGGGGCCGTAAAGGGACAGGAGTTAAAATGGCATGTTTCAGACGATGAACCAAGGGGCTGCATATCTTAGTCTTAGTCTTAGATGCCAGTCTTAGATAAATGGGGATTATTTTTTTTGTGTGTGTGAAAAAAAACAACTCTAAACCATGCAGCAACATCAGTGTTGTCCTGGAATAAAGATTTAAAAAAAAAAAAAAAAAAACGAAATGAGCACTGAAATTTTAAACTTCATGACTTTAAGACATTAAACAAACAAAAAATTAACATTGGCATCATGTTTTTCACATTTTCTTTCATTGTTTGAGCTTTGACTGGCACTCTGTCTGTCACATCATCTCTTTCCACCCTCTACTTCTGCAGCAGTTAATACCACCCAAACCCAGTGGCAGTTTATCTCATTACGCCGATTGCCAGTCTACATATTTGCATAACGGTAGCGGATGGAATCGGGCATTAAGTCACATTTTCTTTTGTCAGTTTGTTGACATACTGTTAAAAATGGCACCACATTTTGGAACTCAGCTATTGTGTAGTCTCACGTTCAAGTTTTGACCTCAGTGAGCAGTTGCCTCAGATGTAGCTCATATGAATCACCAGGTCATACTTTACCTGTGTGACTCCTAAAAGAGGCACAAATTAATGATGAACCATAACTGGTTAACTGATGAAGAATCAGATGAATGAAGAGGCCATCATATGAACTAAACCAATGTTCATTCTTAATTGACGTAAACCAGGAAAATGATGCTCATGTTGCCTTAGTGCAGCAAAATTAGTGCCAACCTTCAGGAGAAGGTTCGTGCTTTTTGAGGAACAATGTTGTGTTAAAGCCTGACCTTCACTGATGCACTGGTTTATGAGATATTAATATAAGCAACAGGAAAATCCATTGTTACATTAAAATACTTGAATATTGAAGAGCTGGTGTTTTCTCAATATGCCTGTAACTCAGGTAAAAGTCAAAGTCAGAAAGTGGCCCAGCAAAGTTCAACCAAAAGTCGTTGCGTCTAAATGATGTTAGAGCCTTCTTGACAGTTGCACTAATTTATGACTAATGGACCTTTTTCACGGCAGACATTTTGACTTGTTATTGCAGTAAATGCAGTTGGTGTATTAATGACGGTTCAGTTCCATTAACTGTCACAGTAAGCCATGGCAGTGAGCTAGCATGCACAAAAGGAGGACTTCCCCAGCCATCATTAATACACCTGTGCTTTCCCTACAATAACATGTCAAAATGTCCACCATTAAAACATGTTATTGTTAACTGCTGTAGTTGATGAGGCAAGACCGTATGTGCCGAGAATGTGGGAAGATGATAATGCTAGTTATTCAAAATGGGTCTCTTTGCATTCACTGAACACTTCTAACAGAAGGCTCAGACAAATATCTATTTTGACACTTCAAAGAGAACTTATTACTGAACTGAATTACCATTGTAACTGAAAGTGTTGTTTTCAGCTCAGCTGTGATCACAGTATGGTACTTCCTTATGAAAAGCATATGAAACAGACAGTCAGAGTCACAGAATTAATTACAATCTGATCACACAGTTGTAATTAAAAGGCTGCTGAACAATTAACCTTATTTACATGGAATATGTAAACTTGTTTGGAACAGAATTGAAGGGATATAAAGACAAAAACTGTAAAAAAGCAATATATGTTTCAGCCTCTGTTTGCCTCAACGACAGCTTTGCTCACGAATGGTAATATCTTAACCAGCTTCATGATGTAATCATCTGGAATGTTTTTTAGTTAACAGGTGAATCTCGTCAAAAGTAAACTGGTGGAATTTCTTCCCTTTTTAGCACCATCAGTTGTGATGTGCTGAGGTACTGTTGGTATACAGCAAAACAATCAGTCAGTCCCAAAAATTTCAAGGACTTTTTATTTTTTTATTTTGCAGGAGGAACTGTGATGGTGTGGGGGTCTTTGCTGATGACAGAATTCAATGGCACAACTTACCAGCATGGCTGCCACAACATTCTGTAACAACACGCCATCCTTTCTGGCTTAATCGAACCATCAGCTGATTTTAAACATGCATTTGTTTAGTACATGCTTATTTGCATATTAATTTATAAAAACATTTTTTATATTTCGCATTTAAATACAACATTAAGAGAGAAAAAATGTTACACAGCAAGAAAAAAGCCACAAAAATAAAAAAGCATCAAAACCACAATATACAGAAACAATCATTATTATGAAATGAATAAATGTCTTTGAAGGAATGATGGATTTTTATTAGCTGTGTTCTTATACATGCTGGCCTGAATGGGCTCTGGATGGTCATTACAGTGTACCATCCAACTGAGAAAATCATACATATGAAATTAGGCTGTTATATAAATCCCTCTCAGTCCTTGTGTAATAAATTGTGCACCACATTTTCTGTTAAAAGCTGAACGTTGATTAAATAACTGATTACTTACGGGCCACAATATACATTCTTACAAATACATATAATTTGTCTGTCATTAATTACAGACCATATGTAACAGTGCTGACAAGTAGCTGCTATGAATATGCCTATTCACTTTGTGTTACATTAATCCTCTCTGTGCCTGCACTGTTGACTCAAGCAGATCTGACACCTTTTAAATATATGTAATTACACAATGTGCATTTTGGTTTGCACTTTTGTTATGAGCCTACTCAAACATGCACTTGGGAACAAACATATCTATATGGGTACGTACAATAAACACAAGCACTCACCCTTTTGTTTCAAACCCACTCACATTTTCTGAGCATCTGAAACAGAAACACACAACCAAGCTCACGCATACACACTTGGGATCACTTTCTGTTAGACTTCCAGTACAAGCCAAGCCTGCTTGTCTCTTGGCTTGGTTAGCTGGGCCATGAATTATTTTCTGAGCTGCAACAACCCCTGGTAATATGATGAGAGCACAGATGACTGGGCAAAGCACACACACACACACACACACACACACACACACACACACACACACACACACACACACACACACACACACACACACGGATGAAGAAATACACTACAATACACAGCCACATAAGCTAATACGCAGATGCACTAGGTACACAAAATATGTCTGTCAAAATGCAGGCCTGTGTGTGTGTGTAACTATACACAAATCGCAGCAGACCACTCACAGAGGCAGATGGCTGCAGAGATGAGAAGTGACAGCCACAGACCAAGCAAGCTTTTAGCAGGGGTGTGGTTAGAGTCAAGAGATGCACATTTACAGTCATGTCCATGTGTATAAGCTTTTAGCATTAACACGATCAGAGTATAGACAGACAAGTCTTCCCTCCTTCAAGTCCACATTTTAAACTGCACAGAGAGACTCAGGTCTCACGGCACACTTCTGTTCCATTTGATGGCAGGGGGGAGCAAACATGCATCAAGCTAAACTGGAACTTTCAGCATAGCCAAACAAATGGTGGATTGGAAGGAATATAATGTCATCTTATTGTCTTAAAATAAGAACATGTAAAGTTCCCTGTATTATCACCAAATATCATGAATAATCTGCTACATAATAAGTAATGAGGGATTAATTTCACCTATCTTCATGCAACTGTGCTCAGTTATAATCGTATTAATGTAGGTGTGCTGACTTCACCCTTCATGGCTGTCTAGGCAATAAGCCTCAAGGTCGTAGGTCCAAAATAGTTCAGAAAACTGTCCCATATTTGAAAAAGTAAAAAAAAAAAAACCTGTTGTTTGACAAAGTTGTACGTAGGGAACAATTTTGAATCAGAAATTACATTTCAAATCCATGGCACAATAAAGGGCTTTTATCAGTAATCCATATCTGGAAAATGCATTGTAAAATGTTTTAAAAATGCACCTGTAAAACAAATTGAAAAATTCTTACTAAATATCCAGCATGCACTTTGGTGTAAAAGTAGAGCCACACACAGCTTTTTATCCAGCTCCTTGACTTTTGCATTTTAATCCTAACCCTTGCAGCCATCTCCCTTACTCCACATTACCACTGCTTACTTTTAATGAGCACATAATTAACCTTATTTGTACAATGAACACTAAAATCACTCGAAAACAGAAACAGAAAAGGCTAGATTTCTTCCTATTCTTAGAGCCGATGTAGTCTCAGAGAGGGAAACAGTTTCTTTCTGACATGGATCACAGACACCCGAATGCGTCCCCAACTTCGCCGTGGACATGCATCCACTTTTCCGTTTTCCAAGGTGGAGCTGGAAGGAACATCGTGTGGGAACAGAATTTCACAAAAAGGGTCAAAGGTGAGGCACAAACTTCTGGGCCCTGAACATGAGCAGTCTCTGTGGGCCGCCTTTTCAATCCATGTCTTTAACACATCAAAGTTTATTTCCCGGTGGCCATTCCACATTTAGTGCTCACCTTTCCTTACAGATAGAGTAGTTAGTAGTTGCTTTTCTTCCAATTCTTTCTTTCTTTCTTTGTACCCCAGTTTTCCCTCTCTTGGGGAAAGACATGACTAACAGAGCAATCCTTTATCTGCTCCAGCATCAGCTGTCACTCAGCCTGATTCTCTTCTTTTACAGATGAATCCTAGCACCAACCAACTAAACCATGTTGAGCCTTTTCACAGAGGCGACAGGAGTCTCAGAGTTAGTTTCTGATAGTTTTCACTATCAGCCTCTTGATTTATTCTGACAATTTGTAGTCAGTACACTAAATATTTAGAAATAAAAACCTGCAAACAAAAACAAACTTCTAATTCCAGGCTTTTCAAGCTTAATATCACACCTAAAATTTGACAGGAACAATTATGACAGGAGCAAAAGATGATTCAGTTACATGGTAACAATGGTATGTAAGGAGGAGGTCAGGGTGGATAGATGGATTAACCAAACATCAGATTTATTCCCTGTTTTATACCAGCGTAAACCTGACACAAAAAAGGGGGAAAACCGATGTTCTCCGACAGAATGTATGTCATCGGTCAGAACCAATGACATACAGTGTGGTCATACAGGTTGGAGGACCTTTTTCTTGCATCTCAATGATTTAAGTGAGAAAGAATGATAAAATCTGCCTTATGCATGTTTTAATGACATGACTTGATCCGAAGCAGACATGTGCTACGTGTCAAGGAGAGCACTCACTATCAGTTATCCTGAGAAATCTTGGTAAGCTGCTTTTTGTCAGGAAGCAGTAAACAATGTTATGCATGCAGACACTGTAACCAATAGATCCACGTCCATATGTGTGAATAATGCCCATGCTTGGAAGCTTATCTAATTTCATAAGAGGATAAATGTGGTGGATAAGTATTGATCGATGAGGAAGCATTATTTTTTTTATAAACAAGGGTACACACACCCTCAGCCAGAGTGTACATGTTAACACACTTACATGAACAGTCAAAAATGAACGCACACATTCGCACAAGGATGCAGCTCCCCTGCAAATTGATTTTTCTTCATACTGTTGGTTGTTTGCATTTTCAGGAGAAGCCATCATCTTATTTATACAAGGCAAGACAGATGTTGACATGCAGCTATATGGCCTTGAGGCAGAATAAATTCCTCCACAGACAGACATGTGCCCATGTTGATTTAAATAAGAGCACAGCTATGAATCACATGCTAGAATGTACAACTGCAAATCAGAGTTGTGGTGAGAAGCACAGGAATAATTATAATCCCTTTGGGGACAGAGGTGAGAGTGAAACCATAAGAGTTTGGATGAAAAGGAGGAAAAATGTGGGTGAAATGGTGCAATAGTGTGCAGGTAAAAGGGAAAGGTAGACAAAGTTAACTGGAAGAGAGCAAGTGTTAGTCTAAGAGGATGGGGAGGATTTCAATGGAAACAAATGAAAAGAGAGGAAGGAATAAAGACAAAACATGGGAGGTCAGGGATGACTTATGGAGAGAACATTGAGAAATAAAGGAGGGAGGGAGTGTTAAGAGACTATATTGTCAGAGTATATTTATGTTATTGGTAGGCGGCAGGCCCCAAAGGAGCAAGCTTTAGTCATATTGTTTGTCTTCTGCTCGCGGCTGTAATATCCTGACAAGGGTGTAAATCCTCATTTAATTGTCTGGCTGACAGAAAGTTTTCTATAAGAGGGAACTGCACCAAAGAGCACCTTTCACTCATCCAAAACCAAGTCACTGTCATCTTTGTTTTTTTATGATTCAGCAACAGCTGTGATGGCCACAAGAGGAGTAAAAGCAGTGCTCAATCTTCCTGTGAGGCAAAGAGTAACACAAATGTGTCATTCCCAAATCACACTTCCCCAGATTAGAAAACCAATCATTAGATATTTATTATTATAAAAAATATAAAACATCTGCCTAAAATCACTGTGTTGAATTGTTTTAATGTAGAAAAATATGCATTAAAAAAAAAAATCATTTTGAACAGACTGCAGACTATATAGAGTTTAATGAATTGAATATCCTCACCTTTTAAATTCCATTATATGTAATATATTCAATATTTTATACAAATGGTTCAGTCTTGCCACTGAGATGGGTCAAAGATGATGCGTTCAAACGATGTTCACAGTGCAGTAAAATTTAGATGTAAAGTCAGAACCATCTGAGCTACATCAAGCCGTTAATAACCATCTTAGAGAGCATTACAAAGCACAGTCGAGAAAAGGTGCAAGTCATTACTAATGTCACTTGAAACCATGTAGCTGAACATATAAATTAATCTACTGTCTACTTTCTGTCATGTATTTTGAGCATAACCACTTTTTCATTTTGGCACAATGGTCTCAGGCTTGTTTCCACTTGTTTGTGAATGGTATGTGATCTCCTCCTTTTTTATTATCGGCCCCGTCTCTCCCAATCTAATTTAAAACTAAAACTAATTGTCAGTCCTCGAGGAAGCCTGCATACCTGCACGTGTATTGCCACTGTGCCTTTAGCCCCTGCCTATAATCATACTTTGTTATACATATTTATTTATTCATGCATACTTTATTTCGCATAAATATGTCTGTATGTCTTTGAATATCTGTTGCCATTTTATTAGGTACATCTAGCTAAAAAAATAATAAATACAACAGTCCAGCAATACATCTTACCTTAATATTTAGTATTGCTTGTTGTTTGCCTGAGTGTTGTTAGCATAACAACATTATATTGTGTGGTAAAGAGTAACCTTTCCTCTCTGCTGTGTGGTGGTAGTGTCAGTGTTTTCCCTGGATCAGCAGGTCAGACAGCTCTCCAGATAAATTAAAGGTGTTTTTTCTGACAGGTCCAAGTTCTAGGTTGGTAATGTGTGTAGCTGAGCGGCTTGCTGCTGCTCATAAGAGGAGCAGATGACCCTTGACCTGACCTGCTCTCTACTGTAAAGCTAAATACAGAGAGGAGTCCCCCTCCAGTACAACAGCATTGCTAAATGATGCTGCTGATTTATGTCCTACCCATTTCTCTAAATGTCTGCTTTTCTTTATTCTGAAGGTACAGAAGCTGGAGAGAGTTTCAACCAGTTGTTGATTGGTTGATGGTGGTGAGTTAATGGTGAAAGGGAGTGGATTATGGCCTTTTTTCAATCCAATTCAGTTCAATTCAATTTCATTTATATAGCGCCAAATCACAACACAGGTTATTTTACAAAACTTAACACATTAAAGTCCTTACAGCAGAACGTTTTACAATATTATACAGAGAAACCCAACAATTCAACAATTCCCACATAAGCTAGGAGGTAAAAACTCTTTAAGGGAGAAAAACATCCAACAGAGGGAAGGAAAAACTCCCTCTTAACGGGACGAAACCTCCGACAGAACCAGGCTCAGAGGTGGGCGGAGCATCTGCCTCGACCGGTTGGGGTGAGAGGAGAGCAGAGATAGAAAAGGACAGCATAGAGATCCAATCAAGTGTCAAATAGTTTTGATCAATTATGTTACTTTGATGTGACTAAATATAGCAATATCCTCTATACCTTAGATTATGTGACGGATCATTACTGGCATTAAGCAGACTTTTCATGGCCTTGAAAAAAATGAAGAAACAAGTGAGATGTGCTTTGCTTGCCAAAGAGGCCATCATCATCATCATCATCATCATCATCATCATCATCATCATCATCATCATCATCATCATCATCATCATCACTGCTGTTACCCTTGTCCTTTACAAACAGAACAGCCAAACATTTATCAAAATAAGCTCAGTTTACGTTTGGTTGAAATAATGAGGTGGATGCAGTATAAAGTATCATTTTCAAGGCTTTTTACAGTTGATTTACCTAAATCAGCTTTTGACAAAATAACCTTGGGAAGAAAGCTGAAAGCCCTCACATTTACTCCATTGATGAAAGATAATGATGTCAATCTCCTGACATTTGGAAGAAAAAACAAGTCCATGTCTATCTACTATTACATTTCCTATTAAAACAAAAATACATCCCTCTGCCCTTGACTGCCTTTTTTGCTCCTTTAACCAGACTCTGTCCATTATATCTACCTTCAATCCATTATGTCCTTTAGAAGTTAGTTTCATGCTTTATTTCCCCTTGTACGTTGGGAGATTTATAATCAAATGGAGGCATTGGGATGGACTTTGGTAAGCTTTGCAGTTTGGCAGGCTGAACCCTGCACAAAGTTAAATAAGGTGTTTTTTGCTGTTCCACATACAAATAAATGGGACGTGAATTTCAATCTGACTGCAACGATAGTATATTTAAAACAACGTGATTCTGGGATCATTTAAACATGTCTGAAACATATTGTTCAACCCCAGAATCAGGGGTATCATCCAAGTGTGTGGAATTGGAGTTCTTCACACGTCACTTTTTTTTGCATACGACCATCACTCTGTTCATGACAGAGTGCAACACTATGAATGCATTAGAGAGCTCTCGCCCTTCTTTCTGTTATTACTTGTGTTTTCATAAAACATGAGAATATGATTGAGGCTTGTCGGCAACAGAAAGACATGATAAGGAGAGATGGTGGACTTTATTTTTAAGGAATGTAAAATCAACGCCTTAATTTGCAAACATTACTTTAACATACCCTGAAAACACTCAACACTCATGTTTAACACATCTTTTTTTTTTAGATCATAGACAACACAGGGCTGAGCTCCAAACACTTCATGAAGGACTTTATTGTAAGACGACTCACTGTTTTGAACAAACTAAAAAACTGGAGTTCCATCTTTGTTGACATGATGCCAGTCCAAAATAAGAGAAACAAGTCAATGCATCCAGATGTAAATTAAGCTTCTGAGTAAGTTCAATGAGGAATATTTGTTCCCTTATGTTTCATCCTCATTGCTCTTTGGGTGTGGTGCTCCATTTTCTTCATAAAGGCTGCTTCCCACATTGTCAAATCACTCATTTATAATCATGTCATCACCGTACTTGAGCAATGATCTCTGCTCAGTTTCTCCTCCCTGTTCTTTAAATACTATTGTAATTCTGTCATTATGTCTTTCAGACCTCCTGACACACAACCTTCCCCCTCCTTCCCATCACCAGCTCATCCATCTGGTTCTCCTGGGAGCCTCCACTGAAGCTTACATCAGTCATCTCTCTTCTTCCCACAGCCCAGCCAGTCAGGAGGATGACCGCCCACCTGTGAGCCTGGTGGCTCAAAGACTCTTGTATGGTCACAAAGTGCACAAAGTTTACTGTTTTTCGACATGTTTTACTCACAAAAAGCCCCTCAGATATCACCAAGTGCACCCTGTGTGAAAGGAGGAGCTGAGATTGTCCTACCAAGAACTTTGATAGGTTTCAAAATAGTCTTCCTGCTAAGCAATGTGACATATGGTCAGTACCAAGTCTCCCATATAAAACACACGCCTACCTCCTTCCTATAAAACGGTAAAACACACGCCTATCTCACTCCTATAAAAGGGTAAAACACACACCTACCTCACTCCTATAAAAGGGTAAAACACACGCCTATCTCACTCCTATAAAAGGTAGAACACACGCCTACCTCACTCCTATAAAAGGTAGAACACACGCCTATCTCACTCCTATAAAAGGTAGAACACACGCCTACCTCACTCCTATAAAAGGTAAAACACACACCTACCTCACTCCTATAAAAGGTAAAACACACGCCTACCTCACCAGGTAGGTAGGTAAACCAGCGTACTGAGAGAGAAGTGCTTTTTCAGGATGATATGGTTCTATAAGATCTCTAAGATGAGATGGAGCCTGGTCATGAAGAGCTTTGTAAGTCAGCAGGAGCATTTTAAATTATATTCTTGATTTCCCAGGAAGCCAGTGAAGAGAAGCTAAAACTGGAGAAATATGATCTCTCTTGATAAATCCCATCAGTACTCTTGCTGCAGCATTTTGGATCAGCTGCAGGGTTTTTAATGAATAATTTGGAAATCCTAACAACAAGGAATTACAATAATCTAGCCTAGAAGTAACAAACGCACGAATGAGCTTTTCTGCATCACGCTGAGGAAGGATTTTCCTGATTTTATTAATATTACGTAAATGAAAGAAAGCAGTTCTGGAGATTTGCTTTATCTGGTGGCTAAAGGACAAATCCTCATCAAAGATGACTCCAAGGTTCCTCACAGTTTTGCTGGAGGCCAGGACAATGTCATCTAGAGCAACTAAGTGATTAGAGAAAGAGTTTCTGAGGTGTTTGTACAATAATTTTGGTTTTGTATGAATTAGAAGCAGGAAATTGTTGGTCATCCAGGCCTTTGTCTTTGTTTCATCTGATTTTATAGAAATGTATAGCTGCAGACTCATCTGCATAACAATGATCAGCCCCAAAACACTTAAAAAATATTTTAAAAATGTAAATTTGTGTGACAATCACTTCTCCATCTGGACTTGTTTCCAAAACTATACTTACAACTTGTGGAAGGACATCTTTACAAAGCATTGAACAGGAACGTCTGGTAAGAGCAAAAAACATATTTCAAACAAATAAATATTTGATTTTAAAGTCTTCAGAAAACATTATTTCTTCATTTAAAAAAAAAAATTGTATATAGAATTTATTTGGAAAGTTACAATCTTACACTAACATAAAATCCGGCTTTTTAGATTTAATTCCATTTTCTTTTCTGTCCTCTCTGACACGCAGTCCTAAGCAGGGTTTGGATCACTCTAAGGAGGAGATCCTGTCTGTGGAAACACAGCGTGATGTAGCACAGAGGGAGATCGCTGGTCTGGAGGAAGAAAATCAAAACCTGAGAAGTGAGCAGTTCCATCTTGGATGCTTACAGGCTGAGCCAAATTGACCTTTTTTTTTTTTTACGTCTGTCTGTCTGTCTGTCTGTCTGTCTGTCTGTCTGTCTGTCTGTCTGTCTGTCTGTCTGTCTGTCTGTCTATCTATCTATCTATCTATCTATCTATCTATCTATCTATCTATCTATCTATCTATCTATCCATCCATCCATCCATCCATCCATCCATCCATCTATCTATCTATCTTCCACTTATGTGACAGCTATTTCTCCTGTAGGTTTAGGTCTGTGCTTTGACTTGTTTCAGCCCACAGTTATCACAACTTTATGCACGCTACCAATATGGCCAAGTTGAATGGGTAAAGAGTAACGACTGCCACCATGATTTCAGAAATCATTCCCCAAAGAACGGGGTGGTACTGACATGCACATCAAGCTCAAAGCTACGGAACATGGTCAGGTACTACCATCACAAATATACCATAAATCTAAAGGCACTGATTGGCATTACTCCTCGTGGGTCAATTAGCCGAGTCAGCAACCTGTACACAGGCTCCATCTCAAAATAGGAAATTACCAAATTTCCATCACTCTGAGCCTCCTGGATCTACGTGATGAAGCCATTGCAGATAAGGGGTTCATTATCCAAGATTTCCTAAGTGACATGAATGTAAGATTTATAATCCCAACATTTATGGTCCCAAGTGGGCAGTTCAGTAAAGAAAAAAATAAATACACAAGAGAGGGAAATCAGGGAAAGGGGGCATGACTCTGTTGAATATATGGTATTCTTTGACGTCCATTTATGGTTCAGTTAACCAGCACAAGACTGTTTGTACTCTATTTACTATTTTACTAATACTGAACCCAAAAATGACCTCTCTAGTCCTGTGGTAACATCTATTTGAGTTATTTGAAGTTATTCAAAACTCATTCTGAAGATTTTTTTTCGATTAAATTCCAGCATTCATTTATTTTATTTCATTTTAAAACATTATCCAAATTATAATTACAATGTTTCTTGAGTTTCCCTCAAAATGCATTAAAGGGGACTTTTGAAGTTCTGGAGAATCAGAAATAAAAATATTCAAATAAGATCAGTATTTAATACAAAATATTACTTTTAAAACAAGTTCTATGGTTGATAATCCTGAACCAATAAAATAATGCACTGACATTTTTTTATTTCAATATCATAATTCATTCTTTATGTAAACATATACGGATGGAGGACCCAGAAATGCAATGCCTGGGAAGGCATAATCACTGGTAGGGTTCCTATTTATATTTTCACTATTGTTTTGGCTAATTAAATAAAATGTGTCTTCAGAAACCTGCTGTAGCACACAGATGCTACTCTTACGTTATTTCCTCTGGATTTAACACTCCTTACGGTGTAGAATATTTTCCTCAGTTGATTATGCCCGGCAGCAGAGCAGCAATCACTGTGATCTCAATAAACACAGCAAATCTACAGCATCTTGATGAGGCACGTTGCAGCTCAACTCAATGTTTTCCAGCTGATAACATGTTGTTTTTTTGACACATCTGGTGGCCCTTGAATCAGCCACCATTTCACTATATTCCTTCTCCCTCTGACTCTTATCTCTCATACATGCAATCAACTTGTTTTCGTTTACTACCTTTTTCCTTAAGTGCCTTATTTATTTTTCATCTGCATGCTGAAGGTCCTCAAAATCAAAATGTCTTCTTTTTTTTTTTTTTTTTTTTAGCTCAGGTCATTCCACTCCTCCAGTTTGCAAGCTTTTCATACTTACCTTGCTCTTTCAGGCATATCACTGAGTTATTTGTTGTAGCATGGATCTGTGGGAGGACAGAGTCTGCCTGTTATTTGTTGCACCAGTTTGTTCCAGGCTAAAATATCCATGTTTTTACCAATATAACTATTGGATGGCTTGTCAGATATCCATAGCTCCTGAGAGAAGAATCCCAATGAATGACTTTTCTTTTTGCGACACCATGAGGTTGTGGTCGGGTTATAGCGGGACCATCGTTTATTTTTAATCAAAACGCTGTCGAGACCCCAGTAGGCCCCACATCAGCAGTGGTATTGCAGAGCCTGAACTTAACCGTCTAGTATCACCAGCTGCAAAACCAGAACCAACTGCACATAAACATTAATTCTATAATTTTGGTTCAACTAAAACGGGCGAGGGCGCTCACGGTGAGCGAGGGGTGTACTACGAAACAAGTTCAACACATCCAGGCTTTCTTTGTCTGACCTGGCTCAACAAAACGGAAACACGCAGCAGTCAGAGATAATCAGTACTACGTCTGTGGTTTTTAGCTTTTCTCAGGCTTGCTGCTTTTAGTTCTGAGCACGTTCACATAATAGAGCAGGTGTTTCAGCCTCTGACCAATCACACACATGGACAAGTATACTGACAGCACAGAAACATATTTTACAAACAAGGAGCAAATTCTAATATTAAAATAATATGAAGTTAAACATACAGTTACGGCTGCTGAATCATAGAAAGATGTGCAAAATATGGCAGACTGTTTGAATGTGTAGCGAAAGTTGAAAAGCTTTAGTTTTATCCTTTGACCGATCAAACGGACTGAGGACTAAGAAATAAATATAAATATAACTCAAAGCGGTAGGTAGATTTACTGTCTTATCTTAAAATTAGAACAAGTGCAATGCTTTTGTGCTTCAATCAGTCTCTTGCTTTCCCCAGTGATATAGATTAATTTAATTGAGTTTACTGATATCATCCTACAACAAAGATGTTTGTTGGTCTCTGACCACTCTGCCCTCCACAGAGGACTGTCTCACTCCATCTTCTCTGATTGGTGATACATTTTTGTTGGAGAGAATTGATTGGTGGGTAGGCGGTACTTTCTTACGTTTTGATAAGAATCTCCAACATAACCTGCTCGTGAGCAGGTTAGCTGCACAGCTGAAGTTACCATGGTGATCTCGCCAGGTTAAAAGAGACACACCTTCAAGACACTGACAACCCTGGCTATAGTCTCAATTTACCTCACTAACCCACTAATCTCTCTTTGTAGTACACCCCTCAGACCATGTTTAGGTGTTGACCTGGCTTTCTTGGCCAAACATACCTATTTCATATCATGGCCATGATGCAAACGCATGGGAAACATGAGGTAGCAAATTGTTTGCATCTGTTCAAAATGCCACTGTATGCCTCAGAAGATAATTGGATGAACAGGAATAGCAGGATGATAACCTACTGTTTTACTACATAAATAGATTTGCCCTCTTGCCTTTATTAACTGCACTGGTCTGTGACATAGACAGATCACATCTGTCTAAAAACATCATAATGACGGTGCCAGAGAAAAGGCTCATGGTGCAGCTCCATTGTTACTTGTTTCATATTTAATCTCATTTGAGTTTATTTATTTCTCAGTAAGCAATGTTCTTCTTAAACCAGTGGAGTAGCTGCCATTGTACTAAGATAAATAGTAAATAAATGTCTTACAATAAGATTACAATGTCTGGTTATACAAGAAAATCCACTGCCAAGCTTGGTCACAATTATCATTTACTTGGGTTTCTCCTTGGCTGTCTGTCTCATATCCTCCGGTCCCCGTCTGTCCTCGTTCCTCCAGCCATCCTTATCTGTCTTTTTTTCTTTCTCTCGCCAACCTTTACTCCATCCCGCTGCCCTTGTTATGACATTTAATCCCCCCATCAGCCCTCCTTCCACTCTGACCTCTCTCCATCTCTGTCAATAATCATCTCATCTCTGCACCCCGACTGAGAAGACTTTATCTCCCGTCAGACTCGATTCACTTTCCTCCCTGTCATTCTGATGTCCTCCTGACATGCTCTGGATGATCTGACTGTATTTAAACTGAGCAAACACATATTAAAGCCAAAGGTGTCAAAACATCCACGGAGGACTGACGGAATCACCGGAACACGTTGCAGGTGCGTCGTAAAAAAGTATTTAAAAGTATTTATTTAGTGAAATCAAATGTAAAGCGGTAGCTCTGTCCACCTATTACTCACAGCTTCAGATAGTTTTACTGCAGTTATAGTCTGGAAACCTTGTTCGCAGCAACATTTGCGCAGCCACTCTGAAGGAGCAGACCGGTCAGAGACTAGTGGGAGTGGCTTTTTTTTTTTCTCAATGTAGTTGCAGCAGTAATATTGTCTTGACGCATGGTGGTCAGTGGTGATTGGTTAAAGGCTGATCCAGTAGTTTCAAAATTCATTTGAGGTCTTTGCCCATCAGGATGCAATGACTTTAAACGCTTCTCTACGCAGGGTGTTCAGACCCAAAAGTGTGTGTTTAGGTTGCGGAGAACAGATTGCTGCGTTTGAGATGTCTAAAGCTTAACTTGCAGAGCTATAAAAGCAACACGGCCTCTTTACCAAGCTCCACACATCCAATGATGGAGCAGTCAGGATTAGCTCTGTGAAAGCTCACAAAATTGCAAAAAACAGCAAGTCATTCTCTGCAGTCTCTGAGGGAGTTTATCAAAGTGTTCGAGGGGCGTCTGGATCGAGGACATTTTAAAAAATCTGGAGCTTCAACTGAAAAACAAAGTGGACAATTTCAAGTTTTTCTCTCTATTCGTGGATAAGAGCAGTGATGTGCACGACACAGCCCAGTTACTCATCTTTGTGAGCAATTCATTACCTGTTTTTGACTGCATTGCTGCTGTAGCTCCTTGGTCATCACATGAATGGATGTAAATGCATGCATACTCAAGCTGGAACTGAAATAGGACAAGTTGGATGGTGTTAAAACAAATGGGTACCCAAATCTGATGGAGAAAGTTTGGACTTTTAAAGAAGCCACAATATTTTGTGATTTAAATGAACCCAGGACAGATATTGTTTATTTAGTGCTTTGTATTATACATGAGGAGTTGTTGTGTAAGTCTGAAAGTTTGCTGAAAATTAACCATGTTGTTGATTTTGCAACTAACATAGTTAACTTTTCACTTTTGGGAAAGCATGGGACTGAGTACCAAAAGAGGTTTGGGAGTTTTGTGAGAAGAAAGGTAAGGATATGTTAGAGCTGTGAGATGCAGACTGGCTGGCAGATGTTGCATTTGCTGGAGATGGGACTGCACTGATGAATGAACTAAACTCAAAATTGCAAGGCAATAACTTCTTTCTCATAAAAAAAACTTTGACCAGGTTGTACATATCTCATGCAAAATTAAATGTTTTCAAATCAATTGGAGGGAATCTGTGTGACCCATATGTCGACACTGAGAGAAGCCACATCATCATCAGCTGTTCACATCCATGTTACAGGCACTGCATGATGAGTTTTCAAGGTGACTTGAAGGCATGATTTCGTCCATTTTCTCTGGGTACATCATCCACATCGCAACTGACCTTCAACTCAAACTCAATGACCTGCAGTCTGATTCACGACAGTCAGTACTACTGCTGGCATCATATTCTGCCCTTTACGACGATAACTTTCTCGGTAATCAGACTACAAACAAACAAAATATCAATTAATGCAGTTGGGGAAAAAAAACAATGCAGATTTTCATTGTTAATGTTTTTGTGACTGTTAGTTAATTGAATACAGGATATTTTGGTGTTTTACTTTCATTGTGACAATGTTGCTCGTTCATTTCATCAATTCCCTTACCATGGACTGCTTTTTGTATGAATAAATAATTCCTATTGGGCAAGATTAAATTTGACCTATTGCAATCAGTCATTGCAATCCCAATTTTTCTTGTGGCCCTTTGGAAAAATGAATTCCCCCACTAGGCTCAGTCTATTTACTAGATCGTATCTATTGAGGTTCCTTACAGACACAGTGTTGTGCATGCAGGTATTACAAAAGCAAACATGTCTTTTGTGCATTCTATATATAAAACACATATTCTGTGGCTCAATAGTATAATTTAATAGTGCAACAGAAGGGGTTTGACTCCTGTACAGAAGATCAATCTTACTGTTATCAGGTCGACACCGTGAGGCAATTTTACTTTTGCAGACAGTAGCCGATACATTTTTAAGTCTCTCCTTACAGAACAGAAGGTTAAAGTTAGATTATTATAAGCCGATGAACATTGTCAGAATTTTGATACAATTTCAAAGGAAGGTTTAAAGCAGTGAATAGGTGCCTGTGCAGCTGTGAATGGGTGTTCATTTTCAGTCTGCCCAATTATCGTGAGCTGTAAGTCTTATAAGGTCTTGCAAGATGCTCTTCCTGATAAATCCAAGGCTATTTTAGCATGAGCTATGCAGAGATGTCCTAAAACCTGTTTTTTTTTTTGTTCATTTAAGACAATCTCTACACTAAAACATGATATGTTTTGTGTTAGACTTTTGGGAATATCCTATTGTTGTTGTGTCCATCTTTTTTTTCAATGCATGTCTCAACCTATTAAGGGTTGGTAAAACTGGGAACCTGCAGATTCTTGATTCAGACAGAGAACAACACTGGACCCATGAGGGTTTATTAAGGGAACAGGTGACAGGCATACTGAAGCATTAGACAAAGGTACATGTTTGTGAGTTACAGCTTAAGTTTTAGCCTTTTTAGGTCAAGTGCTTTATTAATGTTTTATATATCACTGTTTCTTCATCTTTTCAGCTTGACTGATGATTAAATGACATGCTTCATGTATGTTCTGAATAATCTGCAAATTCTGTTGCCCTTGAGTGTGGTTTGGATGTTGTTGTTGTTGTTTTTTTTTTTTTAATCCTGATGATGACTATTCCACTTAGGCAGCTGTAAAAACCCGTGGTATCCTGATGGAAGTTTTTCGGTTGATTTCTTGATTTTTATTTTGAAAATATATTAAAGGTGGTTTTCCAATGTCTATGAGAAATTAACTTTTCTTAAGCATATATTCTTCTTTTAGAACAAATACCACTAGTCATCTATTTATCATCTAATTTCAGAACACAGTAGCATGAACCCATCAGCAGGGCAGACATGAGATGTGCTTTCATAATTTTTTTTTCATAATTTTCAACGATCAAATGCAATTTTCCACCTTTTCTTTCTTTTAATTGCCATTTTTCAGACAACTTCTCTGTGAAATGAAAATGTGGTGGATACATGTTAAATGGTCTAAGTATGAACTTATATATCTGTCACATCAATACAAGGAGCTAGGTGGCGCTGTTTGCATTGTGTAGACTGCTCTGACCGCTGGAAGCATAACACACGAATGTTGTGCTATCGAGCTCGTTACTTTATTTGCATCCTGATTTCTCCATAAATATGCTAGCATGTGCCAAACTCTTGCATTTGACAGCATCACTACTTGCCAACGGTGATTTGAGCTTCTTGTTTAGGCATGATGCAAATGTTGTATATAAAAAAAACAACTCTTTGTGTTACTGCTGGTTGGCTGGAAAGAAACATTTCTGAGGGAGTTCTAGATTCCACAAAAAGGCTTTAAGTTCTGAATATGTATTTACCAAACACACAAAACCTGCTCCAATTATAGTAGTAGGATTAATGCAAGTCAACTTCTGAAGGCAAAATATTTGCCATGAAAAAGCAATGACCTAACCAGGCTAACTACAAGCTAACAATAGTCCGTGTCTGGTTTTTTGGCACATTTTGTGAAATAGTTTTTCAGTTATACTGTAAGTTTCCCATCAGCCTTTATGTGAACTGAAAGGGCCATGGATACTTATTAAGAGAAATGCACTTGCAGATGGTGCATGAGACATTTTCACAGTGAAGATAAAGGTAACTTGTAATTAACACTCACAACACTTTTATTGGGCTGTGTGTGTGTGTGTGTGTGGGGGGGGGGGGGGTAATCTTTTCCCAGCAGATCAAACAGGGTATTTTTAAGATAAAATAGAGTGTTTTTATAACTGCTCAGTGGGACCATGCTTTTTGCTCACTGACTGACTGCATGACTTTACATGGATGACCGATTTGTCTGCAGTGTGTCAGGATGGCATCAGGGATTCTGGTGGTCAGCCAGAGACAAGCCATACATGATAATGCAATCTGCTGCTACCCTGCAAGGACACGACACGACACACACACACACACACACCGGAGACAGGGCCTGTGGTTATCCCTTGTAAGGCTGGCTTGAGCAAAACATGGCACTCACTGAAAGCCTGACAAACACCATCTTATACAACCTGTCTATTATTGTATGTATCACTTTTTTCCCACACACACAAACCTTCATTCTATCTGTCAACTTTATAACAAGCAAACACATACTGTTAGCAAAACCCTTTACTGCCTATAGACCCGGTCCCAAGGAAGCCACCAGTACATTAAATCCTTTCTGATTCAGTCATGTCATTTCAATTTAGCATTCAACCCTGTTAGCCCTAAAACTATTTGTACTTGGGGGCCAAAAAGTCAAAAAGGATGAAGGACAGTTGCTTTTTAATGTTTTCTCTAAAGTTGTAGAGTTGCTTGTGACTTGAGCAATCGGACAGCTTTTTATTCAGGTACGATATATTAATTTACATGTCTTTGGTGTTGTTCATAATGTATTCTGAAAAGGTTACAAGCTATATGATTTCAATATAGTGCTTAATCTGCCTTTTTTATATCCCTCGTGTTGTCCTTGGATCAAAATGACCTGCAGCTGTGTTCAACCAAGTTCTATTTTATTTTCATATTTTTTGGGATCATTGGTGACGAGGAGGCTGTGAGGGTTTCTTTAAAGAATGATGACCAATTATCCCAAAAAATATAAAAATATGGAAATAAAATAGAACTTGGTTGAACACAGCTGCAGGTCATTTTGACCCGAGGACAACACGAGGGATATAAGGGATAGAGGAATATTTGAAAAAAAAAACCCAACAACATTGTAATATAGTTTAGTATTTGTCTTTTTTCTGGTTTAATTATCAGCCTGTTCATGTAATACTACTATTGACTGAGGTTATCCAGTGTGAATATGCCAGTTCTGTTGTCTATAAAAGTACAAATTCAGAAATGAATTCTTTACCATACCATGATATCTTTCTTTACTTCTAAAATTGTGGTGCCCTCAGTGGAAATAATTAATGAATGCTTAGATATCAATCTGGGACTCATCAAGCTATTCACTTTTATTCAAAAATACCCGTTTACCACATGTTGCAAGATAGGATAACATGGGAAAAATACGTAGAAAGGTTTTAGACATGTTTTATTATGTGGTTACACGTGGAGCACGTAGAACATATGTTATCATATGTAATGTGACACAAATACTGGAAGTCTTTACCAACACATTTTCAACTCGTGCAGTAAAGTGATCATGGACCAACACAAAGATACAGCAATGTTAATACATGACATCAATACATACGGAACCTGTGTAAAGACAGTTTATACCACATCAGAGAAAAATAGAGGATCATCAGGAAGAGAAGACAGTGTTAATGAAGGAAATGTGACACAATTATTTTCCCACTTAATTTGATTTTGAGGGCATTTTCATCCCCTTTATGGTCAGTTTTGCAAATACATTTGGATCAAATGTTTGAACATAAAAACGGTTTACTATTTTATTTATTTATTGCGGTTTAATGGTTTCCGCATGCACATGGTTACAAATATGGGTTTTATATGGGAGTATACATGAAGTCTTACATGTAAATCCCATGTGCATCACATAAACGCTGCATTCAAATGGAACTCTTGAGCTTGTGTTACAACATGGTAAGTTGTGTGCACTGTATGTTTGGCGCTTAAGTGGTTAAGTCATAAAAACACAGTCCTAAGGCAACGTGGAAGGCCTCTAGAACCCACACAGGCTAACAATTTATCAAGCCAACGGCAGGTAACCTAATGCAGGAAATGCAAAGCCGTAGAGGGAAGATCAACATCTTCCTCAGATAAAGGCTAATATCTAAGAGTCAGGGGGCGGAGCCAACAGCTGCACTTCATCACAATAATGAAGATATAATAATAATAATGAACATATACTCAGATCTGGCAGCGTGGAGATGGCACGTATTGACAAGACTGTCCATTAAACATTGAGTGTAATGGTTTAAACTGTTTTCATTTCGTTTTATGTTTTGTGCATCTTAAATCCTTGAAATTATTAGCCTTAGCCCTTTTTAGCTTTGTCTTAATATCCTCATATTATTTGGTTTTTCATCATTCAGTGTATTCATTTTGTAAATCTTAAACCTATTACTGTAAATACAAGTTTGTGCTCCCAAATTTTGTTTGCTCCAATTCTCACATGTATGTAAAATCCAGAAACCACTTTCTTCAATAATTATTTTGTTTGTCTCAGTAAACATGTGGGAACTTCTAAATTTGTATTTAACTCACCAACTCTGTATTCCTCCAAGTACTTATCAAAACTGTGCTATGAGTCTTGAATGTTGGAACATGGATTTCCATCAGTGTCATGGTTTTCTGTTAACCATGCCTTGAAACTGAACAGATCTGAAAGCAAGTCAAACTGAGTTCACACAAACAAAAATAAAGTGAACCTAATTAAAAAAAACTCTGCACAAAACTATTTGCAAAACTTGTATAAAGTCCTCAAACCTCATACTAAATACTGTCTAGAGGCATGAGAACTTCTTCCACACTCATATTTTAGCTAATACTGGAATAATTGCCATAACATTTTGCACTTTGGTGACCTTCATGTAGCATCACTTACAGGACCATGTTTTCAGATTTTCAGTGAAATATCTCATCTACTTTAAGGATTGGTGCAAAATCTGGTATCAACATTGATGGTTCATTTTCTAATGACTTTTAATGATTCCTTTACTTCTTCTCTCCAACCACCAATCAAAAAGTTCTTCATTTAGAGTAATATCTCAACAACTAATCAAAGGATTTCTATAAACTCTCGTACACATATTCATGCTCTGGTCAGGATGAGTTTTAATCACTTTGGTTATCCTTTTAGTGACCTCTTATCTGTTGCTTATATCAGTTCATCATTTCAGTTAATCCAGTATCTTTTTTTATTTACTAAAAAACAACAAATAACTTGCTGGAGGTTTTTCCTTGTCTTTAATGTAAGTCTGAGGAAAAAAATGCAAGAGTGCAAGTTCAAAATGGAAGTGGGATTGCATACATCCTGAGGAATTAAGGCGACCATCCATCACAGTGCCAAGATATTAAAGTTTTACTTGGATTTATTTGATTTAGCATTGCAACTGGTCTAAGTGTTAATTTCAGCATGGGAAAATCCACACAAACAAACCAGTGTGTGGATGAATATGTAGGGTATTCAGGTTAACTAGGAAGTTGCTCCAGGTGTAACTCCCGATGCAGTTAGTCATTATGGCTGTTTCAGGCAGCTACTTTCTGTGTTTCCATTTAACTTACCCTCAGAGAGAAGTGTTTGAAATAATTCATGTTTCTTTGGAAAGCTGCAGGAGGTTTACGCTGCTCACCTCAATATACCAAGTTGTATGTGCATTCTTGTTTCCCTGATCCTTCTTCGGAGCTCTCTTAAGGGCCAAGATGCTTTGTGAAAATACATTTTATCTTTACAAGGATCTGTTCTTAACTTTAAAGGGACATTCTAAGAATTTTCTTAAAATTCCTTCACATGGAGTAACATTTAGTCCGATAGAAATCTTTGTGAATACGGACCTTAACATATATTAATACATCAGTAATATGTTGTGAAATCGAATCAGAAAGAGAGACTCTGGTAAACGTGTTAGAGAGTCTCATATTTTCGCAGGAACGTTTTGTTTTACTTCTAAACATTTATTTTGTTACCCGTAGACTAAAACTGGTTTCCCCTTATATTAAGATGAAGAATAGTGCTCCTGTGAATACTGTAGAAAATATAAAAAGATATAGTGCCATGCATCTGTAGCACTATGGAGATGTATTTTCCACCCACCTTAATGGAAATTGTTTTTATGTTCCAGCACATATGTTGAACACATTAGATCATATCATGTCATTACTTACTTTACACCCACTATCTTCAAGCGTGCATGGTGACTTTCGTTAGTATAACAGGCCTGAAGCTGATAAATGTGCGTGGGAGGGATAACATTAAGATGAAACTCAGTGGGCCATGCAGTAATGCAGATGAGTCTTTAACAATTAACTGCATCTTGATGTCTTCATGTGGGTGTTGGAAATAGTAATTATGAGGTCTGGAGTTTTTTCAGTGGAGTGTGAGGTAGTTTTAGACCTTTGGAGTTTTGTCCTTCCCTCACCAACACTAATCTGCTTTAGGATTGTTAACACGACAATATTAGAACAGACTTTTAGATTTAGGTTATGTGAGGGTTAAAGCTAAGGCTAATAATTTGTAAGAACACTATCAGTGTTATGAAACCTCTGTGCTCCCCAGCTATCAATCATCCTCTCATTCATAATCTTCCTCTAATTATAATCATCTAATCATCATCTCTCATTTCTTGTCAGGATAAAAATCCCAGACCATAAATATGCATGTGAGATTTCCCCTCTAGATGTAGGCTGATTGGACAGAGATCAAATCCCAAAGCTTTTTGCGATTACTACATCGCTGCTGAAACACGCCCATCATCATCATCACCATCATCTTCATCATCATCAGTGTGCTGATTAATGTCAAGATAAGCACATGGCAGTTTATAAATAACTGGTCCCATTTGAAAATCGATTAAAATAACAGATCGTTATCAAATCGGATGTATGACACACGAGGGTTCTGTATGAGGACCGACACCTATATATTCAGTTCATTTACTTCTTGCACTTTATTCTCTCTTGAAGATGAACCAACTTAGTAAATGAGTTTGATATATAAAAGACAAATGTGCACTCACCGTCACTAGAAAGCACAGGCTATTTTGAACGGGCTCTGCACTCATACGTTTGTATGATTGACTGGCTTGTGGTATTACATTACATTACATTACATGCCATGACTGGCTTGTGGTATTGTTGCGTAGCTTTCTTCAGAACAGCTCACTGAGGACGTGGGTGAAGACACGCTGAACTACGGCGGTGGGACCCCCCCCCCCCCCCGCTGCTGCACAGAGCTCCTGTTGCCTGTTAGAGTTTATTCAAAAAAATAGGATGGCTCCATAATATATTCACCATTCATGGGTAACAGTTATCCTTTGGGATGTACATGTATCTTAACAGTTGATGTGGAGCAGCCCGGCACTGGGGTTTCTCAGGGGAGCACCAGTAGGACTGAAACATCGCCAAAGTTGTTGCGTATCAT
Source organism: Embiotoca jacksoni (assembly GCF_022577435.1). Taxonomy (NCBI): domain Eukaryota; kingdom Metazoa; phylum Chordata; class Actinopteri; family Embiotocidae; genus Embiotoca; species Embiotoca jacksoni. The sequence goes on from NW_027185403.1 coordinate 20,234,715, forward strand.
GGAAGAGTTGGCTTTGGTGGAGGTCAGTGCTCTCCGAGTGACTTCCTAATTTTACAAGTTATTGTAGATTAAAGGTCTTGTCTGAAAGGAAAATATGGAAAGCAAACAACCCCTTTTTTACTTATTCATTTATGTATTTATTTATTCTTTACTGTATTAGAGATTGATGCAAGTTGAGTGTGTGTTTGTGATTTCTTTGTGTGTATGTGTTTATGTAGATAACAGCATCTAAAATGTACATACTTATTTTTCATGAACTGCCATACTGTTGGACACCTTTGTCTGCGAATGTTGTCTGTTCAATGTATGTTGTACAAGAAATGACAGTAAACATATTGGGGGAAAAAAAAAAAGTTGTATGTTGAAAATATGCCGGACAAAGAGCCTTTCTCTACACGACACTGAAAAATAAGTCGAGCAGTGACAACCTACATACACCACTATTATATGGGGCTTGCATTCAGTATAGTATATTCTAATAAGATATCAGGGGACTATTCCATGTGAGTGTAGTAGCAGACTTGTGGTGACTGCCTGAGCAGCTTTGCTTTGCTTAAGATACTTCACCACCATGTGTTGGTAAAGTAAACCTGCAAACTCCACACGTTGGTAAATGTTATCAGTTAAAGTTGTGGAATTACAGCCAACTTGTATGCATGCTAAACAAAATTCAATTTCATAATTTTTTTTTGGCACTGAATGTTAACTTCGCTGACTCCCTCAAATATCAGGTGAAAAGCATGTGGTTTTGGTTTTGTTATGTAACATTACATTTTTATTTTGGATTCAGCTTCATAATGTTACTTAATTAAAATTTGTTGCTGTCGATTTGTAATTATTGTTTTCTCAGAAGTTCACTTACTTGTTTTTGAGGGTGCTTTCATGCACACACATGCACACAACACCAAGTGCAACCGTCTGGGGAAGCAGGCAGCGGGTTTTATTTTTGTATTTTGTCTGAATGTGATGTTGGAGAATTGTTGTACATTTTAAAAACCTAATTGAAAACTGCTAAAGACAAAACCATCTTTGACAGCTTTAATTGTATTTAATTCCCCCCCCCCTGCTATTAGTTTAGTTTGATCAGCAACTTCTGTTTACATTCTTGCCATTAATTTGTTGCAGGAGCAGCTTGATAAACTGGACAGTTAAAGACTGGAAAAAAAAAAAGGAACCTGGTCTGAATAATCTCCATTTCTGCTGAGGCTGCAGATGGAGGCTCACAACTTGGCATTAATGGCATGAATTCATGGACCCAGCCTGCCCAGATTCAACAGTACAGGCAGGTGGTGTAATGATGTAGGGAGATGTTTTCTTGGCACGCTTTGATTTTACCTCAAAGCCAAAATCAACTCATTTAATCAACATAACATTTAGTTTAGTGGACTTCAGTGACATCCTCAAGCATCAGATCTGAAACCAGAAGAACACATTTGTGATGTGGCAGAAAATAAGATTGGCAGGATGAATGTGCAGCTGAGGAATCTGCAGAAATGATGTCATGCAATCATGTCAACATGGACCATAATCTCAGAGATCCATGAAATCATCGGGATTACACCAGTATTATTATGATGTTCGTACTAATAATGAGGGTATATATACTGTTTGTGACTGAAGGAGATCTATTGATTGAAACTTTGCATGGCACTGATCAATACGAGATTGCAAGAGTTCAGCATCCATTTAATTTGTGTAAAAAGGGTGCAGAAACAACCAATAAAACAACGTTCACGAGTGACTGGCTGTGTATTCAATCAACACCTCAACCAAGGGAGAAAGTCATTTCTTATTTCACTGTTGAGTAAATGTAACAGCCCCTTTTAACTGGACTGAAAGTGCACAAACACAGACAACTTTGTTACTGTGTAAGCAGAGGCCGTCATTGAGACTGAATGTCTGAGACAGATGGTCAGATTTACATCTAAAGAAATCTATTTAGAATAAAAGAAGAGGAGACCCAGCCTGTCCCTGAAGCAGTGACATATGGACCAGGAAATGTCACATTTTTTTTGTTTTTCTATGTTTAAGATATAGACAGACTTCCTGTTATATAGTTACATTGGCTATACATTATCTTTATACAATATCCTGTTTGCTCCACCTAATCTTCACGCATTTATCCACACACGCACACAAACACATCTTAATATGAATAATCACACAAGCAGACACTTGATCCATGGAACCTGCTGCTGCTTCTTCAGCTGATGTACACAATGTAATTTCCTGCTGTTCAGAACACACCTGCATAACATAACTTGTTATTCACGAGGCAAACAGGTGATATATTTAGGGTCTTTTTCATTCATTATTCAGTTTTTCATATGTGCTCAGAAATTACTCTGATTACAGTGAGGAAGATAAAAAACGCAGCTACAGTGTTCAATAAAAACATAAAAATGTCCTGTGCGGCATGTAGCGCTGATGTGAGTTGTTGTCGTTCCAGTTAAACATTCTGCAGCAATACAGAACCTCCACCTGCACTGAGTATTTTTATTTTGTTGAACAACAATACAGTACCTTGACACTGACCGTGAATTTATAGCAGTGGACTGAAGAGAGAACGCTGTTTATCTTACTATTCAATACATTACAATGGGACTTTTTCATAATGTAAATGATGAGTTTGTACACCTCTACATGGGAGACTGCACAAGTCCGTATTTTTACTGCTTCAGCACTGTTTCACATGGTTTCAAGCTGCTGTTGCGAAAAAAAATTCCCCTCGGGGATTAATAAAGTAACTACCTAACCTAACCTAACCTAGATATGACATGTATGTTTTGTGGAAACCATTATTGGATAAATATAGACCAGTTTGACCTCTGACTGCCATGAACTAGAAAATGTCTACGCCTGTATTTTTCCTGATAATGATAGAGAATTAAGCTCGGACAGTAGAGATATGTGTCCCTGTCTCATCATATCTTCTTTGTATTGTGGTTAAGCAGCACAGATGTAGTGCTGTCGGGGCGCAATGAAATGACAATCCACCACGTTTTGTTTTTCTCCAAATGAGTAAATAATGAGGAAATCTCTTAGCACTTAAAAAATGGAAAATTGTTTCAGCTGGATGAAGAAAACTGTTCATCCGCCTGAAATTAATTTACATTTTTGAAGTGCTTAGAGATCCAATTATCTCGAGCATATGTTGAGAGAACCAATAAAAACCAATGGTCATTTTATTATTTTATTATTAGTTATCTTCGTGGCATTTTAAGTGTATTGATTGATGCATTTTGTCCACTCAGTCCCTTGTTACAATAACTGAATCATGCATTAATACAAACTCAATTCTCCTGCATATGTTTCAAATCAAAAACTCTCTGGCATTTTAAAAACCTTTTATTGCTTAACAAGTCTTTTATTGTGAAACATTTGCAGGAGTGTGTTGTGACTGAAATCAGACAATTCCACTTTGGATGAGTAATCCAGAACGGCCGTTGAAAGTAGCATGGTGATGTTGTGGACTTCATTAAATTGAAGCAAATCAAATATTTAGGCTGCATTATACGCTAGTGTATGTAAACTAGCTACCGTATGGAACCGTGTTTTAAACAACCTGAGAAACAGCACTAACTTAACCATGCGTGTTCGTCCTTGTGAACGTGCATCACAGGTGTGCTCCAGTACCTCCATGAATAGCACTACACTCCTGGTTAGTAGTGTGTTGAAACCTTACTTACACTGTTTGTTAGCTCATGCTGAGGGATAAAGATTTGCATTGTTAGCATTGGCCACACGCCCCCACACCAGTACATAATATTTGTTTCATAATTATTTTGCAATATATAAAACCTGGAAACCTGGAAAGAGGGAGCAGGTAATCAAAACCAATGTTTTGGGGGAAATGGTGTGAGCATCTTTGTTTAAAGGTTAAAAAGAAGCTATATATAAAAGTTGATGCTTTTTATGGTCATTGTATGTCTGTGGAGTAAAGGTCCAGCTGAGATTCAAACTGGGGACTCGCTGCCGACGGCATCTGTATCCATGTGGAATTTGTTCAAACCACTTGGTGCAGGTCTCCCTTACTGTATAAATTAAACTTTTAACAATTTAACAGCCACTGCACTATTTAGACAGCTTTGCTTTTATGGTTATAATGCTTAAAACTAATTTTATTTCAATATGATCTCACACCAGATCACAACTATAAACTAAGTTTGGTTAGGATTCCCCAGTTCAGTGTGTTTCAAACTTAGATTTTTGGTGACGCCCATGTGTGGACTTTTCAATAGTCCCTACTGTCATATACAAGACAGTCCCAACGTTTAAAGCAGGCTTGTTGTAAAGTACACCTTAAGCAAAAGTTGACTTTTGACTTCACTTGTTCACCGCCAGATACATTTTCCTATCATGCAGGATATTTTCTATCATGCAGGATATATTGCACTCACCAATATCTCCTATTTATTTTTGATCTAAAGCCTGCTTTTACCTACTGAGAGGTCTTCGCAGAGACTAAAAAGTTTGCACATGAAAACTGAGCTATACCCCATATGATAGCGTAAAAGGAAGGACAGGTTGCGTAACACCCCCGAGGCGTGGCTCCATCTAAATGTAAACAAGAAAATCTCCGGTGGTTTCTCACCATATAGGAGATGCTGAGATTAGACAGACTCTGAGGCACGGGCTCAGGCTTAAGGAGAAACTGTTTGATTCCCAGAGCTTCTACCCCATTGCATAGTAAACATCAACTCTCCAAAGACCACTGCGATCAACACTCATCATATGAGAGATGATATCAGTGCGTATGTGGTGTGCTGTCATGAGCAGGGATCAGTTTAGGGGATATTATGCCAGATAGTTGAATAATAACGTTCCCTTCTGTAGATCAACACAGAGAAAAAGCATTTGCCCTGCTGCATTTCCAATTTCCTTCTCACTGGAGAACAGAAATTTAAAACCATTAATACCCTCATCTTACTATGAGGCACTTTATATTGAAGCATCTTTCTGTTAGGAAGTGTAAGATCCTTACTCGCAAAGGCATGTATTATGGGGCTTTGTGTGGATAATTAGATGAATTAACCATGCAAGTGCCCGCACTGAAATAAATAGATGTAAGAGCAGCTACTCGGCTGAAAATAAACCCATTTACAGCTTAAATACAGTTATTTTCCTATCAAATGGGGTTTAATGGTGTGTTGTTTTGTTTTAGCTTTTTAGTATAAAACATTCACTTCCTGTTGGCTTGGCTTTTACCCCTAATCTGCTTTTTTAAGTAAATTTATTTAATGACAGAAAGTAAATTCTGTGTCAGCTTAAACTTGAAAAGCAAACCAAAGTCTAAGTTATTACAAAACAAAGCCCAAAACCTGACACAATGGCAGGACCCATCAGCTCTGTGATAGGCAGCAAAAGCCAATGAAGAAGAAAAAAAAATTGTTTTGTTGATACAGATCCTCAGTATGTTCTATTTGTGGTTTTGAAAATAAATGCATAATTATGTTTGATCCTGTATAGCTATGAGATGGCGACGGTATAAAATATGTTAAGAAATTAAATTCCTACTGTTAGGATTCCTGTCTGTTCCCAGTGTGTTTTCCCCTGTTTAACCCCCGAATACCTTTCCTCCTGTGTCCTGTCATTCCCCTGTCTGTTTTTTCTCCCTCAGCAGTACCTTCCTCCAAGCACCGCCCACTACCGCACCTCTCCGGCAGCACAGCTGAGCGGCATTCCAAGTGATTACGCCGGCTGCTACTTATTCCCTAGTCTCCTGCCCATCCGGTGTCAGTTCGTCCGTTGCCTACCCGTCAACCCGTCCAGTAAGTCCGTTCCGTCTCCCGTTGTTGAGGTTACGATTCTGACCTGTTTCCTGTTTCCTGCCGTTCAGTGTCGGGCCACGGGCATCCACCTGAACGAAGAAGATTCCAGATCGTTCCTCGGAGATCATCTGCTGCAATCTTGGCAATCCTGTGTCGAGCTACGAGTGTCACACAGTCGACCCTGCCGGTTCCGTCCAGTGTCGAGCCACGGGCATCACCTGCACGAAGAGACCCTCCAGTGCGTTCCTCGGAGATCCGCTGTCGAGGGTTTGGGCGATCCTGTGTCGAGTCGCGGACATCACACTCGATCCAGCCAATCAGCTCGCTGAGGAGAGATCTGGGGATTCCCCCCAGCGGAGCATCGCCGTTCGGCTACGTCACCCGGCCACGTGTCAAGGAGAACCCCGGGATTCCCTCGGGTGGCGAAGCGCAGATTGACACAGACTCTTGGCGTGCATTTCCTGTTTGCTCTCACTGCCCGGGGAATAAAAGACCTGATTCCTAAGAGATTTTGCCGTGTGTCTGCATTTGGGTTCGTTTATCCCCTCACCACATAACACCTGCAGTTTCTGCAAATGTTTCTGGATCACCAGTGGAATCCGTTGAGAGCCACATGAAGACATAATTCAAGTAAATTTAAGGCAATTATTCCTGACAGGATATTTTACTTTGCAAAGTTACAGGGTCCTTAATTGTAATAGAACAATCTTCATATCAACTTACAACTTTATAAATCATACTCCTTCGAGCTTGTCTGAGAATCATCACGTTTTTCAGTTTCCTTCTGCATCCCAGTGACACAGTGATCGTTCTCTGTACATCCAGGTACCTTACAAACAGGAACTGCTAATATATACCCTAATTTCACATACTTCTAATTCACCAATAACAAAATATAAAGAAGTGCTGGCTAAAAACAAGAATAGAATAGCTGACATTACAATGGCCCATTAATGAGCGCTCCTGAAGACATTCTTATTGTTTTTTCTGTCCTGTGATGAGTTCCAATACAAGCCTGGATGTTGGTGTTATCATGCTTCCATCAGATTGGCAAAAACATGGGAGAGTTTGAGCTCAATAACATCACTTGCAAGTTGGCACATGTTGTATGAGGGACACAATGATTAAAGACAGTTTGACATCAAAGCAAGCTCTCGTGAGAGACTTTAATGGTTCCATATTGGTTTTGTTTCATTTAAACATTATGGATCAATACATCCACTGAAGCGTGTGCTTGTATTATGAGGGACTCTTGTTCCCTTCCACCGAGTTTGTTTTTCCGTCTGCATAAGAGTAGTGAATTGGTGATGGTTGCCAGAATCTGAATTTAACAACTGTGACAGCTGTGATAGCCAATCTCCTGAACGTAAAAGTACACCATCAAATTTAAACTCAACCATTCTTCTAGTTTCAGGGGATTGCATGGTTCGATTTGTTAGTGAAAACATTATTTTACCTCAACAAAGTGAATCAAACAACAAAGTCAGAATTTGTGAAAGAAGGTGCTGGGATGTCATCATCAGCAAGTCAACATTAGCAACAAGTATTTTATTATTTGGTTGATACGTTCATGAACCCTAGAATATAACAAAAAAAAAATTATAATAACATTAGTGATCCTTTATTTTTTCCTTTAATGACATCATCAGCTCAAAATTTTCATTTTTACTTTATATCGGTTCCAGTTGAACTTTGTGCTTATTTGTGAGCATTAGAATGATGACATGCTAAACGAAGATGGAGGCGCTCATCACCCTGCAAATAAGGATGAATGCATGTAGGTTCTTGGAAAAAACTGCTCCTGAGTGCAGAGACTTGAGACAACAGTTTACTTTTCAACACTACAATGACCCAAACCATACTGCGAAGATACACTCGAGTGTCATCAGCTGAGTCTCTGAGTGTCTTTGAGTGATGCAGCCAAAGCCCAGAAATAAACCCGATTGGAACACGCATGGAGACCCGAAGAAGGCAGTTCACAGACACGAAGAATGAGATTAACAGCTCAAATCCAAATGTGCAAAACATTGCTGCCAAAAGAGCCCTTATAAAGGTACTGAATTATGAGTTTGACCACATTTGTAAACAAGAGATTTCAGTTTTTCCAATTTTGCAGATTTAAAACAATATCTGTTTTATGGGGTGATAATATGAAAATGTTAGGTTTAGAGTTAAGTCCTTCAGTCCCCAAGAGACCAAAACAAAAATCACTTGTTTTGTCATGTAAAGTATGAATATGTTTAGTCAGCTAAAATGACTTGGTCAAGGTGAGGAAAAAAATCTGGTAAGCTGCTTTTGCAGCATTTCAATAAACACAAATATAAGATAAGTCATCTTCAACATTGGTCAGTCATACAAGCCAAACTTCCTGTGAGGTCTAGTGAGTGAGCTCTAAAAATTGTCAATTCAGCCACTTTAAATCCCAAAATACATATTATCCTATAACATGCAGTTTGGAGTATGGAAGCCTTCATAAGACCTTTAACCCCTGATGTTCCCCACTAAAGACATGTTGGTACATTGTTACCAACAGTCAGCACAAAGTATTTGGTTACACGATATAAACTATTGCGTAGTGTGGTGAAACCAGATTTTTAAATCCACATTTAAAGATACAGGATTCGGAGCCGGGTTTTTACTTGCCTTTTTTTTTTTTTAAAGGTTTCTGATGTACATCTCTTCCTGTTTTAGGTTTTAAAACAGTGGCTGCTACACCAGTGACGTAGGAGAAATGCTCACAGCGAGCTATTACTCTGCCGGCAGCTTACATGACATTCCCATCCAGCGTGACTTAGGTTGAGGACAGAGGGAGACGATCGTATCACCGGGGAATTGGTGATGTTTGGAGGGTTTTGGGGATAGAGGCAGGCGATGCACTGAGGGAGACACCTTGCCAGGCTGAGGGCAGAAACTAACAGGGTTTTCTACTTTTACACCACACTTGGTTGCCTTTTATGTTGTTTACTCATTGATGTGGATTGATATTTTGCTGTGCTGTCTCATGGAAGTAATGGAGGCTGAAGAAGAATTTGTACTTTTTCAGTACGAGAAGTCAGCCTAACATTTTCCTAACAGAGCAAAAGTCTACCTTCCAGGAAAGTAGGAGGGTCGGTTGATTTTTTTTATCATTGACTATGTTTGCCTTGTAATAAATCATTTGGATTGAAATGATCGAATTATATCTGATGTAATGATATCATAGGTCAAAACTGAAAGATGCAAATTACTCCAAAAGTGTCTCCCACACATTAACTTTACTTATATTATATAAATGGCCTTTTTTCTATGTTTTTCTCATTTTCTCTTAATGTCAGAGGCAAAAATTATTCAGACATATTGTCTGTCCAGCGATGACATTTCTGAGTCACTGGATTAACCTGGACCTGCTGATCTGTGTTTGTTAGAGGATCTCATCCACTGTTCCTCCTCTTTTATTAGCTGATGTTTTATTATAAACTGTTTTGTTTTTTCTGCCTAATATTTTGCCATCTTCTCATAATTTCATCTATTGATCTTTTTGTTATTTCCACGGCATTGACTTCCTCGCTGATAATCTCCCATATCGCATTTTGTTCTTGTTATATCAATATTTATTCATTTCAATGAGATCAGATTTGCTTTTGTGGTCGTTCTGTTAGAACGGATTGAATCACTTTAACACACATAAACACCTCATTTAAATAGAGCGATTTGCACCTGATATCAGAGACGCAATTACTCTTAGTAAATCACCTGCAAAACAGGTGGAAAATAAACGTGCAAACTTTTTGAATAAACACGCAATTTGGTACCCTTTATTTGAGATCTTAGTAAATCAGGCCCATAGTGTATAAAACAGTCCCTTATTAGTACAAGTATTGACTGAATAACTCCATGGTGTAGCCTATGATTAATTAAACACAGGCCTAATGATTGGATTATTGGAAAATCCCGAATTCGACAGGTGAATTCTCCGATTCATAGGTCGGAATCTTCCCACTTCCCAGTTGCTTATGAACGCGCCAATAGGTACAGTAAATGACATATATACAGCATTAAAAAATACAAATGAAAAATGTCATGTTAAGAAGTGAATATGTCATTACTGCATCTGCAAAACCAGCAAAAAATATTCACATTTTCTGCTTCTAGTGTCCTGTACCCCACCTTCGCCCAAACTCTTGATCAGGATGCAGATAATGGATGAATAGATGGCTGCTTCTAGTGGCCTAAAAGTGTATAGCACGTAATACGTATGGTTATGAGGAAAAACTAAAATGAAGCTTGATTGGTCCAACTTATCATTGTTCCAGCACTAGAAAAATGACATACCATTAGTGTCCCCCTCTCATTAATGTGCTTTGAGTGTGTCAGCAAACACTTTTCCAACAAAAAGTATTGCAAGCATATTGTTTGCCTTGCTTTGTACTACAATGAAATACTTGAAATATTTTGTAGCATAATGAGATGAGCTATGACGCACCTGTTATCTTCATCTCTCAGCAGAGGACAGTGAGATGCCTCAGCAACTTTCCTCTGTTCCAGTGATAACTGCCTTCACCTGCAGTTTGAAAGGACTGCACTAATGGCAACTTTCATGGACAGTTGATGAGCTAATGAGCGCTGTGATGTGAGCCAATTATCTTACCCCTTTCTGCCTGGTAATGGCCAATCTGAATAGAGATTTGATGGGCTGAAGATGTGTGAGATGTGGGCTTATTATGTCAGCCCGATGTCGTTCTTTGACTGTTCAACCTAATGGTTAAAGCTCACAGAGCTACAAAACCTTTTCTGTCCCAGACAGAGCGGTTTCTGTGTTAATGTATTGGAAATGTTATTCACTCTCTAATCACACTTTGCATAATTTTGCAGTTGATAGTTCTGATTGTTCCCATGTGTAACAAAATGTGACTCAAGGTCTAAATAGAGCCATTTGTTCAAATTAAATTCATGATGAAATGTCTCTAATGTGGCATAATGGCAGGTTTTAACTTCCCATATTTATTATACATTACTATGAGACAGCCTTCTGGCTCCATGGCTTTGTGCCTTGGCCTTGTGTGTGTGTGTGTGTGTGTGTGTGTGTGTGTGTGTGTGTGTGTGTGTGTGTGTGTGTGTGTGTGTGTGTGTGTGTGTGTGTGTGTGTCACCCTCAGTTTCTGGTATTTGTAGTGTGGGGAGAGTGATGAGTTGCACCCATGAATGCAATACAACATTGGTTTTCCAAGTCTGACACCATGGCTCCCCTCCTCCACTTTAAACACCAAGTATAACATTACAATTGTACAATTATCAGGCAAGTTCTGTAGTTTTAAAGAATTTATTTTCTCTCTGAATTTCTAAGCAGATTATTGGATCATGCTTCAGTCGGCCCTTTGAGTCGTCACCGCTGATACCCTCCCCCATTATAAAGGAGACCCAGAACAACTCCAACTGTAAACAAGGTCGGTTTTCATTTTCACTGTTATGAATTTTGAATCCATGCAAGTTTCATGCTTTTAATACTTCCCCAGCGCATCAAAATGTGAGCATATCATCATCAAATCCTGAATGTAAAGTCTGTGGGCCAAAGAGAAACCCGTGGGTGGGTCCAGCAGGGGAAACAGGGGCACTGATATATGCAGAGGGCCGCACAATGCAAAAAAACAACCCAGAAGCAAGACAATCTTGCAATGTTCTCTTAAGTGAGTGAGCGGCATCTTTAGTATTTTGTTTCCTGAATATTTCCCTGCTGGGTATATATAGAAAATATGAGGGTTTTTTTCTTTTCCCATAGAGCATGCACAATATGGGAAATCTGCAATAAAACAAATATAGTTATATAGTATCTGTAGTTCTAACTTACACTCCATGATTGCTGAGCATTATGTGAATCTGTAGAACAACTATGCATCTAGATTATACAAGCAATTTAGTTCCAACCCAGAGATCTCATTGGTCAACTGTACATTTGGAACGTGCTCATCACCAGAAATATCGCTCCACATATATGCCATATATGGCAATATATAATTAGATTTGAATTTCATATAATATTCATTATAATGTTGTTTTTACTTGTTATAGGCCTATTAAATGTGACCCATTTGGCGAATTCGGGTCTCTTTTGGTCATTTTTTGTCGTTCCGAGCACCGTACCGAAATACCGTGGATAGCCTCGCACTGTAAATTCTAGCGGCGGCTAGCTTGACTGGTTTGGTTTTAACACATGACAACATATTTAGATGGTAACTTTGTACTATTTGGTAAATAAGCAATATTACACTTGAGGGTGTGCTTTAATGTCGTAATTGGCACAACAGTGATGCGTAAAAGCTCCGTAAAGCACACCCTCTTGTGTAATATTAATATTGCTTCATTAACAAATAGAACAAATGGGCACAGTTTCTGAAGCTCCACATACATTGCTGTTTAAATCATTCACATCTCTTCCTGCCTATATGTTGAGAAGTAAATAACTATATCTTTAATACTTAGTGTTTGCCCCCACTTTTAACATCTTAAATGTGTGTTTTAGTTTTTGTTGGTCATGGCCTACTGTGTGAGGTCTGGACATTACAACTATCAGACTCTAAATCCTTATGCTTGTTTATTTGTGCCATGTAGGAACAGAAGGATTAAGAGTGTTTGTCTTGCTTCCGACTGCCCTTTAATGTGAGAAACAAAAGTATTATTTTTGTAATAAATTTAGACCTTCAGAACACCCTTGACTCATGGCTCATTTGGTTTTAATAGCAAACTGAAAAATAAAGGTATAGCATCATTAGCATTCAGGTCAAAAAAGCTATAAATGAGCATGTTTCAAAGGACACAGAAAATATGTGTTTAAGGGACCTCAAGCATTATTTGTCCCCATGATGATGACTAGCTAATTATCCTGTAGATATAAAGAGCTTTTATATTAGACACCAGCCTTTTTGTAGTGTTAACGACTTTTGCTCCTCTCGTGTCGTAAAAAAGAAGAAGCATTTTAATGTTGTGAACGTTTGTGACGCCTACATATGTTACATTTATTACTGCACATTACAGGTGAACACACAGTATCTCATAAAAGCACAATGTTACAAGCTTAATAAGATGAAAGGCCTGTAGGAGCTGGAGTGCACGGCCGCCTGACTGCATGGACCATCAACTATCTCACCAACAGACAGCAGTATGTGAGGCTTCACAGCTGTGTGTCTGATGTGGTGGTCAGCAGCACGGGGGCTACACAGGGCACCGTGCTCTCCCCCTTCCTGTTCTTCCTGTACACCTCACACTTCAGGTACAACACTGACTTCTGCCACATCAAGAAGTTTTCTAATGACATCGACATAACAGCCATCGTTGGACGTGTATCAGAAGGGAACGATCTGGAGTACAGGGAGGTCATCGCTGACTTTGTCGACTAGTGTGATCTCAATCACCTCCGGATTAACGGCAGCAAGATGAAGTAGATGGTGATTGATTTACGCAGGAAGGGAATACCAACTAAACCGGTGAACATCCAGAGATTGGACACTGACATTGTGGACACTTATAAATTCCTGGTTGTTCACCTCAACGATAAACTGGACCAGTCGGACAACACGGATGTCCTCTTCAAGAAGGCCCAGGGTCCGACTGTCCGCACTGTTATTTGAAACTGAACAGATCGGATTTGTTGTATTCAGACATTACCAAATTATATGCACGGGTTGCTGTGGTAACAATGTACGCACAGCTACGCTGGTGACATGACTTTCAGAGAATATGACAGTTTTATGCATCGGGGATACATGAAGAAAGGAAGAATAACATTACTAAAGACTCCTCCGTCCTCATAAGATATTAACAAAGCATACTGTATGTTTGGAATAATTAAAACCTGTGTTGTTTACATTTTTTTATATATTTTTTAAAATGTATTTTTCCCGCTGCACTACTACATTCATTGGCACATTGACTACCTGCTGTTAGAGGGGTAAAAAAAGAATACTGAGTGTGGACAATGTGGAGAAGAGTTTATAGCAAAGATTGACAATGCTTGTTAGTTATTATGACATGCTCTACAAATTGAGTTGGCAGAAATGAGTTTCAATTAAGACAAACGTGGAGGTGAAAGCAGAGTTCTTGGAGAATGCTTGTACAAAATGGGCACCTACTCATCAAAACATGGTTTCAGAGTGACACTAGTGGAAAAATTAACTTCACAGGGTCTCTTTTAAAGTCCTGATTCAGATCTCCGGAGTGTGAAAGAGCTGTCAATGACTCAGCAGGTGGCATCACAACATACCTGGGAGTAACATAGCAGAAGAAAAGCTTACATTTTTCAAGTGGAATACAATCCTAATGGGTCTTCCAACATGTTGTGGGATGTACAGGGACAGGTATGGCTGATGCCTCACATTATGTAAACTTGTTGAAAAAAGGCCTCGTTTCAATGATTGTTTGGATGTCACTCAGCTTATATCCTGGGAAACACCTATCAAATACACATTTTAAACATATACATGTCTGGTAGCTGTAGTATCATTCTTGTTTATATTTGTTTACACAGAAGGTGAGCGGATTTCAAATTTCAAATATTTTTGCACAGAAACCTGACTGTGCTCTTTGCTCTGTGTGGCACACCAGCTGTACGAGGAGCATGACAGATTTAACATTAGGTAACACATGAAAATACTTTAAATGATGCAATACATTCTCAAAAAAAAGTGCTGAGGTTTGTACTCATGCAGCAGCAGCTTTGAACAGAGTATTACCTGATTATCAGGCAGCACTCATATCGCCAACCACGTGTCACCTTGGTGCAGTGACCCGACATCACAAGGAAGAGCTTCACTTATTACTGAGGCAAGAAGCACAGCGAGGGGAGAGAGCTTAGTAGCTTCTTCACCCCTGGCAGTGGATTTTTTTACACCTTTCACACACAGATGGAAACCCTGTGGAACAGGAATGATGTCTTTCCTGGATGCCAGTTACTGGAAGCTGCTCATGACTGCACACCTTCATGCTGTTAACTCTTTGTGGTTTCGCTTTCTGATAGAATTCAAACAGGTTCATTATCCTCTAAAATATATTAATCATTGCTGATTTTGTCACCATTTATATCTATTTTAACGGTACATGTATTGTTTATGTATGTGATAACAGAGTTCTAGCACTAGGACCTCGGCAGGAAGGGAGGACAGAGGCTATAAAGGGAGGCAAGAAGGCCTCTTTCCTGCACACCTGAGCTCAAGCTGAGGCCAGTCTTGGTTTGGTGGTGTTTTTATCTCCAGGCACCTGCATGTCTCCAACCAAGAGGAAAGGGCTTTTTTCAGGCCTGGAAGATACTTGTAAGAGAAGTCACCCATTGTTATTTTTCCACGACTTGTTAGGTTTTAGTTTGTCTTAATACTGAATACTGAAAATGACCCAAAAGCCATTTCTTTGTTTTATTTCCTTCCAGTGTGGCTGTAGTTGGGGTGACAGGGAGATCAAATGGTGGCAGTCTTGTTTGCATGTTTGGTTTGAGTTTCTTTAACTCTGGCATATTATAGTCCTGCAGCATAGTTTGGTTTAGTTCCAATTCTTTTGATTGTAGTGGTGTTTCGTTTTGCTTGCCTACTTTGCAGTTTGTTGTACACCACCAGCCGCCCTGAAAGTGCAGTTTTGCCCCACATTCTTAATTTTCTTTGGCTGTTGATTTATGGTTGATTTGATTTGTGCATTAAACATGCATTCATTATCTGCTGTGTTTAGGGCTCTTTTGCAATTTAGTTTTATTGTTCAGTCAAGTGGAGATTAGTTTTTTTTTTTTTTTTCTATTGTAATACAACTATCATTTTTGTCAATAGCAGTCTCCAGTTCCAGTTTATTCTGGGTCCAGTGCATTTCCCATGGTCACATATATTGAATAGGTATTTTTTTTGCATTTTGTTTTTCCAGTCTTAATAGCATTCATTTTATTGACTGAAAATAAAAACTTGATGTGCTACATTTATTTCTGAATTTACATCATTTAGGTTATGAATAATTTACAAACAGGGTATATTGGAATGACCAGCACAAGCTTCCTGCAAATATATTGAATTTTCACACTAATTTTAAACATTTGTTTTTCAGTCTTTATGAAAATGAACGCAGAAATTAGCCACCTGCAATGCTAACTGCATGAGGGATGTGCATTCAAGGATACTTTCTGGTTGACTTAATGACTGCTGTATTCATCACGCGCAGTAAATGATTATCTGTCTTTCTGTATTTGCCCTGTCATGAACACAGCCTTGGTGTAACCCACCTGCACCCAAATACAGCTGGGATGGGCTCCACACTACCACTTTCCTTTCAAGAGGAGAATAAGGCTTGTTGTTGCTAAGTGCAGGTCTACTGTTGATTGAAAAGCTTGAGTGGGAGATTTCTTCTGTCGGAAGTAATGGTATAATACAGCAGGACCACCAAAGCAGGCTTGACATCAATATTGTACAAGCAATGTTGTTACAAAAAGATAATAGAAAAAGAGACACAATAAAGCCTGGGAGTCGCTGAGACGATGAAAAGCGGACAACAGAGAAGAGATTAAAATTGAAAGCATGGGTGACTTTGCTTCAGTGCTGTACAAGTGTGCCAAATTTGATGGACCATATGCTGTCAAAAATCCCCCGGACCATCACAACGAGTGTTTTCTCCAATCAATCATGAATGGCGTCTCTGAACTGTGGGCAAGCTTGATTTTTTATCTTGAGACAGAATTGTGAGTAAGGCAGAGGTGGTCAGTGATTGAGGACACTGTCCAAGGTAAAGAGAAGATTTTAGACATCTTTCATTACTCATAGTTAGACATCAGCTGAGACGGCTGACTCATGCTGACATTCTGTTCCAGGTGTACCTTCCCTTACTTTTTCAGTCTTCAACATTCATGCCAATACTCAGAAGTCACTCAAGAGCATCATCATGAACACAAACATAGGACATGAAAGTTTATGTCCAGTAGGGTGCCCAAAATGTCTTGAGATACGTTTACAAAAACATACCCTATACTTGATTCAGCTGTATAACTGGTCCAGCAGTTGTAAATGTTTTCCAACAAAATGACAACCTTAAAAGTTAATGCTTTATGTTCCCACTACGCTTCATGTACGATGACAATACCAACAAAACTTTCTTCACTTTAAAAGTTGCTATTTTCTAAATGTACTATATTGACTTGTTATTTCATGGCATCCAGCTATTAACCCATTTACTACTTTTGATGTGACCAGGTGGGGATGGCTGCCGGTACCTCAAATATTAATGTTACTGTACGTCCACAATCTCAGGGAAGCAGTCACATGGCATGCTTTGAGACCTCCTGAAGCTTACTGCTCCCAAAACGGACCAGCAGCACAGACAGTAGTCAGTTTCAGCAGTTTATTTTGTCTTCAGAGAAGCGCAATGCAACAAACAAAAGTATCTGGTTGGCCCGAAACATTCCTAACATAAAAAAACAAAAAGCAAGGGTCTAACCTAGGCTCCCAAAACCAAACAAATGAGAACAAGGGTTCAATAAACAATTTTTCTCTTAAGGTGTTCAATATTTACAAGTGCTCAGTATTTACAAAAGTGAAGATAACTTGTGCTACTTACAACCAGGTTTTGAATAAGGCTCAATATTTTCTATTCTCAATGCCAAACAAATTCTTCAGACTTTCACTCCACACTTTCTTCATTCGTTTTTCTCAGTGTGTTGTCATTTTGACCGTGGATGGACCACTGGTTGCCAGCTGGGTTTAAGAGGCTGCAGCTACAGACTGATCCAATCTAGTGGCAGCAACTCCATTGAGCTCCTCCACTGGAGACTCATCAATTAATTTGAACCGACCAACCAGAAGGCTTGAACTGTTTTGGCCCAAGCACAAACACGCCCATGTACGCACACACACACACACACACACACACACACACACACACACACACACACACACACACACACACACACAAAGTAGACGCGGAAACATATCATAACCCAGGGTCATAACAGTCATTTTTCCCGGCCAGCATTTGCAGCTCCTCCTGGCTGATCCTAAAGTGTTCCTGGTCCAGGCAGGTAATCCCTGTGGTGTGTTGTCCTCCATTCCTCCATGTCCTCCATGTCCCCCCCATGGAGGAATTGTTCAATTGTTGGGTTTCGCTCTATGTTTGATGGTCTGCACCTCATGCCCTGATGACTGTGCTATGTAAATAAAACTAATCAGATTAAAATGTTCCTTACTGCTTCATTCAGATACAACGGGACATTAAATAAAGATCCACATGTTAGCATGAAACGTGGCACTTAGTTTGAGAGAGAATCATAGAGCAGCTTTAATATAGATATGTTATAATAGCAAATAACGAGAAGAAGACTGAATGACAGGACAGTTGTTATTCGTTTAATTCCTCTAATTCTGTCTTCCTCTGCATGTCAAACCTTGTACTTCATGTTTATGTGATTGCATTTACTTCAGATTTGTGCTGTGTTGCCACTTTGACATAAAAGTGACCTGGATGCTTATTTAGACATGAGATCAACAGGCTAAATTACTATCAGATTAACGCAAAAGGGTGCATGTCAGGGACTAATGGTTTACCAGACACATAGATGACTGTAGTTTTCTTTATCACATAAATAATGATCAGTGTTACAATGTCCAAAAAATGTAAGCAAAACCCATCCCTTTAAGTGACATAAATATGCATGTGATCCAGAAATGAGGGGAAACTTTGAATGGAGTAAATGGTGAAATGAATGGAGGCACATCCATTAGAGAGGAGTAATTAAATCTAGTCACATATTAACAAGTGGTTTTATTCCAATATATTGTACTCAGCTAATGGGCTTATTTTCCATATCTTTAAAATTTAATTTCACAGCAGCGTATTATGGCTTTAATTTGCACTGGGACCTCACATAGGGGCTGTTGGGTTAAACACAAGAGTAGAAACATTAATCTGAAAACGAATTAGCTAATCAATCATCCACTGGAGGGAAAAGGGGTAGAAGTCATAATGATAGGGCACGACCCCAAATGGGCTGCCACCACAGGGTGTGTGTGTGTGTGTGTGTGTGTGTGTGTGTGTGTGTGTGTGTGTGTGTGTGTGTGTGTGTGTGTGGTTGTTACACAAGGAAAAGGCTAGTTGAGAGAAATATGGTTGCCCCAATAATCTAGGATGCAGCTAATTCACTGATGGTGTTCCAATGCAAGGAACTGTCGGATTTTAGTCCCACTGAGCTGCACTGGATGTTGTCAGTCTGTGAGTGTGTGGTCTACATGAAAATATATGTAGCACTGGACTCCGTGGTAGTGACATATAATCAGATAATAATCTCTAAAAGGTGACTTTGTGCTGTTTTTGCAATGTGTTCGTGAAGGTGTGTAAAAGCTTTTTCAAACTCATTGCTGGCAACTTGTTTAACAAGCTAACAGAGGTGACTTTTGTAATTGTGCTTCAGGAGCACAATATTATGCTGCGTCACAGCTTTCTGTCAATTGGTGTGTGTGTGTGTTTACTTCAATGGATTTCAATTTTCATTTTCACCTCACAATAAACAATAATAAGTAATCCCCATTGTCCCCGCCAATGTACCTTTGCGTCCTCCAACCTTACAGTAACACAAATACACACAAACTTTATTTGGCTATAACAAACTGCCCTCATCACTATTAGCAATAGGAACATCCAGACTAATCAGTAAATCAATAAATACATACATATGAAGAAATGACACATCTGGATGACACTAAGCTCTTCTCTACTGTGAATATTTGCCATTGTCCAAGTGTGGTTTGTAAAACTTAAATTAATTCTAATGACTGACCATCTTGAACATTTTAAATCAGTTGCCTTGGGAGAACAACTCCAGGTGCATTGTGAGTCATCTGGTTGCTGCTCAGTTAATTAAGAAGTTGTTTGGAAAGTGTTGGAAAACAGATTCATTGCTGAGTGACATTGGCCTAAATAATAATATGCAACTTAACATTACATATGCAGCAAAAAAACGTAAAAGTAAACAATCCAAAGAAAATGCACATGGCATTGGCATGTTCTCCGTGTTCCTGCGTGGGTTTCTCTGGGTGCTCTGGCTTCCTCCCACAGTCCAAAGATATCCATACCAGGTTAATCGATGATTCTAAACTGGCCGTAGGTGTGAATTGCTGTCTTTCTGTGTTGGCCCTCTGGTGGACTGACAACCTACCTATAGTGTACTGGCCGCCCAAAGTCAGCTGGGATAGGCTACAATCCCACCGTAACCCTGTACAGCATGGTGCAGGTAGAGATAATGGATGGATGGATGGTTTTTACAGCGATGTAGTATGTCCTTAGCCTGGCTGCAGCAACTGTCACACACAGCTTCAGTTTACTTCGCTGTGATAACCATCTGGTAACTTGGCTCGTACTTAGTGTTTGCACAGCCGCTCTGATGGCCGGACCAATCTGTAACCAGAGTAAGCTGTGTTAAGTCCTTGGAAGGCTGGTGACAATGACGATTGCAGCGTTAACATTTTTTGACTCTCATTGACCAGAAATAAAACGCTGAACCTAATCACACTGCTGCTGTTAATTAAAAACAACTTTAAAATACGCTGTGCTCAGGAAAAAGGCTTTGGTGGACACGGGTGTAGGTAGTTGCACCAGTGGCTGAGTGTCAGCCAGTTTTCACGCAAGCTGATTGGTTAAAATAAACCTGGTATCTACGCCCAGTAGGATGGAATGACTGGAAACGATTCTCTGTGGAGCGCAGCCAGACCCCAGACCCATATTCACGTAGTGGAATTGTAAATCTGAAGACACACACTGCTCCCCGTTCAGTGCTGCTACAGTCTCAGGTAGTGCTGAGCTGACTTTTCCACAGCTCAGAGGTCTGTTCAGGGTCTGACTTTGAACCCTTCCCTGTATCGCTGCAGAAATCTGACTACCTTTATTCTGTCTTATTTCGTCATCGTCAGCTTCAGTTGTCATTATTCTCGTGTGTTTGACTGCAAACGAACACACGTGCCAACGTCTCCAAGGAAATTGCAACTGCTGTGTCTCCAGAGAACTGTTTCTCACTTTGAGTACAGTCAAATTTTGCAATTTACAGCTATAAAAAAGCTATAGTCTGTAGCTGGGGAGAATGCATTTCTTGTCCAAACTAAAAGCCCACAGGGGTAGACGGTGATGTAGTGAAGTTTTTTTTACGACCGGGAGTTTTTCATTTATTTTATATTTATTAATTTAATTTAGTTGTCTCGAGACATTTCCTGACCAGACGATGGAGTCCGTTCAGATTGCAGCGGTCTCGGAGTGGCTTCCATCAGCGATAGACTTGCTGCCTATCTTTAGTGGAGGAGAGCCGCTTCTGGGACGGACCGGTGAAAATAGGAAGCATTGACTTTAATGACGGTGATACAGTCCAGCAGCCGTGTCGGAGATGGAACAAGTGGAACATAGCCTTTAGTGCCTCATCACGCTGCTGATGTTTAAAAGAAGTGGCGCTCCTATTAAAAACAGTTTTAAAATATTTGCCCTGCTCGGCCTGAGGTAGTTGCAGCGATGGCGGTGTTGGATGGTTTCTGGCACACATGGATTTGGGTACGCTGCATAAGGAATCGTTCACAGTGGTTCCATCCTAGTGGACGTCATCCTCAAGTTTATTTGAACCAGACCCATATATTCTCAATATATGGTGATATAGATTCATACTTAGTGGATAAGGAGTTAGTTCACTTTTTTCCTAAGTCCTGTTTGAACACACAAACAGGACTGCCAGTCTAGATGCAGTAAACGGGTCAGTAAGTGAACACATAACAGTGATGTATTCACTTACTGACGGGGTTTCAGAAGTTGCCAGTAGAAAGTCAACGTGCTACGGCTGTGAATAATTGAACAGGTGGGCTGAAATTAAAAGTCAGACAACCACATTGTCTTTGTAGGATAACAAAGTTTTGTAGTCTTTTTAAAATATTGTTCATAAAGCTTGATATCTATCTATATATTTAAAAGTTTATGAGTTTAAATGTAGTTTAACCACCAAATTACAATTAATAGTATTTCAGTCAGGATCCTTTTGGTCAAAGAAAGTTTTTATTGCATGTGCAGTAAGTTATATTTGGCAGTATGGCTCTGTTCTGTACATATGTGGAAAGCCAAAGGGAGGGAGAGCAGCTGCAAGACCCAGACAGAACAGAGCAGGCATCAATGACAACAGAAATGACATTAATTAAATAAGACACGAACTAAAGGGAGGAGATGGAGTGGTGAGGAAGACGGGTAGGCAGACGGAAGAAGTTTAAATAAGGCACCTTGTTTGATATTTGCCAATTGAATGCATGCTGGGGAATCAGATTCAGAGCATTCAGTTGAAGTGAGCTGACCTCCAGATCAGCTGTTGTAGATTTCAAGTGAGCTGAGCTTGACTTTGTGCTGTGCTCAATGGAATTTTACATAGTTCAAAATAATCCGCTAAAGTCTAATTAGCTACCATTAGCAGTTGATTTACTCATTTAGCTGCTATCTTATTTAATAATGTGAAATAACAAACTGGAGAACCAAACTGTCATAGATAACAACCAGTGGAAGTCAACAACTAAACTTAACTTTAGTTTTAGCTAAGGCCAGCAGTGACTATCCCAGGAGCTTAGCTTGAATTATGCACTGCTGTGGTTGATATTTATTTCATGTAGACAGAGAACTGTCTCACTCCGCAGAGGACCATCTCACTCCTCAGAGGACCATCTCACTCCACAGAGGACCATCTCACTCCTCAGAGGACCATCTCACTCCACAGAGGACCATCTCACTCCGCACACTCCACAAAATGAAAACCAGGAAGGTTAAACCTGAAGTTTCCTCGATAACTGCAAATCCTGATTAAACCCTGCCCACATATTTTGTTTCCTATGTGAATGTGTCATATTGATAAAGCCCTTTAACTTCTGTTTTACTGCACATTTAAATACTAACACACAGCAACTTAGCACCAGGTAGAAACACTGAAAGAAAGAGAGTGAGCATAACCCACAGTCAGAAAAGAGACATTCAGCTACACATCCTCACAGGCAACATTGTGTATGTGTTTGTGTATGTGCGCTGGGGCCACAGATTAGCGAAAACCATTACTTTCAAATGGTTGATTTATTCATAAAACTAGTATATTGAGGTAAAAAAAACAACACTTAAATTATTCAGATAACTTTCAGAGAGTAAAATCCCCCCTGTGGATTTTTCCCTCTAATTTAAAAGGAGGAATAATACATTCAGACACTTTGCAGGTCACTATGATATCACAGCAGATTTTCCTGCTGGATCCATGAATCTGCTCGATCCACCTTTCTCTGCTCGTCTCTTCTTCAAATCTAATAATATTTTGTCTAACCAAGTTTCGTCCTTGAATATTACTTTCAGCAGAGTGCACCAACATTATTAACCTTCCCTGTGACCCTATTAACCATTTCTTTTAAATCCATGTATCCTTAAACCACACGGTTAAGAGAAAAGGTCAAGGGGTCAACCGGTTCTGGATTCCAGCAATATAAGGCTAATTATAATTCTGATCAATCTGGAGAGAGAAAGAGTAGTGTATTTATTTTTAAACGCCCGCTTTAAAAAGGTACTGCAGGCTTTCACTTTTTTATAGTTCTGTAACTAAGTATAATAGCGTTTGTATTAAAATACGGAAAGGCTAGACCATTCCCCTGTTGCATGTGCATTGATACGTTTTTATGATGTCATAACAGCTTACAAAGTGTATGTAACTCTTCCCTATTTTTGTTTGAAAACAGGCCTGCCGAAAAACTGTAAAAGCCCTTTTTTAAAGGGAATTTGTGTGTAACACTCTTACTGGCATTAAATAGCATCTTTTTATACACAAACCACCTATAAGAGACATCTGTAAATTTGGCTAATGGCTAATGTTCCAGTGAGAAATAAGCAGTCATGCTACAGTATGTTATACCATGAAAATGAGCTGTCTGATGTCCTGTTATCCTCCATCCTTATGAATGGGATAAAATAAAACAATAATACAACTTTCCAACATACTGAATGAATCAAACTCCGACAGCATCCAAATCAACGCAGACTTGCATATTGGTTTATTACTCTCATATTTTTTTTATTTTTGTAGTCCAGCTAATTAGACCAAAACATTGTAAACAAGCTAGGGCTTGGAAAACAGATAACAGAATAGTTCATAAATGCCTAAATCTGAGTAAAATGTTATATTAATTAAAAAACACAATTAAATATAAATAAGTGAAATGGTATATTATTATTATTTAGGCTATTTATCTGTGATAATTTTTTTTTTAAATACAAATGTAAAAATGAAAGAAACAATTAAAAATAAAACTAACTTACCACGCCTAGAATAGGACTTTAAATACAGATCTAATTGCCAAACATAAAGCTTTCCTGTGTTGTGGTTACCAATGTTTGTAATATCATTCATATGACATCATGTTTTAAATACATTCATCATAGTTTTCCTAATCTGTGCACTTGTTCTGATTATCGTATTTTTAACATCAGCATGTATTAAAAAAATCCTGAAAGACGTGCCTGATGTACACGAATATACAAACTCGTAGTAAATCACTGCAGTGTAAACAGGCAGAGTTTCGGTCAATACAGGATTTAAACATTACTATTCATCAGCCATACAACCTCATGAAATAAAACAACCTGCTTGTTTAATTTGTTTTCTCTGGAAAATGATATGCCTTGCCTTGATACCTTTTTCATCCAGCACCATCAGGTCACTCCTCTGTCATAGATACCACACTGAAACGAATGTCAAACACGGATCCTGACAACCATTAGCAATATTGATCAAACTGTGGATACTGTGTGGGCATCCTAACCTTGTAAAATCTGGTTCAGTTAATTCAGTTCATGTTTTTCATTGACAGCAAAGGCACACGTTACATGTTACAACTGAAAGTTTGACTAGCAATTGATGGGCCGTCCATACGAAGACTTGGGTGCAGCATATTAATTGGTATCGATTAGCAGCAAGCTACCGCATGTTAAAATAACTAGTACTGGCATATATGCAGGTATGAGGCCATCAGATAATTGGAACCTGGGTGGGAATCTGGTCGTTGCCATTTTAATTGTGTAAAAGGATGCGTTTTAATTGCTTTAGGGGTTCAAAAAGTGGAGACTGCGCCTGTATTGTAGAGAAGTATTGTCAATGTTGTCAAGATCTACAATGAAATATGCATTGGGATTTTGAAACCAATCAGACGACATGCCAATAACAAGAAAAACATGATAGGTTTTTAAAAAGCCTCATCTATGCTTTGAGGGAAAAAAAAACAAAAAATGTTAGTATTCAGAGCGTGCACTAATGCTGATGCTGCCGTCTGCCTGCGTTTGTCTAATAAATGTCACCAAAATAGTGAACAAAGCCCGATGGATCGATACACTTTGAAAAATAGCCTTCAATCTCTCAGCTAGTATCACAATGACTTTGAATTTTCCTCAACTTTCACAAAGGGCTGATGTGTGTTGTGAATCCCAGTGTGCATGCAACGGCTGTGAACGTGGACGTACGCTCTGAGAGCAGATGCGTCACTTTGCACTCCTGTCTTGTTTGGTCGGACGAGTACAGCTGAGGACACAAAAGACTTGTAATGCTCCATGTCAGATATCATAAGCCATAACATAAGCTGTTCAGAGGCAGGGAACTGATGGTGGAGAGGTAGATGGAAAGGATGGCGGAGAATTTTAAGCAGCATGTGATTGAAACCCTTACAACCCCTTGGTTCGAACCGCTCAATGGAACGACGTGCCAGCAACAATTAATCTCTGTGTGAGATCATTAGGATGAGACAGAGCCCACTCCCAGTGCAGACCGGCGTATGACATGATATTTGCACTCCTCCTCTGCATCCGCTTGCTCACAAAAGTCAAGGCAGCAAAAAGGCCTGTCTTTGTGGGATGGAGGAGCAGAGGAGAGATCAGGAAAAGGGCATCCAGATGTTAAAAGCCTCGGGGGCACTTGTAGCCTTCAGAGAACTTCAGAGGTCCCACAGCATTTTAAAGCCAGTTTGAATGTGTGGAAGACTGCAGGAGAGAAAGAGGCCTGACAATCAGGAGTGGTTGTTGGAAACAGTTCATGATATTCAGAAGGATAAACTGGTGCCAAAGTGACCACATCTCTGCAGTCTGCCAATGTTTTAGCTGGTAAATTTGACTTTCATGAATTAATGCCCATTCATTGTGCTCACTGCTTGAGGTTTTCCCATTTCATCCATAATTGCATCAAATTAAATATTTGTAATGCAAGGTAAATACATGAACTTACAGTGCATCCGGAAAGTATTCACAGCGCTTCACTTTTTCCACATTTTGTTATGTTACAGCCTTATTAAAAAATGGATTAAATTATTTTTTTTCCCTCAAAATTCTACACACAATACCCCATAATGAGTGAAAAAAAAAATGTGTTTACAATTTTTGCAAATCTATTAAAAGTCATGAACAAAAATATAACACAAACATAAGTATTCACAGCCTTTGCTCAATACTTTGTTGACGCACCTTTGTCAGCAATTACAGCCTCAAGTCTTTTTGAGTATGATGCTACAAGCTTGGCTCCTATTTTTGGGCAGTTTCTCCCATTCTTCTTTGCAGGACCTCTCAAGCTCCATCAGGTTGGATGGAGAGCGTCAGTGCACAGCCATTTTCAGATCTCTCCAGAGATGTTCAATCGGGTTCAAGTCTGGGCTCTGCCTGGGCCTCTCAAGGACATTCACAGAGTTGTCCCGAAGCCACTCCTTTGTTATCTTGGCTGTGTGCTTCGGGTCGTTGTCCTGTTGGAAGATGAACCTTCGCCCCAGTCTGAGGTCCAGAGCGCTCTGGAGAAGGTTTTCATCAAGGATGTCTCTGTACATTGCTGCATTCATCTTTCCCTCCATCCTGACTAGTCTCCCAGTTCCTGCTGCTGAAAAACATCCCCACAGCATGATGCTGCCACCACCATGCTTCACCGTAGAGATGGTATTGGCCAGGTGATGAGCGGTGCCTGGTTCCCTCCAGACATGATGCTTGGCATTCAGACCAAAGAGTTCAAGCTTTGTTTCATCAGACCAGATAATTTAGTTTCTCATGGTCTGAGAGTCCTTCAGGTGCCTTTTGGTAAACTCCAGGTGGGCTGTCATGTACCTTTTACTGAGGAGTGTCTTCCTCGGATTTCATGGTTTGGTTTGTGCTCTGACATGCACTGTCCACTGTGGGACCTTATATAGACGGTGTGTGTCTTTCCAAATCATGTCCAATCAACTGAATTTACCACAAGTGGACTCCAATCAAGTTGTAGAAACATCTCAAGGATGATCAGTGGAAACAGGATGCACCTGAGCTCAATTTCGAGTGTCATGGCTGTGAATAATTATGAACATGTGAGTTTTTCATTTTTCATTTTAATAGATTTGCAAAATTAAAACCTTTTTTCACGTTGTCATTATGGGGTATTGTGTGTAGAATTTTGAGGAAAATAATGCATTTAATCAATTTTGGAAAAAGGCTGTAACATAACAAAATGTGGAAAAAGTGAAGCACTGTGAATACTTTCTGGATGCACTGTAGCTGTGGATATTCATCGTCCCCAGAAGCCTTAAGCCGTATGATTTTTTTGTTTCCATCCATCTATTTTCTGTACTTGCTTTATGCTGGACAAGTTCATGAGGGGGTTTGAGCCTACAGGGCACGCCCTCATACCTGCAGTTACACTCTGACCAGGATGCCAGTCCATCTGTGAGGACTCCTGTGTGGGCACAGCTGATCCCGATCTCACTAATCATCCCCTCCAGGCATAAATACTCCGGTCATCCTCCTGCCAGTTGTCAGTCCATCCGTTTACCTACCTGGTATTCTGTCCCCGCAAGTCTGTTCGTTTCACTCAGTGAAGTTCCGGTTCTGACTTCCTGTTTGTCTCAAGCTTACCTGCCGTCCAGTGTCGAGCCTCGGGCTCTCACCTGCACGAAGAAAGTGTCCAGTTCGTTCCTCAGAGATCATCTGTAGACGCTTTGGCAATGCTGTGTTGACCCTTGGGCATCACACAGTTGACCCTGCCTCGCCGTCCTGTGTCGGACCACGGAGAACCACACAGTTGATCCAAGTGTTCTCTCGGCTCCGGAGGAGAAAGAGAGAGGAGGAGACTACTCTGGGACAATTGGCCTCTGGCCACTTATGGACCTGAACATTGTTTACCTCACCCTGTTTTTTGTCCCTACCTGGGAGAAATAAAACGCCCTGGTTTGAGAAACGATTGTATTGTTGTGTGTCTGCGTCTGGGTCCATGTAAACATCTGCATCACATAACACTATCACAGTTCCACCACAGAAAGACAGACAATCATTCACACTTACAGTCAATGTAGTCACCGATTATTGTAGCATGTATTTGTTTGGCCCTTGGCCAGGCAGCTGGAGAACCTGGAGTACAGGCACAGGCAGAAAATGCAAAGTCTGCTGCAAAATGCCCCAGCTGAGATTCAAACCCACAGCCTCCTTGCTGTGAGGGGACAGTGCTACCCATTGCACCAGTTTTCTAATCCCTTCCATCCAAATTTCAAATTGCATACAACAGATTGATGCTACCCGCAGGGAAAACTCTTTTTAATTTGATTATTCAAGGTTTGTTTTCTTGTGCCTCGATAACAAATTTAGTCTAACACTGATTGTTTGCGAACATTGCCAAACTTTTTGGTCTCATATTGGAGCCTTTGCCTTTTATTATTTTTTAGTAACATATCCTAATGTTATGTTCCCATCAGCTGTGTCACAGTCACGATTGCTTTACTACCCAGATAGTCACTATGAGATTTTAGGCTCATTCTCTGTGAATACTGATTGTCCCAATGATTTGGGGCCATTTGAGGACAACAGCATTGTGCTTTTAAATGTGGAAATTCTCAAGTGTGTGGATGTGTATGTCTAAGCAGGCCTCCTGTGATAATTAAGGGCCCATGAATGAATGATAATCATCGTGGTAATCCATCACGTTGCCCTTTCTAGAGTTAAGTCTCACCCTAGCCTTCCCGGTGTTCCAACCGTGCCAGCAGACTGCACACTGACCAACAACAGGCTATGAACTATAAACTATAAACTATAAACTTCTTTCTTCTCACTCAAGTATCCTGGTCATTTGTCAGTAAAACAAAGAAATGCCTGAGTTCTTGATGTGGATGAATACACTGGGTGTATTAACAGGCCTTTAGTTTATCTGCAATTAATTTACACTGACAAAGGACATTAATACCACCTGGATTCAATTTTTTCAACAACAACATTGAGCATTATAGCGGATTAGATTTATATTCGGGGACCCACTTTCTGTCTAGCAGAAAGAATCAAGGTTTGAATTTAGGCTATATAGACCTTTATACAAGTGATCAGTCAACATTGTCTGAACCGTGACTTCCACATTCAGGGATTTCTTTCAATATCCTCCAGGAAATACACAAAACAATGGTGTTTATTGAACAATATTTACACCAAGAAAAAACTTGATGTTGTGATGGATGTGATGAACAGGATTTCTAAACTATAGCGGAGTGATGGTGGGAAAAATAATAGTTAAGTTATTAATAACAGAGCTAGTTCCTGACGTAAATGAGAGATTTAAGTAATTTAGAATTGGATCAGACATCAACCCAGTGGATCAAAGTACTCAGATAGATTCTGCCTACTGGAGGCTGGTACCAGTTGTCCTGACAGGCCTCTTTCTTGCGGACCTCCGTGCAGATGTCGAGGGCCTGGAGTTTGGTGTTGTGCTGTGGGTGTTGAGTCCCGCTGCTGGGGTCCCATCCAGGCTTCTTCTGCTGGTCCACATGGGTCTTGTTTAGGATCGATGACCAGGGTGCAGTGATGCTACAGCTGTCATTTTTGGCAAAAAGGATCTTTCGAGCTTTGTCCAGGTTGAGAACTGACTGGATTTATCCTTACTAGATTACCAAACTTACTTTTTATGAGAGAAAAACAAGTGCATTGTCGGTTGCAGGCGATAATTAAACTCAATTAGTCGCAATTAAAGTATGCATTCTTCACTTGGCTTAACGTTTACTTGGAGTTAATAAAAAATATAGAGCGTGGTAACTCTAAAACGATCGGAAAGTGTGAGATCAACAGAGAGGGCCTAATGATCAATATTAAGGTTGATCAGAAGAAGACGAAAAGCCCTCCGAAGGGGAGAAAAAGCCCTCCAAAGAAGAGCAAAAAGCCTGCGTCTGTCTCAAGTTTACAGTTTTTATGAATGGTCAGGCTGGAGGTGGGATCAAGTGTCAGATGACCACTCACTGAACCTGCTCTGAAAACAGGGGGAATGCTTCCTTTAATTAGGGGCTGAATATTAATTTTGATACGGCTAAGAATAAAAGTTCATTATTTGTCCACCATGACTAAAGTTAAACAATTATTGATATCAGTTACACAGATACTTAATAAAAGTTGATATTGTCAGCCGATATGAGTAACTAAAGACAGGCAGAGAGTCTGCAGGTTAACTGTATAAGCAACAAGGCTTAGAAACATCAATGATATGTACAAACGTTATTAATTTGCATAAGAAACAAACATAGATAGGGCAGCAGACATTAGTGGTCTGGATAGTTTCACCTTGTGGGGCTAACGGACGGGTCAGAGGTCAGCTGGTTCACAGCATGAGACAAGAGTCAAACCCAAGCTTGAAAGGTGAGAAAATGTTTATTCGGCCTGGTGAGTTTCATGACATGAAAGCTTTTTGGAGTTTATCTGTAGATCTGAGGTGTCCTGCGTCGTTAGTTCTTGTGACTTCAAAATTACCTGGTGCTGCTGAAGAGGATGTCTTGCTACAGCATGATCAAAAGTCTACAGTCATGACAGCGGCTCGATCCTAGGCTGCTCTGCAAATGCTAATGTCAGCAAACAGATGTTTAACTTTCAAAATGTTTGACAGCATTTGTACAGCTGAGCCTTTTGGGAATGTCAGTAGTTTTCCAGGTATTTGCTTATAAACCAAGAAATAAAGGTTAAGGCGTCACAAATTATTTTAAAATTGCCGCAAGATGGAAACAAATACTGAAAATTTCACTGCGGTCCATCTAATAGTTACCAAAAAAAAACAACACAACAAATAAAAATCTCATTCTCCCAAACTATCATCAGTGAAGTTCAGGTCAGGGGACAGAAAGCGCCCCTCCAAAAGTTTCAATAGTTAATGGTGGGTTTTAGGTCTGCATTGGATCCTCGTCCTGTTGTCAACACCAGCCCATCTTCACTTTTATTTTCTTGCAGTCAACATGACATTTGCATCCAGAATTTGCTCATATGTAATAGAACATTATCTTACCCATATCTGTGCAATGTTTCCTGTCTCACTTGCTGCCACACAACCCATAAGCAGAATATTCCCACCCATGGTGTTCTATATATTATGGTCACCATTGTTTGCCACACTTTATAGTGAAGATTTCATTTTTAGTGGACAGAATGGCATTCTCCCATCTATCTACACTCAATCACCCATCCTGAAAAATGAAAACGTTACTAGAAATGCTTGTAAATTTATTAAATATACAAAGCTGAAATCTTTTTTTTTTTTTTTTTACAAAGTGCTCAATCTTTGTGCTAAAAAGTGAACAGTGGACGCCAAGGTTTGGTCGCTCACTGTGTTTGGGTGCGTTTGATCCCTTTAGTTGTGACCTGTCTCCCCCCCTGCTCCTGAGAAGCCTGATGAGCATGATGCTGTAGACTGTTTTACTCATGCTCTCAGTGTCCTTTGAATGTTCTTCAATATACTCCAAGCAGGCTGTCATCCTTTTACTCAATGATTGATGATGTACTGCTGGTAAGCTGGTCATCCTTCCGAAAGGTTCTCCCATCTCTTCAGAGGACTTCTGAAGCTGTGTGAACATTGGTCACCTCCCTGAAATCTGTGAACGTTTATAAAGACATGTTTTCATTTTCTTATTGTACATTTTTAAGTAAAAATACACTTAAAAATCAATTTTAAAACTATGCACAAAGTGTGCAAAAAACGAGGGGTTCTGAATAATTAACCTTCTCTGCTAAACCTTCCCTCAGCTTCTTTGCAGTTATATGAAGATTTTGCTTTTTCTTTTTTGCCCAGCAGACATATAGTTTCATGTGAAAGTTTTCTCGCTCCTTCAAATCGTGTCTTGACTTCCACAGTTCCCCTTAACTGCCAATTTTAATGACATTTCCGACAGTAGAAACTGCAAGCAAAACGTGCTTTGATATATTTGTATAGCCTTCCTCTGCTTTGTAGGCATCAATCAGCTTCGTATTAAGATCCTCAGTTAGTTGCCCAGAAGAGCCAGCAGTTGTTGAGCGTTACCGCAATGTTTGAACAGTCGGTCTCCACAGCCGAATTCCAGTCTGATGATTTTATTGAAAGATCAAAAATGATCTTATCTTAACAATCCTATTGTTATATATTAACATTACAAATGAGTATGGCGATGTTGGAAAAGACTTGATATGATATATTGTATGTGGTTGATTTGTTTTAAGTATTTTATCCAATCACCGACAGCCTGAACTTAAAAATTAAAAAAAAGTGCAGATACAACTGTGAATCAATAAGGATACGCAATATAGGTTTTAAAGGTGGGATGTTTAAAAACACTTAAACCTCACTGGAATATACAACTGGCAGTGTTATCTCAGTGGGGAGCAACAATGGACAAACCTTTAGCATTCTCTGTCCTGTAGGTTTGCTTACAATCTTTGCACACACAAACCAACATATACTGTTCTCTCACACACACACACACACACACACACACACACACAC
Organism: Embiotoca jacksoni; assembly: GCF_022577435.1. NCBI lineage: Eukaryota > Metazoa > Chordata > Actinopteri > Embiotocidae > Embiotoca > Embiotoca jacksoni. The sequence continues at coordinate 20,267,207 of NW_027185403.1, forward strand.
ACACACACACACACACACACACACACACCACTTGAGAGGCTTTTTAAATCACCAAGCTGGTAAATTGAATTCCATAGAGTCACTGAATGAGTTTCTCTCCAAACTCGAACCCTGGGGCCAACCATTACAGAGCAAATTGGTTTTTTTTTCTCCCTCTCTCCTCCTATTCCAGATTCTTCTCCTTCTGTCTTTTCCCTCCTCTTTTTCTCTAACAAGTCATCACCATGGGTATTTTTTCCATTCTTGGTGTACTCTTTTCTATCTCCATCCTCTTTTACTCCAAAGGTTCACAGGTTTCAGGAAGACTGGTTTCAAACTACTTAATCTAATTCCAAATTGGAATTGGTTGCCCTGTTTTTCTACCAACATGTATATTGACACCACATAGAATGTTAGTATAAACCTGCCATTGGCACCAATTTCAGCCGGTATTTTCAAGCCATTCTGCTGTACATTACTGTATTCAAATTCCCAGTCGCAACAGGAAACAATAGTAAGAACAACCACATGCTCAAAATGGCAAATCTTGACAAAGATTTAGATCATGCAATAAGGCAGGACTTCCTGGTTCTTGTTGGTCTCTTGGAGGGATTTAATCATTTTAATGGCAGGGCTTCCCTGAGCAAATGGCCACCAAAACTAGTTCCCTTCTTGTTTTTCAAAGGCACCATTGCTTCATCTTGGGCTTAGTGCTCCTCAGGATAATTGTGACTAGTTTAACCCTTTAAAAACACACCTATTGTTTAGGCTTATGCTTGAAAATTGCAAAAAGAGTATATCTCTGCAACCACAATAAAAAAAATACTAAAACACATATTTGTTATAATAAAGGGAACACTTGTGAGCTTTTTTCAGATGTGTAAATATCAGTATGTACTGTATGTCCGTATTTTAAAAATAGTTTAGTCCCTGGCCCCCAATTGGGGCCCTATAGGGCTTAAAGGGTTAAAGAAATATAAACAAACCAAAATATTCTCCCTAATACCAGAATAATATTAGAGTGCAACTGGTCCATTCTCCAGCACTGGCATAGTTTGGTAGTCTGGTTATGCGAGACTACTGACATTTAGCTTAGCTATCCTAGTTTTCTTTCAACTCAAATTTAATATCAATTCAAATCTGTGTTGGAGATATCAATGATCAGTAGTTAATGGAAAAACTGCCCGTAATGATTTAAATGAAAAATGTATGAACATGTAAACACAGAAGACAAGAGATGAACAGCAAATTGTATCACGTGATGAGCTGTATCAGCAACACCTCCCTGGCTTAGAGAGATGAGGGTAAATATGGAACCATAATACCAGTAGTTAAGGATAATGTATTACTTTACATTTTTATCATTCCAATAAGGAGAGGACACAAATCCATCCATCCATCCATCCATCCATCCATCCATCCATCCATCCATCCATCCATCATCCATCCATCATCCATCCATCCATCCATCAATTTTATTCTGCTTATCCGGGGTCGGGTCGCGGTGGTAGCAGACTTCAGACTTCCCTCTCCCCTGCAACATTTTCTGGGAGGAGTTAAAAGGTTGAATTCTTCCTCAGGAAAGAGGAGGGATGCTGGCATGGGCTGGTGGAGTGAGTGACAGAGATAAAGCAGGATGAATGACAGCTAAAAAGCAGGCCATGAGCCAGAGTACAAAGACATAAACTTTAATACAAAGCACAAGAAAACAACGGAGATACACAATCCAAACAGCTGTGAATGAGTGGTACCACACAGGCTGACTCAGCGATCTGACGAAAACTGGAAGGATGACCGGGGTAGAAAGCAGGAGAGGTTGATGAGGAGATTGTCTGCCGGTGTGCTGCCGAGTCAGGATAAATAATCAGGTGCAGGTGAGTGAGAGCTGGGAGCCGGGAACAAAGGAGGTCATGCCCATACACAGACACAGAAACATGGACAGAGAACAACAGACACAAGGGACAGGGAAACACAAAATCACTGGGGAGGCAGGTGTGTGCACACACTGTCATAACATAAAAACATTATGACTTGAGTTCAATGTGGGATGGTTGTGGATATATGTTTTATGTCAATTGAATAACAGGTTATTTATGGTGTAGTCTACTGCTAAGTTTCTTCACTGCAGGGCACTGCAAGAACCATACAATAGCCCTTTTGGCTATTGGTTGGCCATGTCCCTTCACACAGCAAACCAATATCAGCATTCATTTGAAATAGTTCATGGCCACTCAGTGCATAGAAGTAAAATGTTTACTCACCTTTAGCTATGTTGTGAAGAATAAAATATGTTAGATTCTTCTAACTGTAAAACCAAAACAATAAGCCACACTGCAAAGTTGGGTGATAATTCCCTGGGTTTTTTTCACCATACATGAACCCCTTTTATCACTTGGTTCATTGTAGTAAAAAACATGAATGAGTGCAGCCTTGAATAAAAATTGCCCCAGAAATTCATGCCATCAATCGTAAAAATGGCCTAATGATACACTGGGTAACCTGAAGCCTGTACTACGAAGCAGGTTCAACATACTCAGGATATCTTTCCATTAACTGGCTTAACAAAACCTAACAAACAAGATCGTGCTAAGCAATCACACGGAGCTGGTTAACAACTCACTGTGTCAACCCAGGATTTCCCAGTCTCGTTATGAGCACCTTCACAGAAAAGGGGAGGAGTTTTCAGCATCTGACCAATCACAAACATGAACAAGTGCACTGGCAGCAGGCCTGCATATTTTACAAACAAGGAGCAAATTACAACATTAGACAAATATGAAGAGGTTAAATTCATAATCCAGGCTGAAAACAGCACCGCTGAGGTGCCTAAATTGAATGGTTTATAATATGACCTTATCATCAGCAGCGGAAGCGGAAGATCTGACTAAAATTACAAGTATTCCATTAAATTAATTTATTCTGAGATATATTCTCATTATGTGTCTGACACTTGTGGCAAAAAAAGAAATATAAGCGGTAACTTGGTTTACTGTCATCAGTCTCTTGTAGGATGAAACACAATGAAATAAAAGCTATACCTATACATTGCCGGGGAAAGCCAGTGAGGGTTCTCGGGTTGCCCAATTTCCCTTACTTAAATTAGTAGGAGAGAGGTTTTTCAGGCTGTAAATGCAATGTTAAGGTTTGAGGAAGCATTGGACACAGTACCTGATGAGTTGACATTTCCTGCATTGTTTGGATTGGTAGTGAGGATCTAGTGCTGCAGTTGTGTATTCCCTCGTGTGTTGTGATGAATGGGGCACAGTCTCCCCTTTTGGGCTCTAACCAGCCATTTATTAGATCCTGCAGGCTCATAACAACAGATCCTGATAACAACCGAATCCTATTAGTCTCTCTCACAGCCAGCTTTGTGGTAATAAGCTCCAGGAATTACACGGCAACAGGATGCAGCAGACTGACCACAGTATTTTACATATAAACTCCAATTTCTGCCAAGTGATTGGATTACTCCGTTAAGCACTGAAGTTGAGGTTTATATGTCCTGTATATCTGTCCAGACTCATTAAAATGTTGCTGCATAGAAGCTATACATTCTTAAACACGGATGCTTCTCATCAATCTTCAATCCTGACAGCACAGGAGATCTATACAACAATTTCTAGATGCACACACAGTGGTACTGCCACCAATTCAGGTACTGAAATTTGAACCTAAAAATTTGGATTACTTGTTCAATTCCGATTACATAACAAAACAAAAAAAAACATAGTGTACAAAATACTATACACACTCCCTTGGTTGAGGTTTCAGCAATATCTTCAAAGTGTGATTTCCAGGAACTGAGATGCTCAGAACAAATGCTGTTTTTTTTAGCCAACAAAGTAATAGGATTAGGGGGTTGCGTGTCAGAAGCTCATGCACAGTGCATCCTGGAACTTGAAGGCACTGCTGGCATCAGGAAAAATCTGCATTCTCGATCCATTGATAGCACACACTGAGGAATCTATTGCTTCATTTGACATTATTCACCATCAACACTGAGTGAACAGCAACACAAAAAAATTATAAAATTCCTTTTAATTAGAGGTTGTAAGTAATTCTTCCACCACTGCTTGAATGTGTGTGACGCAAACTAAATTGGATAAGCTGAGTGTGTGCTAATTTAACGTATCATGCACACACACAAATTTGTCAGTCCCATTCAGAGCTTTTGGTGAAAATCATGCACACAGTTCGCTTACATTTGCTTTGTTTCATATCCTTAAATGTTCCAACTCTGCCTGGACTGTCACTGAAAATCAACCAGATAACAGTGAAAACTTAACAATTCGCTTTTATGCATCGTCACATTTAATGCTTCCATATAGCTAAATTCAGCTGCTGTTTTTCTTAAATTGTCCTTTTAACATTACAGTCAAATTAATACAAAGTTGTGCTGCCTGTTACATCCTTCAACTATTTTTTTTAAGTTAAATATCAGTGTGTATCCTGCTTCCCTGCTCAATATCATCATCTTTCCATTTGTCTGCCCTTTTGTCTGTAGATTCTCTCTGGGAGCTGTAGTGAGGGAATAAAGTGGGCAGCAAAGAGCATTGTGGGAGGAATACTGATCATGGTGAAATTAGACAAAGAGCAGGAAGACATTAAGGATGTTCAGTTAGAGATGCAAAGGAAGGAGCAGTGGTTCTAAGGCTTCCTCCTCCTCCGTTTCACTTATAAAACAAAGCCTGCTTCTACTCTCCTTAACTGATCAGTTTGTTTACTGTCTCATCCTAATTCAGCTCCTCAGAAAAAAAAAAAGAACATTCTGAGAAAATCTAAAGAAAATGTTAACGTCAATCATTGCCAATTGACTTGGCTTCACTAAACACCATGTTGTTAGTGGAGTGAATACTTTTATTCACCAAATGTACCAAACATTCACCAAACATAAAAGAGCGCTCTAAGGTGAGATAGAAGTGAGGATAGAAGGAGAAACCTACCAGCATTGTGCCTGTGTGGAGATGTTTCTGTCTTTCTGTGTTCGCCCTGCAATGGACTGGCTACCTATGTACCAACTAGGCTCCAACCCCTATGATCCTCTACAGGATCCAGTGAGTATATATAATATATGAACAGGAAAATAGGAGTATAAATATGTATACACGTTAGGTCCAAAAATAAATATGCAAGTTAAGTTGTGTATCATAAAAAATATTAATACATCTGATTCCAAACGTTTATTTTTCTAGTATTGATTTTCTTATTAAAAAACTGATACATAAAGACAGTTATTTGGAGTAAATGCGTATTTAATATTAACAGGAAAAGAAACTACACTCATCAAAATCAGTCTAAACAAGACAGGAACTACTTTTCCTTCCGCCTCCCATAGACATATCTGAACGATAGCTTTGAACAGAGTGTCGGCATTGACGAGAGAAGCTCGCAAACAGTCGCATGAGGCCGTAAGTCAGTTTGAATACAGCAACAGTGGTGTGTGTGATGTGTGTGTGGGAGGACAGTGAGGTGATGTGGCAGCACCAGAAAGTTGTTAATCACAGAATATGATGAGGTTATGCAGCGGCGGTATGAAGAAGAGAAGAAAAGAGCTGCTGGCGAGGCAGACTTCACTCACTGAGCCCGGTCAGAGGCAGGAAACATCCAAGGAGAGAGAGAGAGAGTGTGTGTCATTAATTACTGCTTGTGACTGTGGGCTTCCTGTTCAAAAGTGTCAATGTTCAGACTACGGGAGTTTCCTGCATTGTCAAAACCACAGGTTGCTGTGTCTTTCAAATTGATACTATCAATGACAAATGAATAAATAAATAAAGTTGAGAAATATGTGACCTGCTCAACTAGATAAATGCCACAATGAATGCCAACATAGAAATATGAACAGCAACTTCAATTAACACAGCAACTGTGTATTATTATTACTTGTAATTATGCTGTAATTTTTGTATATCCATTTTAAACTATTTAATTTATAAACAACAAACATTACCTACTAAATGTACCTATGAGCAGCCAATTATATTCACTGACCCAGTGTCATTTGTTCTGAAGCTGACAGATTATTCAAAATGTGCTGACTGATTTATTTATGTATATGTTTATATAGCATTTATTGATTTCATTTGATTTCAATATAGCATTCTATTATATAACAGTAATACATTTAAGCACCAAAATGTGAAAATGTTATATTAGCTAACTTATGGACATAACTACAAAAGTCAATGTTGACTTTAGTATTCACAGAGACAGAAGCAGGACAGGGACAGTGTTCTCCTGGGACACCTGTCCAGTATTTGTTCCATTCAACTGCTCCTGATCTGCCTCTGTTCATGGATTTTGTCACTCTTTATACGACATCACCTGACTTCCCCCTCTGCTCCCGTCATAATTACTACAGCTACTAGATGTTGTATTATAACCTTCTGGGCTATTAGCAGGTACAGTTTGTCAGTAGGTTTAGTAGACCCCGACTAATTCAAATATTTGGGACAGATGTGTGATGGTTATGCAAATTTTCCGATAACAGTTGAATCAGCTGTCAGAGCTTTGAGTCCTTTTAGGCTGCCAGAATGCCATTAAAGCGGGTGGGAGGCTGGAAAGACACAAATTTGTGTTTTTGCCAGTCGTTCACCAAAAAATTCACTGCTGAGGTTAAGTTCTTCAAGAACTTTAAAATGACATGAGAAGCCTTGAAGAGGGGGGTTACATAAAAACTTGGACCCTATTGCAGGCCATCTGCTGCAGGAGATGAGGCTGGAGTCGAGCCCCTTCCTGCAGTAGAAAGTAAACAGAGCTCTTGTAAAGTCTTGTTCATTCTAGCGAAGAGACATGTGCACCCCGAGTTCTCCCTTTCTGAAAAGAGCCTGAAGAGACGTGTTGCAGAGAGGAAACAGATGACCTGCCTGAAACTTCCATGATCCGATTTGTAAAACATGATGTTTGCTTCCATCAGTTGACAATGTTTGTGTATTTAAGCAGTGTTTTGTCTTTTGCATTTAAATTCTTGAAAACCAAAACTCCCCCCTCCTGATGCAGTGTAAACAGCGTTTATAAGCAGGCTGACTGACTGAGGCTGCTGTTGCTGAACATTACAAAGAAAAGTATCCAGCTGAAGCGAGAAAGGTCAGAGTGTTGATGTGGTGGAAAAATAGGCTGACAAACCAAGTTAACGCTGGTCTTTTTTTGTTTTCTTTCCTTCTGGAGCCAATCGGGCCGAGGCAACCAGAAGTGACATTCATATATGAGTGTGAGAGAGAGAGAGAGCTGAAACCACATTCACATAAACTGATAATATATTAGATCCATATGGCATGAATTCACAGAGGCCCTGTATAAAATCAGCACTTTTCACCACTCTTCTCCCCTCTCCTGTCCTCCACCTGTCCTCTCTGTTTTATTCTCCCCTCTCCTCTCCTCTCCTCTCTCTTTCTTCCTCCACCTCTCTACTCTGGCTTGATTTAGTAGTGCAAGCCTTTAGCATTAACCTGAGTTAGCACCCGATTTAATCCCTCCTTTTTTGCTGCCTATACCATTTATTCCCTCTCTGCACTCAGTGTATAATATTGGCCCCCCACAACTTTCCTCTTGTCCCCCCGTCAACTCACCACCACAACCTCCATCCACTCAAGTCGCATAACAAGTTGACCGAGTCATAGGCACGGGACTGAGATAAAGAAAAGGTGTGATGAGCAAAGGTATTGGTCAGTGTATCAGAGTCATAGCAGCAGGGAGATTATTGTACTTAGATAATGAATAGTAAGGATGGATAGAAATATAGCTTTTTTTTATGTCTTCCCTTTCTTTTCTTGAACTGGGTTGAACAATTATTTTCTAGCATTGTCAGTGAAAAGAGGGTCATTTCTTTTGTCAACAGTGCCTGTACATGTTTAAATGTTTTGGCTGTGTTTTTTTTTTGCCCAAACATACCTGGCTGTGTTCTGGCTATGTCAAAAATTAAATGTCTGACGATAAAAAGCGTTACGTTTTTCCAGGGTTTTATGATAGTATGGTTTCAGAGATTTACACAAATGTAATAATTCCACGTGGTATTTAAAAGACATTGCAATTTAAAATAAAATACAAAATAAAATGAGTGATTCTGCAAAAAGTTATCAATCTTGAGGAATGTTGAATACTTTTGTCAGACAAAGTCAAGTAAAACCAAAGGTACAATTACAATAAACTGTCTTTGTAGTTTCCATGAAGAGAATTGTGTCCCTTTATAACCTCCTCTGAGTGAATACTTTTCAGACTGGACATGATTTATACCACACAGAGTGAGTTTCAGCTCATTGTGTAGCTCTCTAGCCTGCAACTCACACTTTTTTAGTTCACTGTCACCACTCTCATGGTTACGTCTCAGATGCAGCATGAGGCTGTTTTTAGAGAAAAAAACAAACACTACCTGCTCAGCCATGTTATATTGAAAGCTGATATGTCAGTTGTGCTCACAACTTATTTCCGCGATCCCTAAGTACCCAAAAAACATATTTAAACACAAACCATCTCCAAGACTTAAATAATTTTTCCTCTTTTGGTAGTAAGAAGGTTTTTTTTCCACCCTGCAGTGAAGCCTAGAAAAGAGCTTTGTGGTCAACAGTTGGACCCAGCATCTTTCAAATATGTGAAGTGGGATGGAGCAGCAGAGTGTCACTTGAAAACCTGATTGGAGCACTTAGCTAACAAAGCCATGGTTATAGCCAAAGAGATGGTAGGACTGGTGAGGTAATCTCATATAGTTTCCTTAGCTGCCTCCACCCATGACCAGCTTTCCAGGACAAATTTCCAATTTAGGAGGCCAGAAAATCTCTCACCATTGGAAGGTGTCACTCTATAAAAGGTTACAGTAGGTATAGTATGTATAAAATAAGAAAGTCTGAAATATGTCAGTGCACACTTCGGGGAAAAAAAACTGTTTTTGACTTCTATCAATGATTTAAAAATGTCATAAATTTCATACATATTGTTTGCCATCGTTACTACAAAAAAAGGTTACGATATGATGCACTATAATTTGAAGATATAGCATAATCTGGTTTATAAAATAAGTGTTTCAAAAAAGTGACATAATTAAATAGGGAACTTTAAAGTGATTACAAATAGTTCTAGAACTTTTGAGTACTTTAACTCAGTTGTTGTTTTCTGCTATTTGAATGTTAGGAAATAAACACCTATTGTGGCTCACCAGCATGGCATTCGAGCCAACCGATTGTCATGTATATTGGATAACGGCAGTATTTTTACTGGGTACTTACTTGATAGTATGAAACAGTATCATGTTTCTGTCAGCTGCAACCTTCTTTGGGTTGTGAGTAGTGCTGCCCTGTTCATATATTCATCATGTCCTGTGGGCTCCATATCCAGAACAGGACAGATTCATTTAGCTCCACCTTCTAAATAATCAGCTGACTAAACAAGCCGACCTGCAGGTCAAGTCAGACTCCCTATTCTGTCCTCAGAGTAGGTGTCAGACCACACTTCGACAGATAGCGAACATACTGTTGTATAGAGAGTCAGACGAAGAAGTAACGTTGAATGAACCTTTACTGTTTGTTTTCCTCTTCTCATGTACAACAATCTTTTTTTGTAAAACTGAAATAAGGACAAAAATAAATCACTCAATCAGTATGTATGTCAAAATAAAATGACATATCTTTTCTGTTGTACCACACAGAATAAAACACTGTGCTAAATTACCTTCCTTTTCAACAAACAAGGCATGGCTTGATAATTAACATTTTTGCTGAGTCATCACAATGCTTTACCTTAACTTAGATGCTAAAAATACTAGCTCCATAAAAACGTCCCTCTTTATGTTAAAGTTCTGTGTAAACATTCAATAAACGGTACAATTCAGCGCACATGATATTTTGGTACTCACAAGCATTGCTTCTCAAGACACTCAACGTAAGAAAGGCAGAGGATCAGCTGGTCACGTGATCCCTCACCTCTTCTGTGAGCTGGAATCATTGCTCTGGCCACTTCATGTGACCCTATTGGCCAATGAATGAAAAGAAGACTTCTACTGCTAAAACTAACTGCAATAACACATGTAACCACTAGGGGGATCAATTAAAAATAATCTAAACATCAACCCAATGTACAGAACACTCCCATTTTCCATCTTCAGCACATTACCTTTATCTCCACATTACTGAGTCTTACTGAGACTGCTCTCCTCATGAATCTCAGCCCAAGTGTTTAGTTGCTGTGTCATCACTTGATTGTGTTCTGAATGACAAATGGGAGTCCAAATTGAGATGAACTGTGCCCGAATCAATAATGACTGAAAAGCCTACTCTGTGTCACACCCGTGGATGAATCTGAATAATTCCTCCATATCAAAGGGTGATATACTCTTCTGAATATTACAAAATAATTTAGTGAATGAGGTTTACACACACGTATCATAGGTTTAATGTTGTTTTAGCAGTTTTAGTATGTTTACATGTTTTGATCATGTGTTATTTTAGGTAGCACTGTCATATTTTCTATTTTTCTGTCATCCTGTATTTATTTTATAATTCAAAAAGTATGACTTTACTTTTTTTTTTTAAATCCTTTGCTGTAATGTAACCCTATTATAGAATAATGTCGTTTAAAAAGGTGTGTTAAAAGCTGCATCTATCAGTATCAACAATGGGTAAAATGATATTATCAATATTTATAATGTAACATATGCTCATTACAGACACATAATTATCAACCGACTCTGCAGTTCTCCTCAGGTCTATGGACCATTTTTGCATCTTTTACTGCCAGCAACTTCACAATTTTAAAATCCTGTTCTAGACAACAAAGAAAAAACAGTCGCTGTCACTTTTCACTTTTGTCTTCTTGTGTTGTGCTGTGGAAAATATCCATACATGTCTGATCATTTCTAACTCTATGGATAATTTAGGACCTAGTGTGATAAAATGTTCAGATCCATTTTAGTTTCCAAGAAACACAAGGAGAGAGATGCAATCATTGTTGGTCGCTGTCTGAAAGATTGTCGGGGAATCTTGACTCATTTACCAGCATGAAAACAAGGAAATATGAGTTGCAGACCTCATAAAAAACATTGATTCAATCAGTCATACACTCAGTTATTAGTCATGTATCATGTTTACAGCCTGCTTTAAAAGCACCTTAGGCCTTCCTCAAAACAACTGCATGTTAGTGTTGACTCTCACCTGGCTCTCAACCATCTTCATCACAATTTCAGCACAAAAATCTCACGAGCATCACCAAATCAAGGCACTGATAACAGATCCTAGGTGGGTTTTTTTTTCTCTGTGGCTTTTTGGAACGACTATAAACTGTGGACTATGCATAAAGATGGAAGACGCGTCACCAAATCCTCCCACTATACAAAGGTGCGGCCAAAATATGGCAGAAACGGGCACTGCCATCTTGTACTGGTTATCTTATTTGGAAGGTATTTGGTATCTGGTGGGGATTTTGTCTCCAGGCACCTGCATGCTTCCAACTGAGGGGGCAGGGCTTTGTTTCAGCCTGGATGTTCTTTTACCAGATACTTATAAGAGAAGCCAGCCACCGTTTTTTTTTTTCCACAATTTGTTATGTTTTGGTTTGTCTTAATACTGATTTGTTTTGTTGGGCCATTTCTTTGTTTTATTTTGTGTGGCCCTAGTTGGGCTGCCAGGGAGAACAAATGGTGGCAGTCTTTATGCATGTTTTGTTTGAGTTTCTTTAGCTGCAGCACATTGTAGTGCTGTAAATTAGTTTGGTTTAGTTCCAATTAGTTTGCCTGCAGTAGTTTGCCTGCAGTAGTGTTTAATCTTTGCTTGCCTACGTTGCAGTTGCCTAATTTTCCCTTTTTTGTTGTTGTGTCCCGTACTCACTCCCTGACAGTGCAGTTTGCCCCCACGTGCTTTATTTCTTTGGTTGTTAATCTATGGGTGATTTTATTTTTGTATTTGACACAGTTTATTTCAACCCTTCATTATCTCCTATGTTTAGGCCTATTTTGTATTTTAGTTTTATTATCCAGTCAACTGGAGACAAGTTTTATTTTTTGATACAGTAATAAAATTTACATCTTTGGCTATATCGGTCTCAAGTTCCAGTTTATTCTGGGTCCTGTGCATTACCACTTGGTCACACATAAATAAATAGTTACTGCTAGTTGTCTAGATAGCTGACTACATATCAATTAGTTTTTTTTCCCCATACATTGGTTGTGCTCCTTGCTTGCTACCAAAAACTCGAGCATAATTCATCCCAGTATCACTGCAAAACCTGAAATAGACGTCCGTCCACTATAGCAAAATGTGAGATAGCTACGCTTGGCGCTGTTTCGGCATGAAAGTTGCACATTTTCCCATAGTGGACCAAAATTAAATGTACTGCATGCTTTAAGCTATGTGCTTTACGGGAAAATTGAACTTTTTACAGAAATATGTGGTTGGGATTACTAAGTAAGCACATGATTGGGGTTAGAAAACAAAAAACAACTCAGCAAAAATGTCCTTTGTACTTGTTCTCAAAACCTCTGTTGTGGGACCTTTGTCACGTGACACTTTTGAGCGTGTAACTTTCACAGACAGCCCAACGTGTGGCTATCTCATGTTTTGCATGAGTGGACAGGTCTGTCTATTTCACACTTTGCTATGATTCTGGGTTGCATGATTAAGTCAGTAATCCTAACATAAACTTGGCTCACTGAAAAACAGCAAAGGTCTCTCAGAGTATCAGTTAGTACAATTTACTTCAGGACTCATTCAGTGGTTTGAACAGACTCTGTTAAATCACAGTTAAGGAAAGAGAACACGCCATCTTTATCTCTGGCATGGAAATGAATAGTAAACTGTATTTGTCAGGTGTACTGACTTTTCTTTCCCGTTTCTATTAAAAGAAAACCTTTCATAGCATGGGAATAATAGGCACAAATATATTTATATTGCACAAGTAAGCAAAGGATTAGGACACAAACCTGCACAGGAAAATACTCGACATAACTGATCTTTATTGTATTTTCTCTGCTGAATGAAAAGAAACATTTTATTGTTGTTGTGATTTGCATGAGCTCTATTAGGTGAGGCAGCTACTGTAATCACGTCGAGCTCTCCTACCTAAAGTAACCTCTGAATCTACAGCTGAACCTGAATGTACTCTAACGGGAGCCTCAGCAAGAGTGCAGAACACTCAAGGACAACACGCTAGACAAAGGAATGTACAATTAGAGCTCAAGTGAGGATTAAGAAGTTAATTGAAAAAAACTGGTATTTAGTGCAGAGCAAGGGAACCATGACCTGAGAGCCTTTGGGGATAAAAAAAAAAAAGAAAAAAAAAGAAGAGACATTTCCCACTTGATTGTTGCTTACATTGCCAATGCAATGATAGTGGAAAAGTATATAGTACTTTGTGCTGCATCTAATTTTAGAGTTTGCCTCATTTTGTGAGGTTCCTTGTTTTATGTTTATATAGGGTGTGTTTCCATCTACTCATTTTTATTTGCATTTCCAGTTTGGCCATGTGTTGGCACTGTGTTGGTTTTTGCCAGGTCCTCCCTGAGTGAGACACACAGAGATCAGAGGACAGTAACTAGCACAACCTGCAACACACCTGCAAAACACAGCAGAGACTCCAACTGAGTTAAAAAGAAATGGGTACTCATAAATTAGGTAAATAACATAAATACATTTTTTGGGGCTGGACCGCAAAAGCGGGGCCACGGCTATAAAGCGAGTATCTGTCACCGAGTGAGAAAGAGATCAAAGTTACATCGCTGGGGTCCCGATCAAAGGGGAAAAACTAGATTTTTCTGGTTAAATCCTATATTAGTATGCTTTGTTTAACACTTGTCAAACCAGTTTGGCAACACACGAGTTGTGTGCACTGCAGTAGGCATTTCAGGAACATCTGTGTAATTGTAGATATAGAAAATAACATTTGCGTCAGTGATAACCAATGCACCACCATGCCATCCAATATAATACCCGCATTGATTGAAACTGCAATTCATTATGAAAATAAGCATGCACATACTGTTGATATTTAAACTGTTGTGATACAGAATTTAAGCATGAATCTGTTATTGTTCACATGAAGGATGCTTATTCAGCTGGTTTGGGTGGAGCTCAGCAATGTGAATATATGTTACTAAACACGAGAAGCTCTTGGACACTTTCATTTTGTAAAAGTGTATCTCAGAGGGGGAACAAATTGGTTTAAAGACTATTTAATACAGGTTTCAGATTGTATTCTGTGGCTATATTATATAGTTCATTGATGAGCTCATGAACCATAGACAGAATGATGGAAAAAAAACAAAACATTATTAATTGTGATGATACAGGGACATCAGTGTAATATTTAAAATCTGGAATATGTGTTTACTAGTTTAAATACATATAATTTCATACACAGTTAACCTACAATAAATACACATGGCACTGCAGGATAGATGTTGAATGCATTTTTAAGAGGTTATTGGTTATTGGTGTCATATGACCCATTTTCTTATGCTCAATTACATGTGTTTTTTTAGATCACTCATACACATAGTTACCCAGATACCTCGAGGCATATTGAGGTGGATGTGTAGGATGTTCTGCATCCTGTTTGAATGAAGATTAGAATAATTGATTGACCTCTTCCTGCCTCCTGTGTCCTTACAGATTCTCTGTGGTGAATAATGCCGACAGCGACTGTATATCGCACAGTTTAGTTCAGTGAGGGATCACCTGGCAATGAGCAGATAGATGTGATAGCTAGATGCTAAAATCTACAGTGCTGTTGCTGCTTTGCTTTCACACCAAATAAATAAATCCAGATTTTGCTCAGAAACACATTTTACTTCAGCTCCTTTTAATGGTCTGGTTGTTCAGTGCACACCAGAGTTTGGTTTGTTTCCTTCAGGTTAGTGTGACTGCTGCCAAACAAACGGGTAAAAGCAGTATTAAGATAAGGCCTGGAACACACTGCCTGCTTGGCGTGTGCGTTACCTGTGAAAGGTGCATGACGCTGCTCAGCTGAGGCTTGGATGTGTGTGTGCGTCCACACCGGCTGCGTGTCAGCTGCGGTGCTGCGGCTGCAGGTCCTACCGCACTATCAATGAGTTTCTCTTCGATTATGGCCATCAGTGTTGAATTTTTAATGTCCGACAACTGATGACAACAGTCGCGTGATTCTTGTTACCCCTCGTTCACAGCGAAACACACAGACACCGACCCAGTGGAGCGATGCGGAGAAAAAGCAGTAGGGAAAACCCCGGCCTTCACCCGGTGAAGTGTCCTCATGATATAATTAGAGGCGACACTGGGTTTTTGTTTCGATTATTCAGTGCACATGTGATCACACATCGTGTCACTATATATTTTAGCAGGGAGCCACACGTTGCATGCTTGGAAAATATGCGTCGGTTCTATTTCATAAATGACACACCACGCACTGGAGGCCTGAGACGCATATCTGAGAGGCACGTGAGATGCGCGTCTCAGCAGGCAGTGGGTCTGCTCTAATCTGGTCACATGAAAACACTAAAGACTTAAAGACAAATTCATTAATTCAACATTTTATTTAGTGGGAATCACACAATATAGGTCCTGATTAATACGTTTCCTCAGAGATAAGCAGATAAGCTGTTGTACTACCACCGATACGTGGCACCTTCTATTTAATTCCCCCTCACATTCAGTAATGTAACTTTATGCTGGAAGAAAAATATTAAATAATTATGACGTGCTTGACAAGAAGCAACAACAAAACAGCTCATCTGAAATGTGAACATGGAGGCAGCAGGCAACATTTGTAAAATGCTCATGTGACATTGTTAGTTGACGATGTAACATTAACATTACTTTCAGTTGGATATCGTTCATGTTGCTATGAGGAAGAAGTTATTTCAGGATAATGATGATGCTCCTTTTAAATTGTTTCTAGATATCCTCTAAAGAAATATTTGATAAATATATGGATTTAATGTAGATAGTCCATCTGTTGTGTCACTACAGAGTGGAGGAATATGGACTAAACAGATACAGAACGTTGCAGAGAAGTTGCAGTTTTAAAACGAAAGGCGCTTTAATTTTTTTTAACAGCCAATCAGCTTGTTGTCACAAATCAGTGACCAAGTCAGCTGGTCACAAAAGTTAAAAACTGTCAAAAGAGTTTTAGACATTACTTATGCCATTAGGTAAGCAGTCATTTGTAACTTATTAAATAGTAACCTCACCAGGGCTGTGATATATACAGTATATGCACTAAAATAAAAAACAATATTTCACCATTAAATACAAACGCTCAATTCACATACAAGCACCTTAAATCTGCGCCTTTAATTTCACCAGAGATTAAGACTTGGTTTTTGCCAACAGTACTCAGGGGAAAGATGGGGCTTTGTCATGTGCAAATGTAATGTTTACACTAGAATGATCATATCTTCTTCTAAATTAAAACAAGTCTATGTGTGTGTGTGTGTGTGTGTGTGTGTGTGTGTGTGTGTGTGTGTGTGTGTGTGTGTGTGTGACATTAATTTAGTTTGACACAGCGTTGGTTATCACCTCCATGTGGTTCTATCCAGCTTGGACAGTGCTGAACTCTGCATTCTACATTCAGTGACACACACACACACACACACACACACACACACACACACACACACACACACACACACACATACGCTATCCTCGTTAGGACATTTCAATGGGCTCCATTTCTTGTGGACAGCTTGACCCAAACATTAAGCCTCATTTTAACCGTAGCCAATTCATGCCTCACCCCAGCCTTCACCAGGACCACAGAAATAACGTTCAACCTCGTTAGGACTGGGCTTTGACCCCCATGTGGACTACTGGTCCCAAGAAGGTCGGTGTTTATACCAGAAAGAGGTAAAAAAAAAAAACATGTAGACACACACACTCACTCACTAATACACTCACACACAAACACACGCACACTGCTCACTTGTCTGTGGATGCAAGTACGTGCTGTGTGACTTGCCATGACCGGCGGGGACAATGTTCCCTGTTAGTGTTTTAATCTGCTGTGACACAGTGTTAGCCGTGGTCTCAGCTGACCGTGCTGCTGCAGGCTCATACATGTGACTTACCGAGTTCTGTTTATTACAGTGAGAAACTTTAAGTTAAAGACTTCAGATTAAAGAAAAAAAAACAACAACAACAAAAAAACGCTTTTAGAAACTTAAATTCAACATTTACAGATTGTCTGCTTCGTTTTCTGGGTAATGAAATTTCTCCAGCTTTCAGAAATGTAATATTAACATCTGTACTTCAACTGTGGTCTGTCTGTATTGTTGATCTGCCTCCTGCAGATTCAAGCTCTGTGACATTACAAAGACCAAATCTGGTTCTAGAAATTGAGGATTAAGAATTTGAAAATCAAATTTCTGTCAACAAATATTTAATGTTATGTGCCCAAATGCACTTTTTAAGCTCTGTCATCCAATGTAGGAGTATTTTATGTCTGCCTGTACAGTTAATTTAGTTATTGACTGTGTATCATTTTATGTGTGTGTTATTTAAAGAGTGAGCCCTATAAAAAACATACTGAGCCTATAATCCTCCATTCCATATAAGGGAGTTAAATAATTGGAACAAGTCTAAATGTTTTTTTTTTTTATTTTTTATTATTATTGGGTAAAGTACATACACCTAATTAAACTCCATTCACTGGTTTTGTGCCTTGAGACAATCTAATTAAATTTTAAATAAGAGCTGAATGACTTCATTTTGTAATAAAACACAGGCAGAGAAAACAAACAGATAATGGGGAGAAAGACTTTATTCAAATATATGGGTCATGGCATGCACACACATTATATGGATGCAATGTATCTTCATTATGGCGTGAGGATGACAGGGATGTTTAATCCTGTCTGCATTACAAACGCTGTGGGAAGTGGGATAAAGAGAAGATAAATAAAAGAGGAGACGGAGAATGTGGCCCAAAATAAAAATATTGATCTGTCCACACATTTAACCCTGAGATGGATTCCTCAGGTCACTCTTTCTCACTCATTTAGTAATTGCAGCTCTATATTCCTCAAACTATTGGTCTTTAACAAAGTATTGGTGTCAGAATTATTATTATTTTTTTTTTAAAGTATAGATTTTCTAACTTTATTTTTTACGTCTATTGGATTACTAGCGACTTGAGGTATGTAGGAGTTCAAGTACATTTTTCGTTTCACCACATGATGGCACTCATTTCACTGTTACACTCACATTATAATTAAAGACACGATGATGAAGCAGCATGTTGCGTAATACGCCTGGTATAGGAGCTTGTTATTCTCACAGGAACATGATGGCGCTTTCATCTCACTTTTACAATTACACTTACATTATAATTACAGATATGATTATGAAGCAGCCCGTTACGAGAGCCTGTAATACGCCTGGTATAAGAGCTTGTTATTATCACAGGAACATGATAGTGCAGCACCTGGCTTACGGGTGTGGTGCAGAACAACATTTTCAATGATATCGGAGGATTTTGATGGCTCTGCAAATGAAGATGTACCTGAGGCTGCTGATGAGGCGGAATTATATTTTATGCTATTTATGAATCAGATGCATTCTGAAAAGCATTTTATTTTACTGTTTGTCTATGAAATGCTGGACTTAAATCTGTTAAGGGTTTTTCCAGTTTGACCTCATGATGCCGCTTGTGCTTCACTGTTACAGTGAATAACAGTTTTTGTGTCATTTATGAATCTGATCATATGAAACAGAACCAGAGCATTTGAAAGATATTCACTGCCATTCAGAGCACATATTGTCTGATATGAGCTCTGAATCGTACAATGGTCCAAATGACTTTCCCACTCGTCACAAAAGTGTAGTCACTCCCTACTTCCTCCACTGCGAGTTTAAAACTTTGCTCAGGAGTATACTTTTCAACAGACGAGCGATACATCTTTGTCCTCCAATGAACCGGATCACTTGCACGTCTCCTCTCGGCTCTTCCATCTTCCATAGACATTTTAATGTTGTGAGTTCATTCCCTCTGTAGCCGCGAAGCATTTTAAACCACCTCAGGTGTGTCTGCTGGTCACACATTGTAAATGTTTTCTAAAGCTTAAACTCATAACTGAGGGAAAGTGAGGGGTGATTATCACTAAAGACGAAGCTACCTCACATAATATGCAGTAATTAAAATGAGACCCACGAGTGACATTGAAGTGATGCTCACTCATGAATGAATTAATTGATCTAATCCAATAAAATAATCTGTATTATTGTGAAATGAGCCATTCTGAACAATGCAAGACACTTTTAGTTTTGCTACATTAAATCTACAATGATCCTGACATGGTTGTTTTACATTTTGAACATTTTGAAAGCTGGACTGCAGAATAGTGTTTCTACAAAGTGATATGTGGAGTACTTATTCCATCGCTGTCAGCTTTCATCCAAAACCAAAAGCCATGAAAGAAAAAAACTATTTCAAAAGTGTTTTCACATTCACTCATACATAAACAGAAGAAACATTCAAACAAAAAAAAGATCTGAAAAACAACACCAACTATTGTTATAAACATGAACAAAAAAGCACAGCAGGTCCAGCAAAGGCAAACAAACAAGCACACACACAGTGAAGTTGCCTACTGCTGCTGTGGCATTTATCAGAACCTCCTCTTGCTTTTTAAGTCACACAGCGAAATTGGGTGTAAAGAATAATTTCTCATAATTTGTTATCAAAATGACCCTGATGATGTGAGCCACAAGCTTGTCCTCACAAAATGTTTCTGATAAAAAAAAAACATCTAATAAAGCTCTAGCTGATGGAGCCTGATACAGATACTGTGTACTGTGAAATACAGACAGATTTATACCCGGTGGGGATCGATTTCGGGCTTGAATGTAACAGACTTTATATGTAAAAGTCTTGCACTCCAACTTCAATTAATTTATTGATTAAGATGACTGCTTAATGATTTGTTTTTTTTTAAACCAATCTATTGACTACAGACGTAAATGAATAACAATCAAAGTAATGTAACATTAAATCCAGTCTATTTGCACGCTTGAAATGTGTCTACAGTATGAAAGGCTTTAATATTTGTTGGGATATTTTGTTGGCCTGAGATTATTACAGGTGTTATAACCCTTTACATCAAACCTGACTTCATGATAATTGACATTTCTCAGTGAACACAAGTCGAGGGAATTTTTTTTATTTTAAAAGAGCCTGCAGGAGACGAGCAAATGCAGTGAACAGGCTCACAAGCATTATCCTTGAACATTGTTTAAATAAATAAATATATAAATAAATCTAGCGTTTAGCAGCACTTTAGGGAGAGTTCACACAGAGCAGACGGAGGCGATGGAGTACAGAGGCATTTTTATTTATGGCACGCAACAGAAAAGAGCCCTCTGTTCTTTTAGTGCAAATTGAGCTGCACAATTCAGAGTTTTTCGGCTGTAATGGTCAAATTAAAAATGTTTACATTGTTGTGTAAGCACATAGGTCAGAGAGGAGGAGGGTGAGGAAGCAGCAGGGATTATGAGAGATATAGGGATCACAACTGATAACAGACTGATCAGAATAAGGCAGAGATTGTTTCAGGATGGGTTGACGGACCTTCTAATTCATGTATTACGGAAAGCTAGTTTCATTCCTTGGAATAGCAGCTGTTCAGTAGCGCAAATGCTAATAAAACATTTCCAAGCTTCCACTACAATACCCTGATGTTTCACACATGGTTTACAACCATGGGAACCTGTAATACTATATACGTATATAGTAGAGTATATGTTAGATCAAAATTACTACTTATTATGTCTCATTTAGAGGTTTGAAAAAGAAATCCCGTGGTTGAGAAAAAGAACAATCCTTCCATGTAATTCCCCCCCCAAAAATTCCGCAGCTGTCAATCATGGCGACATACTAACTAATCAAAAACAAGCTTATCAAGAAAATGAAAACATGAACGAACATTGAGAAGTATTTAAAATGACAGAAACCATATTTAAGAAACATTGATTTGAGATGTTCTGTGATGTTTTAAGTTTGGCTTCAGTCCCGTCTACTAACATAGAGACAGTGGGGTTTATGACACTGCAACCAGGGAGAGATCCAGATCCAGCTGCATTGCAGCTGTTATGTTGTTATTCTGTATATACACCGTATGGTTAGTAATAAATGAGGTCATAAGAAAATACACCAGGTTGCAATAAAATGAAATGATTACCAAATCATAACATACGTAATCTCAGGGCACATTATATATGAGACCTCAAGAGAGAAGCTCAACAACTCGCCGTTGAAAAGCACTTGGCGACTGTAAGTACAACTCATGTTTCACAGGAAGAAACCTGAAGAGACCAGAGATTCCTGCAGAAGATACAGGGAGGAAAACGTACAAACTGAGAGAAGCCACCAAGTTAATGGCATGCAATAGTGGCACGCAAATATATAGAGAGAGGAAGAGATGTGAGGAGTTTTTGCACATCATGGGAGGTCTCCCAGCAGCCAATCACAGTGTAAGGGATAGTTCAGTGTCACCTGGGCTTGTTCTCAATGTAAGCTCCATCAAAGAGGAAAGTTTTTAGGCTCAACTTTAAAGTAAAGAGCCCAAAAATGTGGAGGGCAGGAAAGGGGCTTGAAAACTTAAGGCTCTGCCTCCCATTCTAGCGCTGTAAATTCAGGAACCACGAGTAAGCCTACTCTCTGAGGAAAGTGTTCCATTAAGATAATAGGGTACAATGGGGGCTTTAAGATCAGATGGAACTTGGTCATTTCGGGCTTTCTGTGTAAGATTAAATTATATTCTGGATTTTACAGGATGGAAGACATGTGATTTATTTTGATGAAATCCTTTCAGTAGTCTTGCTGCAGTGTTTTGGATCAACTGCAGGCTCGTCAGAGTTACTGGGAAACCTTGATATTAAGGAATTACCTGAATGTTACACTTTTAAATAATCTGCCTGTTACTCAATGTAACTCAAACCATATCATGGAAAACTGGACTGATCTGTTTTACTGTATGTGAAGAATGATCCCCGTGCAGACGTGTAAGATGGTATGAAAGGAGGCATGCTACAAAAGCATTCCTAAACTCTATACCAAAATCCTGCAATGACTAATAATATAATTAAAATGAGTTGATGAAGAAATATTGTGGTGGCACTGATTTTCCATGGCCATACAGCTTTATGATATCTTATCGCTATAAACATACAATAACAAAACAAACTAAAAAGTCACTGGGAACATGACTCTGTAATCCTGACAACTGCTTAGGAGTGCTAATTCGCTGCAGATGCTTTACAGGGTTGATTGAATGAATCAATGAAGTGTCCTTCACGCTGTACATTAGATTATAAAGCTGCTCAAATATTTGGTTAAAAGCAGGTAAATGGGATCACAGGCAGCATATGTCAGTCTGCACAATATGACGAGCTACACTCTGTAGAAAGGAATTTAAAAACAACATATCAGAGATGCAAACACATCTGAAGTAAATTAAAAAGGTTGGTGAAAATTCAAAACAAAAATATGTGATATGTCTGAAAGAGCCACATGTGGTTCAGAAGCCGAAGCATGGGCGAATTAGTATCACTTAGTTAGATCCATTGATTTGGATATTAGAATGAGCTTCTGGTCAGCCATAAAAGGCATTCATTAAATCCTTTATATCTGTGCCTTCAAACATGCTGCAAAAAATAAACATCATGACATCATATGTCTTCATCAGCCACAGTTTTACAGTGTGCTGTTATTCACAGCCTTGTCAGGGGTAAAGATTTATATCCATCATCAGCTTTATTGACTCCCTGTAAAATCAATAGAATTTAAAACCCTCCTTTTCATACAAATCCCTTCATGATGAATCTCCATTATGTCTTTAAGACCACCTGGTATCATGTTATCCAAATATAAGACTGCAGGCTTGCTAGTGGCACCAAAAGTAGAATAGGAGGAAGAGCTTCCAGTTTTTAGGCTCCTCTTCTGTGGAACCAACTCCAAGTCTGGGTTTGGGAGGCAGACACCCTTTCAACTAATACGATTAGGCTTAAATCGTTCCCTGTTGATGAAGCTTACGTTTAGAGCCAGCTCAGGTGACCCTGAAACATCGCTTAGTTATGCTGCTGTAGGCCGAGGCTGCTGGTGGATCCTGTGATGTAGTCTGTGGCTTGTTCTCTATCTTATTTCTCCCTGTACCTTCCTGCAGGTTTCTCTAACTCCGGAGACATGTTTCTGATGTGCAATTACTGACACACCAACCTGCTCTGGGTTGAGGTAGCGAGCCACCCACCTTCGAGTCTGGTTCTGTCTGAGGTTTCTTCCTGTTCAACAAAGGTTTCCTGCCCAGTCTACATACGTGCGTGCTAAAGGGTATAGTCATGAATTTCTCTCTCCAATGTTGTAAGGCCATGACCTCACTATGTTAAGCACCCTAAGATATACAAATAAATTGTATTTGCATTGAATTCAACTGAATATCAGACTTGATTGGAGTGTATTTCAACTATTATATACGATCAATGTTTTGAATCTCTCTGACTGACAAAACTCACCATCAACAAATAATGACCAAAAAACACCATGTTAGATTGAGGAAGAGGCAGGCAGTTCCCATCATTTCCTGAGCTCTAATGACCTCAGGGTCAACTGAAATTTGAGCAGCCTGGATCATCTTAATGTGCTGTATAATTGCTTACACACCGGGTGCATAGCTTCTGAAAAAAGCCTTATTGTCTCAGAAAGATTACTGCAGCATCTCACCAGGACCTAATATGTTTGTCCCCCCACTGAATAGCACATATACTGTATTTAACCTGTGTGTGTGTGTGTGTGTATGTGTGTTCAAGGAAGAAAGTGACAGGGGGCCCTAATGTAGAGTGACGTTAGTAGAGGCAGAAATAAATCCCACCATCATACAGAGTCCCTGAGGCTTTATTGATTGAAGGGTCTCTCTCAAACATACACACACAAATCGAGAAAGAGGTGTGTGTGTGTGTGTGTGTGTGTGTGTGTGTGTGTGTGTGTGTGTGTGTGTGTGTGTGTGTGTGTGTGTGTGGGGTGTATAAACATATCCCAATACACACACAGTCAAGACATGCAGCAGATTATTATTTATCCAGTTTGTATTCCAGTGTGGCTGTCAAACGTCTCAGACTGATTGCATGCTGACAGGCTGACAGGCTGACAGAATGTGTGTGTGTGTGTGTGTGTGTGTGTGTGTGTGTGTGTGTGTGTGTGTGTGTGTGTGTGTGTGTGTGTGTGTGTGTGTGTGTGTGTGTGTGTGTGTGTGTGTGTGTGTGTCTGTTAATGCATGCGTTTAGTTGCCTCTTAATTTCAAAGCATTTAAGTGTCTTCAAGATGCCCAATAGATCAATCACTGAGAGCAGAGAAGAGGAGTTCAAGAGATGACGGTGAATTAATAAGTGACACTCTTTCATGACAATATTGAAGAAGCAGAAAATAATCTGAACCAAACCACAGATGTTTAGATCAAAGGTGAGCTGCCTCATGGGTCAGTCTTTATTTGTGAAAGTCTGTCATGATCAATGCTGCAGTGACATAAACTGTTACTGACAGATAATTTCAGACATTTCACAGGACCTCATGCGTGTCCCGTGCTCTTTAATGATAGGACATAAATACTGCTTTACACATTTTAAAGATGTCTCACGAGCGGCAGGATGAACACATTCTTTGACCTGTAGACCCAACGGAAGCATCTTTGAAGCTTCAATCTTTAATGTTCCCATGACAGTGTGCCTCCCTTTCTGAAAATAAGTCTGCACTGAGCACAGCTGAGGAATATATATGTTTGTGTTCCTTATTAGCTGCTTTAAGACTTCTTGGAAAGATGGCGCCATGTGTATGCTGCCTGCTGTTTGCCGCTGTTAAGTCTGTTCTTGTGTTTCCTGTCATTTGTTACAAAAAATACCAACTTTGTCCTGGTTTATAATCATACACCTTAATATAAGACTGGCTACAGAAACAAACCTGTTAAATATGGTGATCTTCAGACGATACTATCAGGAATGCTTACATTTCCCACATTCTGGCCTCCTTTCATTGGCTCCCTGTACATTTTAGGGTTGATTTAAACATTTTATTGTTTGCCTACAAATCATTAAATTAGCTAGCTCTAAACTTTTTCTCTGACCTTTTACAACCACACTTGCCTTTATGTAGCAACTGGAAAACCAGATGCTTCTGGTTTTGCCAAAATCATGCACAGTGCGGCTCGTGTCTTTGCGGTCTTAGCCCCCAAAGTCTGGAACCAGTTGTCTCTTTATGTTAGACTGGCCCGTACACTGCCCGTTTTGAAATATTGTCTTAAAAAATATCTATTCCTCTGCTTTTTACCAGTGACAATAGAGTGGTGCTTTTCTTTCTTTATTTTACTGCTATTATGGTCTTATTGCTTTTATCTATTTTTAGCTGGTCTTCATGTTTTTATTGTGTTGTCTTGTGGCTTCTTTGGTCAACTGATGTTGTCTTTTAAATGTACTTAATGAATACATTTTGACTTGACTTAATAATACAGCAAAAAAGGGGCAATGCATTTTGTTAATATTTTAAAATAAAATTTAAGTTTTAGCTGTTCAGAGGCCATTCTAACAGATTCATGATGTAATTTAAGAAATAGTATTAAGAAATAAGATGCTCATGGTTTGGTCCACGTTTTGGTTGGATTGAAGAAATGAATTGTACTGATTACTTCCATTTTTTATTTTTATTTTTACAGAGTATGGACCTCGACTTCTATTTTGAATATTGAGCATTGCACATCTGATCTGTAAACTAGATTTGCATCAAACAATAGAAAATATTTGGGTAACTGAGGCTGAAGGGGAAAACTGGAAGTTAGTTTAATTATATAACTAGTAATGTGATTTTAAAAATATGTATACTAAAAAGTAAAAGGGCATCCACAAAATTAGACAAGCTGTCAGGATCCCTGTCTGACCCTGGTGTTTCTCCCTCTATTTGGTCCCCAATCACCTCTCTTCATGTGTGCTGTCATTCCCCTGTCTGTTTGTTATTGTGTCCCCATGTGTTCTGTGTCCTCCTCTCCCCGCCTCCTGTCACCTCCCATGGCCACACCTCTCACCAGTCTGAGCAGCTGCCACCACTCTCCCTAATCACCACCTGCAGGCGGCTCATTCCATTAATCACCTCCCTGGACTATATCTGCCCTGCCCCTGCAGTCATGAGGGCTGGTCCATACTGCCAGTCACTACCAGTGAGAGGTTGTCTCTGCCAGTCTCCCACAATCTGTCGCCCCGCCCGCTCGCTGGATATAGGAGAAGTGGGAAGTGTAAAAGATCTGAAGGACCAAATCATTTAGGCTCTTTAAGTGGGACCTTATAGGAGACTGAAGACAAATATGTACTGTACTTGAAGACTCCAGTTTCTGTGTGAATTGCACTGCATAATTTGACTTACCGAAGTTAAAGCAAACTATATCCTCAGTCATAACTTTTTGGGTGCAGACAAAATTGTTGTACTGTTCCTCACTCCTTTAGATTTCCCCACTGGCTGGCAGAACTGAGGCTCCTGCAGTCTGTCATTGGAAACGCGATGATGTCCCTCCCACATCAGTCATATGGATAGAGAACGCCCTTCTTTACCAACCTGGTCAGTCTGTGACATTTTATAGGAGAAGATACGAACGAGAAGAGATGGTGGTTGTTCTCTGGCTTGACTCCTTAACGTTTCCATTTTATTATGAAGCTTTGATTTGTCACGTTGTCACTGTGGGAATTGACAGGCTCTTGCGAATCAGAGATCGGTGACTTTTTCTCTGTTGCTACTTCACATGAAAGTCACAATTAACATTATCAGCTGCTGTTGTTACCTTTTGCAGTTATGTCGTGCAAGTGTTTGTCTCTGAATTTGACAGAAAGCTCAGCCATTACAATGCGAGGCCTTGGGATGCTGACAGAAATTAAAAGCTACTGCTAACAACACACACAGCTTTTCACAAAGTACACAACTCACAAGGCAGTTTGTAATAATGCATGTGTTGTTGTTTTCTCGCTCCCCTCTCTGGACTTGTCTGTTTGTACTGTCAAAGCAGCGTGTGAACGGCGCACA
Organism: Embiotoca jacksoni; assembly: GCF_022577435.1. Lineage (NCBI taxonomy): Eukaryota > Metazoa > Chordata > Actinopteri > Embiotocidae > Embiotoca > Embiotoca jacksoni. The sequence goes on from NW_027185403.1 coordinate 20,294,177, forward strand.
GCAAAGACAGACAACGGAGACGCAATACTGCAGCTGCAGGAAGCTGTTACATCATCGCAAGTATCAATAATACAGCGCCAACAGAAAACCTCATATGTACAATATATCTACAGCGTGTCTGCGCTCTTCTCCGGACCGCAATGTGTTTCTATGCAGCTTTCTTTCTCCAAAAGTTGTTTTTTTGGAGGCACAGACACACAAACTAGAGCTCGATGAATTGGGGAAGGTTTTGTCAGGTCATTGGAATGGATAATACAACCATTATTACACCTGCTGTTATATCCAGTTCAGATATATCCAATGAACAGACCATTTAGTGTGTGTGTGTGTGTGTGTGTGTGTGTGTGTGTGTGTGTGTGTGTGTGTGTGTGTGTGTGTGTGTGTGTTTGAAGACTCAAAAAAATGTTTGTTTGCAATTGGTTACACTCGTTTCTCATTACTGAGCTCCCTATCACCCATCCACCAAAACAGATTCACATGCACATTTTTGTGAAGATTATATCTAATATAAGAAATGCCTTAAAACAGCACTTGTTATGATATGGTGTTGTAACAGACCCAGACGCAGACACAGTAGGAAGATGTTTTCTTTCGAAGCAGGAAGTTCTTTATTCTCACCAAGACACTGACACACAGTAGGCAGAGAATACACCATATATAAGTCCGTATGGGGCCGGAGCCCAATGTTCAGCCTCCTCTCCTCACTTCTCTCCTACTGAGCCAGAAACAGGCTTCGTCGCGGACCCCGGCTGGCAGGCAGGCAGACAGGTACGTAGCGTGGGTGTGGCTTCGCTGGGGGAATCCCGAGGTTCTCCACCAGCTCAGCAGATTGGCAGGATCGACTGTGTGACGTCCGCGACTCTACACAGGATGGCGAAACCTTCGACAGCTGATCTCCAAGGAAAGAACTGGAAGGTTGAAATTTCAGTAAGACAACTGCAGCTCTTGGCCTGGGAGTTTTAATGCGGCCATTTTCCTGCCTTACCGACATTCCAATAGAATATTTGAATAAAAGAAAATTAAAGTTAAGCAACCACATTTAGTTCCTCCTGTCTTAGTCCTGAGATTATTTGTGACTGATCATCCTCTCTGGAACAAAGAGGAGGACTGAACATTCCTCAACTAAAATACATCTATCCACGGTCTACAGTGATGACATCTAGTACAGTAATCATGTTGCACAAATAATGTATCCCAGTGACCTTAAGTGATCCACTAACTTTTCGTCTGGTACCACAGGGAGGTTCACATTTGTGGTTTCAAGTAAAATTTCTCTCTGATGGACAGCCATGAATTATAGGGCAGACATTAATGGCCTTGTGAGAACAAATTCATATGACTGTGAGGATCTCCTGACCTTTCCTTTAGTGCTGCCGTCATGCCAGGTGTATTTCATGGGACAGGCTTGATAATTCAATTCAATTCAATATTATTTATATAGCGCCAAATCACAACACAGGTTATTTCATGGCACTGAACACATTTAAAGTCCTTACAGCAGAACTTTACAATACAGCCAGAGTAATTGTGTCTCTTGGAGATTAAACTGCAACTGCAATTAAGTGTACGCTTTCTCTTTAATGTAATGACGACGCTTTGGTAAGATATTTGGCAAGTTGGACACCTTTTGTCAAAATATCTGATCAGTAGAATTTCGTCTTTATAGCATTATTACATTTAGTCAAACCACCATCACATCCTAGCATTACTTACCTTGAATCTAACCGTGGACAGGAGTCTGACTGAACCCTGCTCTCTGGTTTGATGGTTGGGTGCTTTGAATGCCCTCTATGCACGCCAACTCCTTGTAATTGTAATGAAGTTATAAATATTGCACTTATTTAAAAAACATGCATTGCCTTTGAATGTAATGCAGCTATGGGTAATTGAGAAAACAATTTGAGTATGTAGAAAATGTCATTTGTGGGAAACAGAGTTGGCTACAGTCCAAAATAAATCAAGATGAAGTCCCCTTTAATTATTTCAAGTATCGGAAGTCCGTTGTCTGTGCAGGTGTAGCAAGGCATCTTCTTCAACACAAAGAGCATCAGGTCATCCTGAAGTCACAAGAACTTATGACGTGGGACACCACTGGTCTACAGATAAACTGCCAAAAGCTTTCACGTCATAAAACTCAGGCTGAATAAACATTTTTCTCCACGTTTGGTTTGGGTTTGACTCTGTAGCCTGGAACACACTGGCTGCATGATGTCATTTCGTTTCTGCGTCCATGTAAATGAATGAGAGCATCCACGCTGCCTTTTGAGACGTGCTTCTCAGTTGCGTCTCATGCCGACGCCTATTTTTCACGCGAGCCGTTTGGGTTCCCAGCTAAAATATACACAGACAATCTGTGATCACATTTGAACTCTCTCTCTGTATCTTCTCTGTGTCGGTGTGTCTCACCTCGGAGCGAGGGTAAATATAAACCACCTGCCTGTATTTTGGTTACAATTCATCACTTGTCAGACCTCAAAACCTTTATATTACTGGCCACTATCAAAGAGGAACTCATTGATTCAATGGTAGGACCTGCAGCCGCAGCACCGCTGCTGACACGCAGCCAGTGGACACACACGCAAGCAAGCTGCAGCTGAGACGTGCGTCCGTGGTAACGCACACGCCACGCAGGCAGCGTGTACCAGCTGACCGCTGACCCGTCCGTCAACATGGAACAGAGCAGCATATCCTCCGATGGTTTTCTGTTACATAAACTGTTAATTGGGCTGCATAACAGAGAGCATCATTTCATTCGTGGATGACCTCAGTGGAAGGGTTGCACCAGGTGAGGGGAGAGAACTCGGAAAATACATTTTCCATGTTCGTCACGCTATGGGAGAGTATGTAGTATTTATTGGCTTCCACTGACGTGGTTGCCATTCTTGTCATGTTATGGTCCGTCAATACACAAGCATACAGAGAACAAGATCAATGCATTAATTTAATAAATAAACATGAATACATTGTCATAGAATGTATTATGTTCTGATGTATTGTGGAGCCAACGTATTATATAAGAACAAATGTTAAAAGGGGAATGTCAATTTTGAAAACAAATATTTAAAACAGATACTGTTAGTCTGGGCCTCCATTTTCTCTCATACAACCGCAGTTCTTAATGTGGAAATTTAGGAAACAGTTCTGAGATTCTGCTCCTTCTCTACATTATTTGTCACTTAATTTCTGCAGATTTGACAGCTGCACATTAATGCTGCCAATATCCAGTACTACCACATTTCAAAGGTGCTCTATTGGATTGAGATGTGGGACTGAGGAGGCCAACGAAGTCCATTATCATGTTCATGAAATCCATTTTTGCCTTTTGACATGGTGCATTGGTCGAGCTGGAAGTAGGTATTAGAGGATAATAAATGGGAGAAATGAAGTTATGCACACGGTCAGAAACAATACTCGGATAAGATGTGGTGATCAAACCATGACTGATTGGTATTACGGGGCCCAAAGTTTGCCAATAAAACATTCCCACACACAATGACATCCCCAGGAGCAGCCTGGACTGTTGACACCAAGCATTTAGAGTGAATGGACTCATGTTAAATTTGAATCATAGCTTCCGCATTCTTAGCGGAAATGCAGATTCATCAGCTGTCCAGTTATGAAGAGCCCATCGGAGTCATCGGTATGATGGGAGTACAGCCCAATGTGGTCTCCTGCTGTTGTAGTCCGTCCAACACCAGGTTGGATGTGTTGAGAGTACGAGATGATAACCTGACTTACTGTATCCTCTCGTTGAGCTCTGACCTCTCACTAGATGTTTTTGGTATTTCACCAACATGAGTAAACTAAAGAATGTTGTGGTGAAAATTCCAGCAGATCAGCAGTTTCAGAAATATTGAATTGAATTTAGGATGGAAAGAGGTTTCAGTCTGAGCCAAGCTCTGTACAGAATATGGTGTACTCTACGTGTAATAGTGGAAAGTTTTACTGAGGCAGAAATAAACATGTTCTTTCGTGATAATTCTGACTCCCTCGTATTATATTTATAACATCTATGGAGAGAGCAAACAGTGTGGCTGTATCCCTAATCTGCACACTGTCAGCATGGGCATCATTAATTGAAACTGTTGGCTGCTGTTTGTTTGTTTGTGCTACTCTGTGGTTGACTGGCTTGCAACACTTTGTTTTAGGAAACAGTTTTGGATTTTTAACTGAGCTCAGTGGGTTGTTTCTGATAGCTGGCACACCCAGAACATCGTCAACAAACACAGGATTGGAGCTGGCTCAGCTTTATACTCATATTAACCCTTGTGTTGTCCTTGGGTCAAAATGACCCGCAGCTGTGGTCAACCAAGTTCTATTTTATTTTCATTCTTTTTGGGATCATTGGTGACAAGGAGGCTGTGAGGGTTTCTTTAAAGAATGATGACCAATGATCCCAAAAAATATAAAAATATAGAAATAAAATAGAACTTGGTTGAACACAGCTGCGGGTCATTTTGACCCAAGGACAACACGAGGGTTAAAATAAAACTGCAATTCATGTAATTGCACTATTATAAATAAATAAAAACATAAATGAAAAATGAGAAAAATTGAATAAAATATGGCATATCCTGGTACATATAGCAGTGAACGTAATAGGTTTTTGCATTTTGAAAAAATACTTTTTATGTTTTGACCCTCAGGGCCATTGTAGGGATGATCACTAATTGCAAAGTTAAAAAGTGAGCCATGTTATATTCTATCAATTTCAGAAAATATATTTCCCCCCGTCCTTTGTCTTAAAACTTTTTACTTTGATAAGTCCTCAAATAACTAAATAAATATTAACACACGCAACCAAAATATGCACATAGATACATGGTAAATTATCCAATCAGTGGGCCAATTGATATATCCAATTAATTAAAATCACCATTGAAATGTCAAAATAGATATACCAGTAGTAAGAAGGAAATTGTGCAGATCCACATTTTATTTTTGGTGTCTCAGCTACTTTCAGCTATTTTAAGAAGAAAATACTATTTACACAGAATTTCCAAATGTTTGTTCTCTGTTGCAGCCAAAGCGTCTGTTATTTATTTCAGTGATGCTGCATTAATAATAAGTTGCAGTAGTTCACTAACACAAACATTGAGTATGTATCTTACAGTTTTATGGAACATTTCTGGGGTTAACCACAGGCTGCATGTTATATGTTATACATTTTGCTCTCCAAATGGCTAAAATTTAGAGACTGCCCACATTGAAATTATCCTAATTTATTCAGATTTGTATTAAATGCATACAATTTTTTTTAAATTGTGGGTCATCATTTTTTAGAAGTGGTTCAACAGCAACACTTTTTACAGATTCATTATTAAAAAAAAACAACAATGGTATTTACCCTCTAATTTTGAGTTTTCATTAGGCAGAAGTAAAAATGTTCTTTCATCTCAAGTCTGATGATGGAACAAAGGACATTTTTACTATACATTTTAGTATTTCAAAATTCTTCTGATTGCCCGTGGAGAGTCCAACATTGTTCACTTTGGTCAATACAGCTGATTGTGTTAAATTCTGAAAGCAGCTTCAGGTCTGTTTGCTGTGGACTTCTTCTTAGAGGGCTGCTCATGCACCACCCACACCACACACCCCGACCACGACCACCCCTTGTGTGGCCTTCCATAAACTGACTTTACAAATATTTGCTGTTTTGGGGTCTGGATGCATCATTGCTTATCCTTTCCTAACCCGCACACACACACACGCGCACACACACACACACACGCACACGCGCACGCGCACACGCACACGCACACACACACACACACACACACACTGCTATTTGCACTCATCTCAATCTCTGTTGTTCACACTGAGCTGAATGTAACACCCCATGGTTGAGCAGGCATGAATCAAATTTTCTTTTTAGAGCAAGCCTAATGTACCGCCGGCTATGACAACTGCATCAAGTCAAAAAGTTGCCAAAATCCACAAATATATTCTAAAAATGAATGAATGTGTGTGTGTATGCACGGTTTCACCGATTTTGGCCACCAGGGTTAAATCTTCACAGTGTGGTCAAATTGAGTTAGTAAAAACAAGTAAATGGTACATGTGTTTGTTTCTCTGTGTGTTTTGCCTAAAGACAACATTTCTTCCAAGTTGTAGAATAAAATGTTATGAAAGTACAAGGCAAGATCTGGTTCACTAAACCGCCAAAATAAAAGCCGCTTCTGTCTCTGAACACGTAAAATGTTTTTTTTTGCTTGAAGGAGTTTGAGCAAAGTGTTCCATTTGTCAAGAGCCATCTGCAGCATACACAAACATGTCTCAGAAATACTTAACTCTTCACATGCATATAACTGTTTGACTTTATTTTACAATGCATGCAACATTACTGCAGCTCGTCATGACGACATGAGTGTTATGTGGTGGTGAGGTTACGGACCTAAATGTAGCACACACAGCAGATGACTTGGGATAAAGAGCGTTTATTTATACACCGAACAGGGGAAACAGTTCAGGGAATCGTGCTTGAGCACAGAACCAAGTTCGGAGTGGCTGAAAGCCGATAAACAGTCACTACCGACCTGGGCTTCTCCCAGGGTCGGGGCGGGTACTCAGACAGAGTCCGGAGGGAGAGAGTGGTCCCCGTAATCATCACCGGAGTAGTTGATGCCAGAGCAGGAACAGGCCGGTGACCGGAGCTGAGGCAGGCTGTACCAAACTGAGGGGTGTGAGCGGGGTGGCTGGATACCTGGTGATGTCCGTGGACCGACGCAGAGCAGCGGGCCGGATTGACTTTGTGGCTTCCCGTGGACCGACGCAGGATTGCCAAGACACGTCAACTGGTGATCTCCGAGGAACAACGCAGGACGGCTTCTGCTTCGCAGGTGACCTCCGTAGATGGACACTGGACAGTGGACACTGGATGATGTATTTCCTTGGCATAATTTAGATCCTCTGAACAACTCTAAAAGCGAACGCAAATGCCAAACAACTAAAAAAGAAAAAAAAATGAAAAAGCAGTGAATGATCGTGTTCTTCCTTCTGGAGAAGCATTTCTTAATGGGAGTGGAATCTTGGAAGATGAAAACGCCTCCATCCGCTTGGCAGTTCGATCACTGAATAATTAGATGAGCATGGAAATGATCTGATCTACCGAGGCTGCAGTCCACAGATCTCGGCGCTATGGGAGTCTAATGTACAGGAATGAGCATGTAAGTGCTACGGCGGTGGCCTTCTGCCCACATTCTTTCCGGTATTTGTGTGTGGGATTATGGACATGTGTTCCAAACTGAACAATTACATCTCGCTGTGTATGTGTCCAAATATTAATTGTACACTCAGCTTTTGGAGAGCAGTGTTAACTTATTCATACCCTTTAGGCTCTGCGGTCTTAATGTGACCAAATGAGAATGGACTGCAGTAGCTATAAAAAGACTGGAGGAGAAGAGGTGCAGCTTTACAAGGTGATGCGAGAAAAAAAGAGGAGGAAAACAGCCTTGAATTCTATGACACTTGTTTATTTCACATTGAACAGAGAATGTGGAGGGTGAGACTAATTAAATGAGAGGGGACAAAAGAACAATAAAGCAAAGGTGTTCAAGAAGTTGTTGTGATCTTGTTCCATTACAATAAACTGACAAGGCAATGCTATTTCTTTTCATATTAACAATGTATTATGTGTTGCGTATTATTTTTCAATCATATTTTTTTTAGTCTTTTAAATTTCGAACCTAAAAAATGACTTGCCTCATAGGTCACCAATATTGGATTATTCTGCATTATGGGTTAGTACCAAAAGTTTTTACATGAATTAATCCTTCAGTCTCTGCACACAGCAGCTCGTATGCAGTGAGGGTAAAAGAGTACATCTGCTCACCTCGTATTGCCAGACCCATCTCGACCGCGCTGTGCCAACGCTTGAGGATGCTCTGGCCACACTTATACATCTTTGAGGAGAAAAAAAAATACACTCAGGCTTGTTTGTACTTTTTCAAACCAATTCAAATTGTGTTGAGCCTTGGTAAGCCCAGCATGCAGCGACAATGCACATATGATGAAAAATAATGCCAGGGGGAACTTGGTGGACCTTTAACATGTGGGAATTATGATAGTTGAATTCTGGCAAAAGAAAACTGTAAGAGACATTTAGCGACTATGTGATGAAACTTGATCAACTGTGCTCTGAAGATGAAGCGTGCCTATACTATACTTCAACCATTTTGTGTGTGCGGATTGTTAATTTAGTGATGGTATTGTTGTTGTGGGATTTTTTTTTTAAATGTTAGCAGGCTGGCTTACATCCGATGAGTGAGACCAGTGGCGTGCATACGTGAGCACCGAGCTACAGACATTTGACAAGCCAACTTCTCAAAGCAAGGATTGTAGAGGAATATATGTTTTTTTTCCCCACCATCCTGACTCAAGAGATGTAATTCTGCATAGTATGTCAGTGTTGCTATTTGCAATGTTGCTACTAATCCTTGAACTTATCACACTTAAATCATGTTTCATAGACTACTTTATCTTTGCATACATACCAAATCTTATTGACATATGCCAACGATGCTAATGACATGCTGCTGCTCGGTTTAGAAGCCGTATGCCTTCCAAGTACAGGCTACTGGGAGTGACAGACACCAGTGAGCTAAAGAACACCACTCACACAGATAGAGCCAATAATATGAATTATCTCGTCATAATGGTGCATGTCAGGGTCGGTTCTTATAGTCAGAGTGTTGGATAACGGGGATTTGGGTAAGACCTGAGTGACTTTAACAGGGACCAAATCACTACAGCCAGATGACTGTATTGGGATATTGTGGAAACAGCATGAGTTCTGGAGATCTTCTGGTAAACAGCTGTGAGGATGTGCAGACAGTAGTCCAAAGAGGGACAAATCATGAACCAGTGACAGGGATTTGGGGAATTAGCTGCAACAAATCTGATCTGTGCTGATTCCACATCCAACTTATAAGTTCTCACTTAAAGTTCACGCTGCTACTGTTTTGTTGCCAGATACCACCGGGCACCTTTGGAGGTTTTGTAGAGTCCAGGTCTTGGTCAGTTGGACATACTGTACATAATCAGCTGCTATGCCACCAATATTATGCCATCAGCAATTTTTCAAGAGCAGCAGTGCTACTGAACTACACACTCCTTCTTGTTATTGGCTGATGGAGGACTGAAGCTGCTGTTGGCCTGCTTTCACTACAAAGCCATTAAAAAAAAAAAAAAAAAGGTGTTACGTGCGTCGAAACAAAAAGGACTTTCTAGTTTTTGGACTGGCTCTGAATAGAAGTGTTTTGTGCAATGCAGCATTGTCAAATTGTAGCATTACTTGGACAACATTTCAAATATGTTTTCACAGTCTCAACACCTCAAGTCCTCTGTAAGATAATTACAAACTTTCTGTGTGTGTTGTTAAGAGGAGAATGGAACAAGAGGGCAGGAACGGTGTGCAACTCATAATCATGGTCTGCTTGCCTATTCAGCAAGCATCAGTTTTATCCTCTGAGTTTTCATTAATTAGAGAAAGAAAATTGGATTCAATCAGAGGGAAAGCAAAGATAAAACATCCATGCATATCTCACTCTCTCACCTGCTGTGTTTCTGAGTCTCTTATCCCCTCTCTCCTCCTACCATCCTCCCATTATAACAAAGCAGAGGGGTCCTTGTTATTACAATTTATTACAAAGAGATATTTGCCTTGCAGCTTGTTCTAATTCCCTTCATGGAGCCGGGAGATTTGAGGAGGTAGTGAGTGAAACTGCCGAGCTCTGCTTTGGCTCTCTGGCTGCAAGGTAATGACAATATGACATCTAATTTGATGTCGACAGACGTGCAGATTTAGGTGTCACAGGCCAGCTGCTCGTTGCTCTACAGCGAGGCCTCGCTGCACTGCCGCTTCCTGAAGGGAATGAAGTTGTTTGGAATTTAAGTCTCTTGAGCAGTCTGATTGTGGTTTGGTTACTAACTGATAGAACTCATTCTCCTGCTCTGACACACTTACAACTCTTGTAGCCCATCTTCCCCCCAAAATATTTAACACTCATTGTTTGATTGAAAATATGTTTGGCCCTTGTGTTCACGCTTGTTTCTCGTATTGCAATAGTTTTACTTTCAAACATACTGCATGAAGTCAAAGTCAATTTTATTGTCGATTCACCTTATGTTCAAGAAATACAGATACATTGAAATATTGTTTCCCACAGTCCTACAGGGTGCAAAAATAAAAGGATAAAACATGAAAAGTATAGATATGAAACAATAAAAACAGACCACAACCGCAATGACGCTTAACTGCAATATATAAATATTTACAATGTAGTGCAAATGCGGGTCCATAGTGCAAAGATTGTACCTGAGTCTTTTTTTCTAAAGTGCCCACTAAGCTTAAATCTTAATTTAAATAAGAACAAAGTTCTTGCTCAAAAAGACCTAGAAATTAATTAATGCTAATTTGGACTCAGTAATTTCTATTTGTAACCCACATTAGTTTTACCAGCAACTAAAGAGTTAACTCAAACATACAATACCGACGTTCACCAGAGGGGCGCTGTGGTGCACGTCGGGAGATCAAAGCCTTCTCCCGGTAGATGACCCTTTATGTCTCCAATGAAACAGCGTCATGATCTACACCATGAAGAATCTCATTGGGTTGATTTCTGCTCTCTGCTGTTGAGGATCTTTATTTATTTGATCGTTAACCAGACCGACTCCGAAGGAAAAAGTTTCTTTAAGTCTGAGAAGAATCTCCGGTGAGTGACGGATGCATCGCTAAGAGTTAGCCGTTGCTGTAGAGCTACAAAGGAGGACAGTTGTTTAGTTGGGCTAGATACCGATCAGGAGAGAAGAGAAAAAAAAACCAGTCGGAGATAAATATTAATTTGTTGTTGAATATTATTTTACGTGGTTGATATCTGTGATTGTGGAGCTACATGTGACCGACGGGGCTAGTTAAGCGCTAGTTAAGCACTGGGGGTTAATGCGTCGGGACCTGTTGAACCGAGCGGGAACGATGACGTCATGTTCTTGTTTTTAGCGCCAGAAGTAAACGGTCAGATTGAGAACAGCTGTTGAGTGTGTTGCTTAGCAACGGTGGACGTTTAAATAATGTCTGTTAGGTATAAGTGACAGATGTCACTGAGACATGAGTACATGTGTGTGTGAAATATGTTGCTATGTTAATATTGACCATAGTGAAGAAAACTAAAGCTTTGAGTACCATTTCAAGAGTTCAAAAGGATAACTTTGTGTTTGATGATAAATTAATCAGATATTCTTCACAGCACTCTGATTCAGCTAATCCTTCCCATTAGTTATAGAAAAAATGATTTAATTTATGGATCCCGCCAACACAGATCTGGCTCTTCATTTAGCATGTTGCAGGATATTTCACTGCCAATTGAAAAACTGTGAAATTGTTTTAGTTCTTCCCAGTAAAGCCAAACCTGACATTCATATGCATAACCTGACATATCCTCTTGAAATTAATTTTGCAGTTCTAAATCAGACATAACCAGCCAAAGGAAAAGCTATAAAGTTGTGACAGAGGCAGACAGCTGTAATTGCATGTCTGGTTCTTATCCACATCATCATCATCATCATCACTGTGGATATTTCACGGCTTTTCACGTCAGAACCAGTCGAGACATTATCTGGTTTAATATTACTGTAGCCAGCAGAATTTGGTGGAATTACTGCACAAGTTTGCTAAAATGACAGATTTTCTTCCTCTCTGAATCCTGATGCATATTTCACTCCTGCTTGGATAATCTCCCTGGAATCACATTACCATTTGCACAGGAAGGCAAACATGCATATATGGTAATAACCTCAGACACAGCGACTTCACACATATTCTCACTGGGTGAAGGATACACACTGAATGAATCTCATACATTAAAGCACAGCTTGCAATGCATCAGATATAGCAGAAGTCGTCTCCCTGATGGAGTCAGAGGGTGGATGGATCTGCTGTTTATTTGATATTTTCTAAAGAAAATTCTGGTGAACTGACCCTGAAGACCAGGAGCACAAACCGCACTGCCTTGATGTTCAAGAACAAAGACGATGAAGACACAGGAACTTACAAACCTAATGGGAGAGACAAAACCTAAACGTCCACACTCAGTTTGACCAATAATGTGACATACTGAGGAGCAAATATTTTTTTAATTACACTCTTATCAATTCAACCTGTCCTAATATATTAAACATCTGGGAAAAAGCAGGACAGAGGCAATTAATACGTAGAACTCTACGCCATCAAATACAGCCAAAGTGGTCCTGCTAAATGTTTTTAAGGTCCACATTTGTGTTTCAGTTTAAGCATTTTAGAGCTGCACAGATAGTTGTGTTTATACTGTACACAACTGGTCACATGGCTTCATTCCAATGACGAGGGAAGGAAAATGATCACCCAACTCTACAGCATCTCAGTTCTACATTTCAGGCATGGATGTATTACAAACTGGATACGGCGGTAAAAGATGAGATAAATGTATGGATACGAGGAATTTGGAGCCAGTGAGCATCATGTGATGAGCATGGCATGTCTGTAGGTTCATGATTACAATTATGATAACAATGTTATTTGATTAATTGTTCCTGTTTCTATTTTCCATATGACATGTATACCTACAGAAATGACTGGAAGCCACCAGTGCCCTGAAAAGTCAGAACATTTAATTATTAATCCTTTAAATCTGCATTTTTGCAGAGCAGCTTCCAGCGGTGGGCTGGAAAGCAATTCTTAGTAATAAACTCCCAAAACTTACATGAAAGAGTTTTTTTTGTTTGTTTGTTGGTTGTTTTTTGACCAAGCATTTGCTCGTAGCAGTTATTGGTACAGATATTCCCTTCACTCCCTTATCTCACTTTCAAATATTCTCTTCCTTTGAACAGCAAAAATGTCATTCAGGTGATCTTTCAAAACTGAATTAGTCCAAATCTGCTGCTCAATTTGTGGGAGAAATTGTTCCTCTCAGCTGCAGCTCCACTTTGTGATTTAGTTGGATAAAAGGCTGCATTTATATGTGGGAACTCCTGCCTGCCTGCAGCTGTAGTCCCCAGAGATCTGCAGCTAAAGGCTGCAGCTGGAGAGGCAAAGCCCCGTGTGTGAATGAGTGGATGGAGAGGATTGCCTTAATGTCCTGGCCACGAGCGCTGGATAGAACTTTCCCAATGATTGTTCTCCGCCCGTGGTGTATATTGTATGTACTACACTAATGTCTGGAGTCAAAGTGCCTCCTTGCTGAGTCCCCAGTTACCACGGCAACGACTTGCTGAGCAATGCCCATAAACTGGGGCAGGCATTTTCATTGTTTTGGAATATCTGAAAAAAAAAAAAAGATTTACACGTGAAACTACAATTAATCAGAATTTCATCTGATGGTCAATCATACAAGACTTCAGCTTTTTTTTTTTTTCCTCCGGTCCTGTTGATCTTCCTCTTTGCTTGTCACCTTCGTGCTAATGGCAACTCTGGTGAGCAGCTAATGACTGGCTAACAACTCACACACACAAACTTCCTGCAGCCATCCAGTTATCCCTGATGGCAGTGTGATATCACCCCACCAGCAGTTGTGTAACAATGCGCAAACCCTCATTAGCTTTGTATCCTCTCTTCTTCCTTTCCCCTCATTTCTTTCTCACACACCGGTGTGCATGTGTGCGTGCGCACACACACACACACACACACACACACACACACACACACACACACACACACACACACACACTTGGTCCTTCACAGCTTGCTGCTCAGCTAGTCCTTATCACAGCTCCAGTCTTGCTGTGTCAGCAGTGACATTCTGGGTATGTACAGCCTGTCACCCCCCCCCCCCCCCCCCCCACCGGGTCCCTGCCCTCTTTCTTTTGTCACTCTTCCTGGATTCTCTCTGTTCCTTGTCCCCTCATTAGGCCTTCTCTTTCGGCTTCTGCAACAGCACAGAAACTTCTGAGTGTATGAATGCATGCTATCTGTGTCTCTCTCCGTTAGCTCTTTGAACTTAACGGCTTATGTAATGCAAAACCAGCTCCATCCATGGAAGGAGCAGACAGAAAAAGAGGTGTTTTTTTTACTTCTGCTGTTTTTATGAGTTTGAAACAAATATTTACGCATACAAATAAATACTCAAAAATATAGAATGAGTGATACTGGATATTCAAATATGAACACTGAACACCCCCAAGTCCCAGCAACAAGCAAATGCACTCAATTTATGAAACATTTGTTGTTTTTTAACATTTGAACAACTTTCAGAGGAGAAAATTTGTTCAATGGAATTACTTCACTGTTACTTGTATACAAATTTATATTAGATTACCCATTGACTGTATCTGAATCAAACCTAATTAATTTTGGTCATAACACATGTCTTATATTTTTTTTAACCAGTGTAGATTAGATAAGAAATGGCATGGAATCATTAGTTTTGCTTCATCCAGGAAAAAGAACAAACAAGAGCATGACAGATCAAAGTGTTTACAGAGCAAACTGATTCGAACAGGAGGCGGTTGATCAAATTCAAGTTGTAGGAGTTAAGCAATAAAACCTCTAGAGTGAAAGTAATAACAGTATATTTAGAGACGAGGAACAAGAAGAAAAACACCTACTGGTTTGAATAGTGTTTTCCGGGTACTAATTGCACTCTGAAATTTATGAAATAATACATAATTCCAGTAACACTGCTTATCGAGAGTTAAAGCTGCATGAAGGGTTTTTAGTCTAAACAGGTTTATTGCACTAATATAACTACAAACACTGATACGAGCACACAGACAAACAGCATATGCCTTTGTCTATCAATTTCTGTAGCTTTAAGCATGTACTCACAATGTAAAGTATTGCCATCACTTTTCAGGAGAGGGATTTTCAACAGTTAAATATAAATATATAGCTATAAATAGCAGACATTATTTTAAAAGTTTTGACTTGCACGTCTTAAGATTTTTCTTCTGATTATAAGATGGTAATTATAAGTAACAGATATAGTGCCTGTCAGTTATTGCTACTTTTGAGAGTATGGGGGGTATATGGAGTTACCTGATTTAACTAAATAATTATGAGCTTGATTATCAATAGTGTTTGTTTATTTATGAAGTATTTTG
Organism: Embiotoca jacksoni; assembly: GCF_022577435.1. NCBI lineage: Eukaryota > Metazoa > Chordata > Actinopteri > Embiotocidae > Embiotoca > Embiotoca jacksoni. Next base: position 20,309,246 of record NW_027185403.1, read on the forward strand.
GAAAATGTCACTTGACACTGACTTCTGGATCTTCCAGCTATCACCCGGCTTCTATCTTCTGACCTGACGCCGACCTCTAACCTCTCCCAATGTCATATCATCTCACTGACATTTTGTATATTAAACGCTGGCTTAAGTGGCAGAAAAATTATGCTAGAAAGGGAAAAAAAAGAGCAAAGAAAGCCTTTCAGCATTTATTGATTGGAACAGCATCCCCCCCCCCGCCCCCCCGCCTGGTATTTCATGTATTTCAGTATTATTAGGAATTAGCAGATTCTCCAAAGACCTTTACAGTGCAGATTTGGGAGAACACTGCAAAGCCTCTGTCTAACACTGCTTAGGTTAGCTCTAATTCAGTTGTATACCACCTTATCGTCAGCATGACCTCACAAATAAATAGATAAGGACAGACAGGAAGCAATAGATGAGCCATAGAAAATATCTTTGTTTGAAGTGAGAGGGAGACTGGCAGAATAATAGCTCAGATCCTGGGTGTCAAACAGAAATGAATATGAGCTAATTCAAAGAAAGAGTCAGAGATGGAGAAAATTTATAGTTTATAGTCTACAGTCAACACAGCATAAATTGAGTGTGGATGAGAGCTACATACACACAAGCAGTGAGGGAGGAAGTACAACTGAAAGTGCTTTTACTGAGAGGGTGGCTAAGAGCTGGAATGAGTCAGAGACAGTAATACTTGGATTCATATTCTGCACACTGTTATACATAACATTATGCACTTCAGAGATTCCTTATGACAAAAAAGAGTAACGTGGCTAATGATCAACTGTGAAGTTATAATTAATAGGTTAATCGGGATGCAAAAGACAGCAGAAAACTTGCCAATATTTAATTCCAAATGTGATGATGGACTGAAACAAGCACAGTTGAAACTTATCCAGAATTTACATCACCATTACATAATTATGCTAATTGGCAACCACTGGTACCTAATGATGTATTCCATCTAATGGCCTTGCTTCAGTCTCAGTCAACACGGTCTGTTCTGATAATAGAGGAGAAATCCTCCAGCTTTCACCCCAAAATGCTAATTCAATACATCACCATAGATATTTGTTTTTTTATCTCAATACAGTCGGGTCTGATATTTGTAATGGTTAAAGGACAGTGTTCAGAAGTTATCAGTTTAGCTCCAACTGCAGTAAGTAAAGTTAAGGTTTTCACGACATCCACTGAAACACAGACCATGTTTTTTGCCTGATGTTTTGATGCTTTCAGTGGATTTATGTGAAGCACTTTAAATTGCCTTGTTGTTGAAATGTGCTATACAAATCAAATTGCCTTGCCTTGAATGGAGTCAAAGAGGTGCAAGCTGTGATCAACTGTTTCACCAGCAATTCACCAGCTAGCCCTAAACATTCCTTTTTGATAAAGCCTATAGTTAGGGCTGGCTCAGGTAGACCTGAACCAACCCTTAGTTATGCTGTTATAGGCCGAGGCTGCTGGGGGACCTCGTTACATGCTGAGCTTCTTTTCTTTCCTCCTACTCTTTAACTGACTCATACCTCACCATCTTTTTCTCTCCCATAGTTTCTTCTTATTGTCTGTTGTCTCCATTCAGTTCCTTCGCTCGCGTAGTTTCTCTTCTTTCTTTTCCAGATGTCCCGTCATGGAGCTGCATGTCTCTGCTCTACGATCGTCGTCTCCACCAACAGTTCTTCTCTTCTATCTCTATGCTGTCCTTTTCTCTCTCTGCTCTCCTCTCACCCCAACCGGTCGAGGTAGAAGCTCCGCCCACCTCTGATCCTGGTTCTGTTAACAGATGCTCCGCCCACCTCTGAGCCTGGTTCTGTTAACAGATGCTCCGCCCACCTCTGAGCCTGGTTCTGTTAACAGATGCTCCGCCCACCTCTGAGCCTGGTTCTGTCGGAGGTTTCTTCCTGTTAAGAGGGAGTTTTTCTTCCCTCTGTTGGAGGTTTTTCTCCCTTAAAGAGGAGTTTTTTTTCCCTCCTAGCTTATGTGGGAATTGTTGAATTGTTGAATTGTTGAATTGTTGGGTTTCTCTGTATAATATTGTAACATCTTGTTGTAAGGACTTTAATGTGTTAAGTGCCATGAAATAACCTATGTTGTGACTTGGCACTATATAAATAAAGTTGAATTGAATTGAATTGAATTGAATTGAATTGAATTGAATTGAATTGAATTGAATTGAATTGAATTGAATTGAATTGAATTGAACTACATCCTCCAAAACGACCATAAAGTTTACTTGACACGCCTTTAAGTCACAACAAAAACAAAACATTAGAAGCTTCATAAATGGCAAATGTATTGTAGGACACTTGCGTTAGACTCTTTTAGGTAAAGCTGATGTCTAGAACAATCGCCAGCTGACAGCCAGGTGATTTGAGCCCTGGGATATCAAAAAGAGAACTCAAACCAAGAATATTTGAAAAATATCATGAACCAATAAAATATTGTTATTGTTTTTACTTGTTCATGGTTACTATTTGTTCAGATTTACTAACTGTTGGTACGTTGGCGTTTCAATGAAATGTACTTTGTAAATTAGCCACATATATATTTTTCTTTTTTTGTTTTATACAACTTTGCAAGCAAAAAAGTTCATCTGTTTCTAGGTCACAATGCTAACAGGCCTGCAATTTCATCATATAAAAATGACAATGACGACAGCTGGTAAGCTGACGCCAATTACTCCTAATAGAAACTGTCTCGAAACTAAAAGAAGAAATGAGTCACAGATACAGATAGAGACACAGCCAAAGTGGCCTCAGCATTTAAGTTTCGAATGCTATTCAGTCACGGTAATAAGTGGTTTTCAATTCTAAAGCTAATGTCCCTCGTAACCCACTGGTCAGAATCTGCTACCCTCTGCCTCCTGTGCCCTGCTGCAATATTGGGGCTGAACATATGTCTCACACAGCTGGCTCTATGTGTCACTTTTACATTTTATTATCAGTTCCTCTCAGAGGAATGGGGAAGTTTAGTTTTGAGTTGGGTGCACATCAGAAATGTCAACTTTACAAAAGTTAACTGCGTAGGTATAAATGCTTAACACTTTGGCTGAGATGAAACATAATGTATAAATTAATTTATGATGAATTAACATCATAATCATCATCCTTTGACCTTCTAAAAACAAACCAACTCCTACTCATAAACCCCTGTTGTGGGCTAAACTATATAGCCTGTTGACCTCTCTCACAACACATAGATTAGTCATTTTCTCTACAAAGACAATACATAATACATAAAACATAATTCATTATCAGAGGAAAAGTACAAAAATATTAAATTAATAGCAATTTGTGACAGAGATTTACCTTGAAATGAATTCATGAACAACCACTTTGGTCCAGATGTTTGCCTTCTTCTCCAAATATTTGCTGTCATCTTACTAAAAACTATTTATTTTCACATTATTTTGAAAAAATACATGTTTTGTTTGGAAAGGCTTACAATTTAAATAGCACCGATTATTGTGACTGCAAGATCAACATTTCCAGGAAGGACTGATTTATACAGTTTGGATGTGAGAAGTCCATGACATGCGTTGGTCAAAGCTTCAAAGTTTATGTGGAACAAACTGCACATGAAAATAGTTCCTTCAAGTCAAAATCCCAGGTGCTACATTTGACACCAATATTGTCAACTTTGTTTTACTGATTTTCTTCTGCAGTCACTGTTTCCAGTTTAGCTGCTTAATTTTTCACTTTCAATTCTAACACAGAGCTCCCATGTGGATGGGAATTACAGTGCTGCATCCCCACTGGCCAGTTACTTGTCAGAGAATTGGAAGTGCAACAAGTGGTATGATTTAAATTATTTTCCCCTGTCAACTTCTTCTATTTTTCAGAATTTATGGAGACAGGGCTAAAGTTGCCTGTTTCAGACAGAGATTATGTGGTGGAGAATCCTTCTGCGGGGCCAAAACGGCTTGTATATCCTTTACGGCACTTGCAGTTTTCTTAATGAAACGCAAAGTCTTCTGATTTGAATGCTGTGTAGGTTTATTCAAAATGAAAGGTTTCAGTAGGCCAAGTGGTCTTGTGAGAGAAATTGAAGTGGAACTGTCAAATACATCCTTATAAACCGTTCAAGTCCCATGTTGTAGTAGACTTTCCCAGGGAGGCACATGCCATCACGTCTTGGCAACGTCCAGTTCGATTTTCTGCTGTCCAATGCTGACTCCTGGCTGACTCATGACTGACACATAGTCCAGCACTTTGTAGTTTGAATTACACAAAATCAATACTCCTCATGACCAAGCATACAGAAATGTATATTCAATCAAAAGTTGACTGTAAATACATTGGCGAGTCCCAAACAATATTCCACAAATGAACTCAGAGCTTCAAGGTCAGTATAACGTTCAAAAGTTTGTTTTGTTTTTGTTTTGGTAAATCATGCAAAGATGCCAGCAGAGCCCCAGAATAATATTTAAAAAAAAAATAGATCACAAAGAATCCATGTATGTCCCCTTTAAGTGCATGTAAACTTATTGTTTGTCTTACAACATCTGAACCCCTCCTCCCAGATTTCTGACATTGAGATTTGGGTGACAGTTTCTAACTTCGTGGTGTTGTCCAGATGTGCAGATCCAAGTGCAACAAAGTTTATGTTGTTGAAAGGACTATTCCAGTGGCGAGCACCATTATCCACATTCGTGCAATTAACTGGGACAATACCTGAGTATAAATACAAAATAGTTCTTGGAGAGATTGTGGAGACACTGTGGTGTTGTCCGGTGTGGCCTATGAAGACAGAACAGAACCTTTGCACACACTCAGCATTTAGATGAGTGTGATTGGACAGCACATCATTGAGCCAAGTCTGTCTACAGAATATTGAACCTTTAAGTCTCCTACCATTCTTCTGATAAGACCCTCCAGGATGACAGCCGGCACCTGTTGAGTAGAAGTGTGAATATGCTTTACACTATTCAGCTGTAATAGCTTTCTTTGCCATGTCCTCGCTATTCCATTGTCAGAATACTAAACCAAGGATTAAAGCTTTCTCCACACTGCCAGGTGAATCCATTAAGGACTGGACTTTGCCACCTCCTACCTCCATCCACTGCAGCAAATGAGAAAGTTTGCTCTACCTCTGTTGTGACAATAAAAATAAATTGAAAAACGGGATTTGGAGAGGGAAATCTGCTGGTGATGAAAAAGAAAACTTCAGTTTGTATTTTATTAATATTTGTTTCGGTTTGTTTGAGGATCTGTGTTGATGCCCTTCTGGCACAGGTTGTGTCTTTTTATATGAATCACACAAAATGAGTAAGCTTATCCAATAAAGGAGCCAGAGAAAATCAGCCTCTTACACAGAGAAAGTCACACTTTTTAAGCAGTGCCATTTAGAGCAGATTACCACAGGGGCATCTGTCATTAGCAATTCAATTTTTGTTTATGCGTGTTTGGTGCTGAGTTGATATGCTTATCCAGACAGGCTTACACTGGATAAAACAGAACAACAGTTACCAAAAAAGTTGGCAGATTGGCCTCAGGTGTGATCAGAACTAATTTATTCTCTGTATTTTGTTTTATGCAGTTCATGCATTAAAACTTGCAGAAAGTAGTCTGCACCCTCATTTATAATCACTGCATACACCATAAAAGGTTGCTGATAGATGCATACGCCATCTCCCACTCAAAACTTGGGATTTATTAAATTAAACTTGACGTTAAAGCGATAGTGAGATGCTGAATTAAAGCCAGAGGGAGCATTATACATATCATGATGCCTTATAGACATTTAATTTCACCTCCAAGCATGTAATACAGGCCTATATCAAGTGCTGTTATTTGTGTTCGTGAGCCATAACTGTTCCACAAGTAACTTTGAATTGTAAGTAATATAAATCGAATTCTGATCGATATTTCACGCACCCTCCTCACCATAATGCACATAGAAGAAGGTTGGACTGATTCTCTGGTGAGTGGTGGAGCACTGCAGCTGTTGGTCTTTAGCCAATGTTAACCTGAATATACTGGGTCTTTTTCACCGTGAAAAAAAATGGCAAATTGAGCATCATCATCCTTTGTAGAAATCCAAGATAACATCAAATATTATTAGGCTAAAGAACTGCAGAAGAGAGCGTCACTGTTGAAGAGCATATTCAATTCAATTCAATTTTATTTATATAGCGCCAAGTCACAACATAGGTTATTTCATGGCACTTAACACATTAACGTCCTTACAGCAAGACTTTACAATATTATACAGAGAAACCCAACAATTCAACAATTCAACAATTCCCACATAAGCTAGGAGGGAAAAAACTCCTCTTTAAGGGAGAAAAACTTCCAACAGAGGGAAGAAAAACTCCCTCTTATTTGGAAGAAACCTCCGACAGAACCAGGCTCACAGGTGGGCGGAGCATCTGCCTCGACCGGTTGGGGTGAGAGGAGAGCAGAGAGAGAAAAGGACAGCATAGAGATAGAAGAGAAGAACTGTTGGTGGAGACGACAAGTGCAAAGCAGAGACATGCAGCTCCATGATGGGACATCTGGAAAAGAAAGAACAGAAACTATGCGAGTGAAGGAACTGAATGGGAAGACAACAGACAATACGAAAACGCTATATATCTTCTAATATTGTGCATATCGATTGTATGTAGCATAGTTTCGAGTGCAAAAACGCTTCAGTAAACATGACTGCACTGTCAGACACTGCAAAAAAGTGTGGAGCTTTTTTTTTTGTTGTTGTTCGTGACCCCCTGCTGAGGCCACCAAACAATATGTGCTCCATAACCTCCACCTCATCCACCAGCATCTCCTCTGTAGTTGCCATGATTGACCAAGGAACCACTGAGCCACATGGTTAATTTTCTGTGAAACAACCTTTAGGAGGTGTTTTATATTGACCATTTATGGTTGGATGTGAGCGTTTTGAAGGCAGGAAATCCCAATGCACATTTTTACGTGGATTGTGATTTATAAAGGGAGCATTATGTGCCGGTCCGCATGTGCATGGTTTTAAAAATCGGAATGTTGTTTTGCATATGTGTGTACACTTTAGCCAGGATCATGTGCAATGTTTTTAAATGAAGCCCCTGGTCTGAAGAAGGCAGTTTTTTTCTCCCACAAATGCATGCCGTTTAATGCAATCTGATGTTCTCGGCAATGTTCTGACCAAGAAACCTTGGGTGCTGGCGTACCACCTATCTTAACATTGTTGCAGACCACATGCACACATTCAAGGCAATGGTAATTCTGATAGCTGTGGTTTCTTTCATCAGAATAATTCTCCCTGCCAGACTGCAAAAAAATTTCAGGAATAGTTTGAGGAACATGACTAAGAGTTTAAGGTGTTGCCTTGTGTCTCCAAATTCCCCAGAGGATTCCCCTGACGCATTTGTAGCATGTACTGGAAAGAAAGTTTCATCAATGGAGGCCTCACTTCATAACGTCCAGGACTCTGATGAGTGTATGTGATGTATGCGGTTTGGTTGTAGCTCATATCCCTACAAAATAAATCTGGTAACAATAAATTGCTCTAAAATGTGAAGGTTTGGCAGAGATTAAAGGGCAGAAACATTTTATTCATCTACCTTAAAGACAGGTTTATCAAATGCATATTTCATATGAGTAGTTCTAATGTGCATATCCACATATCTCCTCTATGAAACGTCAAACTTCTCTACATTCTAAATGACTGTATAACCAGCTGGTCAAGCTCCACATTTTTCTCCCACTGCCTCATATTCCAATGCAATGTTCATACTTTGAGTGCTGCTTCCTGTGTAGTTGCTGTGGCTGTTTGTACATACAGTATGTGGAATTTAATGTTTCCTGTCTGTTGTTGTGTCACTAGGACTAATATCATTTTTGCAATACAAATTATTGCAAAAAACATCAATATTGTGCAGCATTTAGTAAGATGCTGTTATTTTGACTGACTTTCTCCCAGCACCCAAACTCTGACTGACTCCCAGCATCACTGATCAAACCACAATGTGTTATTTTATACCAATAATGTAAGTCCAAGATAAAAGAAGAGTACCAAGTCCTATTGTGGCCTGCATATTTACCAGCATGCAGTGAATGGTTTATATTTCCTGCTAAGTTCATTTAGTATCAAAGTCAAACTGGCTATATTTACACACGTATAGTGGTTTGACTTCCAGAGAAAGTCATAACAGATTATGTAACATGGCCTGAAGAGACTATTTATAAGAATTTGCCTGACAGTTAAAGTCACACATACTATACACAACTTCATCTGATGTATGGCTGCCATTAGCCAGATGCTTTTAACCAGCTGTTTGGATGAATGCCCACCTCTGGGAATATTTATTCCTTTTCTCCACACCGGTGTGTTTGTTGTTATAGACAATGAAGAGGACATGTTTAGGAGAAAGGAATGCAGCTTTAGATATGAGTTACAGGGAGCACAGTGAGTTTGAACTGATGAAAGTCCCACATCAGGCATTTATCATGCGTTAGTGCAGCTGAGGAAATGTGCTTCGTTTGAGCTCCAGAAATGGTCGAGATTACATTTTCAAAAATCAACGTTAATGAGTCAAAGATCTACTGGAGTGATTTAGACAATGGATTGCAGCTTTTGTGTGAGACCAGATGTCCTTAAGGGGTTGGTGTTGGTTGCACTATAGAGTAGTTTGGGGTAAATGGAATACAGAGACATCTTGAGGCATCATGCTGCTGTTTGTAACCTCAGTGGGTGTTTCATTTTCTAACAGAGGTCTGGACTTACTTTTACTCATTCACACAGTTAGCAGAAGCATGTATATATAGAAGATCACCATAGTCCAACACAGGTAAAAAAAAAAGTAGCAGCAACTCGTCGCTTTTTTACATTAATTGAAAAACACAGCTTATTTCGAAAATTGAGATCCAGCCTGCTCAGAACCACATTCAGAGGTGGTCTGGAACGCACATGGCCACATTCTGTTGTTCTGCTGATGTGTCCTGGGCCACATTGAAGGACCACCTACTCGACTGACATCTTCTGAATAAGCAATACAAATGTATAATAGAAAAGCAATGTTTTCTGTTGTTCTGCCAAGCTTGATTGACTCTACTCTCACTCTACAGTTCTGTCTAATGCCTGAAGAATATTATATCTTATTATTTCTTACAGTAAATCAAGAGTGTAAAAAGCAGAAACAAAAACACCTTTAATTACATTTAAGATTGCACTAAATAGTAATTGACAACTTGACTTTGGAAGGGTATAAAAACCCTCATTAAAATTGAAACACAATAACTTTTTTTTAAAACATATCAACAATTATTTGAAATTTCATTCATCTTTTGCTCTCTACTGATTCTTTCCAACCCTTTTCTCATAAGAAGCAATCCAGATAATTTCATCCACCAAATTTGATAAACTCCAAACTTTTGGAGGATTTACTTTGTTTCTCTGTTATGTCCCCGAGGAGACAGAGGGAAGGACTTGAAGGGAGAATGAAACCCAAACAATTTAAGTAATGTAGAATTTAATGCCAGAACTGGTGGACAAATCAATATTCTCATTCCATATATACCAGAGTTTCACCTTCATGCAACCCTCATTATGACATTTTCAACATTATTTATTTTTCACAGTATCCTAACCCCAGAGTAGACCACTTGATGTCCTATAAAACATAGAAGATTAATGAGCCAGCTGTGGTAATTTGAAATATTTAGTTTGTATATTATTTAGATTGAACGTATCACCCTGGATATTTTAGCACTATTGTTTAATAAGTAATTATAGAAGAGGACAAACACAGTTCTCTGTGGTGATGAGTTTACAGCCATAATGAGCCATGCTGTAATCCTCTATTGCATTTAGCTGTTTAGTAAAGAGAAAGTCAGCCTCATATGTAAACACACTGGTGTGCAAAGATGAAAATGCCGCAACTATCCTTTGGATGGAGATCACTAATGTACTTAGCAAGATGGCTGCTCCAGGTGAGGTCCCATTTTGCTTTCAGAAGTACGTGTGAAAGGTACTCAAGAGTGCATCAGGAAATAATGGCCAAGTGAGTGTCAGTGATATTTGTCTTTTATCGGCTGCTTTGATTAAATGGGTGGAGAACTGGCTGACTGGGTCAATATGTTTCTCCATAATGCATAATTATGCTCAGTATCTCAAGATGCTCCAAAATTAGAGCTTACACTTTTTTTTTTTTTTTTTTTACTTCAGGGTGTCATTGGGAATGACAAACAATGACATAAACATTTCCCCTGTTATGTGCACAACTGATCATACTTTGTTGAAATCTGCCAAATGATGGCTCTAATATGCGTCTTCTACAGTCATTGGAAGTGCAATAATTTACCTCAGGCAACTGTCTGAGTGCTGAACACAGCAATGTTAGTATCAAGTCTCGGACTTCCTCTCCTGCTGCAGACAGTGAACAAAAACATTGGAACATATTTACAATCTATTGCCTCATGTTGACTTTGTATTATTTGTGGGTGAGGACATGTACACTGCAAATAGACTTACACTTTACATGTATGTCAACACTTTCAATGAAGAGCATGGCAGTGCAGTCTGTATTTCTGCTGGTGTGTTTAAACTTGTCTTGGCCGTGGCCCCCTAGTTCTTGTCTTTCCTTCCCAGTGGCTGATGTAAGCGTGTAGGAAGACACACTTAATGGCACGGCATCGGGAGCAACTTGGGGTTCATTGCCCTCCCCAAGGACACTTCGGCATGTGGACAGGAGGAGCCGGGGATCCAACTGCCAACCTTTTGATTGGTGGGCAACCCACTCTACCATCTGAGCCACAGCCGCACCTGGATTAATTGTAGTAGTTTCTTTCTTAATTGTGTAATCTTCTTTTGCAGGAAGTTCCTCACTTCCTCGTCGGTGTTGATTTTGCCCAAAATCCTAAAATTCTGGCAAAATACCGAAAAGAAATGCTACAAAAATACACAAAAATGTAAGTCTCCCTCAGTGTGTCACACAAATCACATTTCTTATCAGTGGTCTCCAGTTGGTTACAGACATGTACCCATGTAACAGCAAAATTAATCATTACTTTTTATTATATAATAACCTGTGTGCTATTATGATTCTCTGTAACTTCCCAACTGACCTGAAGCACATTTTATTTGATAAGATCTCCCTGTTCTATGTTTTGACTACTTGTTTCCAGCTACAAATGTGTGACTGTATCTGTATGTGGGGTCAGACTCACCATGCAGCCTGTCCTTTCAGCGCAAATAGATTCACTCTGTGATTCTTTGATATTCTTATTGTAATTCTTAATGATTCTTTGATATTCTCATATTACCTTGTTTTATTAAATCGACAAAAGACAGTTAATTGTATCGTTATTTAATTGTTCATTTTTCACAAGGAAATACATCATTTCAATGACACTTACTACATCTATACATTTTTGAAAATATGATTTTGCCAAATTTATGGGGACAAATATTCAGTAACTTCTGTCTTTTTCCTTATCATGTCTCCAAAGTTTATCCACATAACAATGGTGTCCTGCTGGTTATAGGCTACTACAACTTTTAGTTCATGAATATTCCTTTGCATAATTTTGAGGATTTTTTATTTGAAATTGTAATCAATAATTTAAGTCTTATTTAGTGTAGAGTCACCAAAATGAATCCACATGGCAATGATCTCCTGTTGGTTATACTCCTAAGTTATGAATTCTCCTTTTGCATAATCGTGATGAATTCCCATTGTCACTGAATAAGACGTTTTACTTAAAAAGGAACGTCAGCGTTAAACTAGGCATTCCACACTAAAACTAGTCCACACCAAGTCCTTAACTTGTAGTCACTTTAGCTAAAAGGTGATACATGCAAGTACAGCTCCCACCAATCACAGACAAAGAAACCACCAACCAAAGCTTCCTCTAGCGTGTCCACGCTCAAACATCTGCAATCTCGATACCTGAGGGAGCATCTTTAAGACTAGAGAGGGAGACAGTTGATATTATTTTAGGCATAAGCAGTGCTGAGGAGCAAACTGCTAATGCCACGCACGTTCTCAACACTTTGCCACCCTGGTTTAACAAAATCCTGGAAAAAGGCTGAATAGTTAGCTGTGTGGGAAATGTTGGGCTCGAGACGTTACAGATTGTTCACGAGCCACGACTGCCTTTGTATGTCTCATGCCGAGCAGTTAGCATGAAGGTTTATTGGAACTCTTTGCTGGAAACTACTGTCAACATTATTCAGGATAGTTATAGTGGTTCCGTTTGATACATGTGGTGAATTTGCCGTAAAACAACAAAACTAAACAAAATAAAAGCAAAAAAAAAAGCTAAGATTTGTTGTAAATAAAGCAGCGAGATCGAACCAAAAAGCTGAAATTGTAGGTCACAAAATCTAAATATTGAGCCAAAATAAGCTAAAACATTCTGTAAGGAGCTGCAGATTTGCTATTCTCTGTGAAATAACAAATATGATCACTCCAAGTGACATTTGCACATTTAATCTATTGCAAATATGAATATATTAATTGGTGCAGATTTAATGAAGATTTAACTGCAGTATGTTGAATACACAGGAAGCCTATACTCCTCTAAATGATCTAAATTATATCTCAAGGGCATGCCTTTCCATCACTTTTGTCTCAACGGTTTCTCTGCTATTATTTTCTTATATCCAATGGCTGCATAGTGTGTGGACGTCTTCCAAAACCTGGCGCAGAGGTTTGGAAAACAGTGAAGTCTGATCCTCAGGATCCTGATATGATACGAGCTGAGGGAATACTGTACCTGCCGGCTTTGCGGTTTGTGTTCTGACCTGTGAAGCCCAGGCAGAGGAGGAAGCAAATAAGCACAGACAGTTACGTATCCGTCATCAAATCCTGTCTGACAGTACACATTCTTTAGAGGGTGTGTAAGAATGTGAGTTGCTTTTTATTTTGCAGCATCCATATATACATTTTATCCAGTATATCTACTTTACTTAAACCCCATTCTTTCTCTATTTGTCTCTCTGAACAAACACACACACATGCGCACGCACACACACACACACACACACGCACACACACACACACACACACACACACACACACACACACACACACACACACAGGGAGTTGTTTCTTAGCAACTGTCTTAGACTGTTCTCTGCAGAACGAGAGCAGGTGCCTTCTCTCCCTCAAGTGTCTGTCACACTGATACCAATTAGTGGTCACCATGGCAATACCATTTAGTGTCTGTTACAGTAATACTGCTGCCTGTACTGTCAGAGAGAAAGCAAATTAGCGCCTTACATTTCACTAATTACCGTAGATGTTTGTTGTGCCTGTTCGTTGAGGCCATAACAAAGGCAGGACGTCCACAAAGTATTAATGTAATTGAGCTTGTAATTTATTTTGAATAAATTGAAAAAAGCAAAGCCCGGTGTGTGTTGGTGCAAACTAAAAACAAACCAGCAACTAAACATAGGGCCAAGCTAGCCACAATCAAACCAAACCGAATCAAGTTGGGTGCCTGAAACAGCCAGGACAGATGCAGAGAGACACCTTAGACACAAACGGGCTTTTATGGACTGCCAATCATGTGTGGGGACAATCCTTCTAAAACAACAGGGCCGCAGGGCTGTCACAGGCTCCAACATCATTTCACACCCTCGTTATGTAAACTGGTTGTGTGAAAATATGAGCTGCAGAGGAAAGTGTTACATAAGAAGCAGCACTTCTTAAATGCTAATGTGGCTGCACAGTTACTTCAGAAGTCAGACTGAGATTTTATTTTTAAAATGACAAAATTGTTAGTTTTTTTCTGCTTCAATCTAATCTCTATAACCCATAATAACATCATAAAAGCATGTTTTTAGATGTATTTGCACATTTATTTGAATAAAAAAATAGAAATCTGTGATTTAAAACAGTACTCCCACCCTTACGTCTCTCCAGGCTTTGCACATCTGGATTTGGACTGTATCTATTTCTTTCAGGCAGATCCTCTAAAGCTGTGTCAGACTGAATGGGAAATGTCTAAACTGCCATCTTCAGGTCGCTCCACAGATGTTCTATGGCGTTCAAGTCTTGGCTTTGCCAGGGACTGTTGAAGACAGTCAGACTTGTCTTGAAGCAACCCCAGCACTGTCTTGACTTTATGTTTGCTGTTAATGTCACGCTAAAAGGTAAACCATAGCCCACACTCAGGTGTTTGAGCAAATTTTCTTCAAGGACCTCTCTGTGTTTGGCTGAGTTCATCCTTCCCTTAGTTTGATTTCGCCTCCCTTTTCCTGCTGCTTCAAAGAACCCCTTAAGCATGATGCTGCCACTACCGTGCTTCACTGTAGGGATGATATGCAGGCAATGAGCAGCACCTGGTGTTCATCGGAATCTTTTTGTTCAAGCTGCCAGAGTCCCTAAAATGTCATTCAGCAAACACCAAGCAGACTGTCAAGACTTTAAGATATTTCTTTGGGTATAAAAACCCGCTTTGCTTTTTGTACTTCAACAATAAAATATAAACAATGTCACCGTAATTTATAATATAAATCATAATTTGTGTGCATCTGGAGAACACTGTCCAAATATGGTAGATATGGGGATCTACATGGAGTAAACATAGAAGGGAGATAACAGAGGAGGACGGACACATGCAGATACATTATTTATTCTCTCATGTACAGGCATGTACAGTAGATCTGAGACTACAGCAGACCCCTGCTGACTTCAAGGGAGGCCTCAGTGTGATCACACTGGCTTGTACAATGGAGAACAAAACATGCACTTCTGCATGTGGTTTTCTGCAGTGTGAGATGTGCCTCCTGCTGTGTGTGTGTGTGTGTGTGTGTGTGTGTGTGTGTGTGTGTGTGTGTGTGTGTGTGTGAGAGAGAGAGAGAGAGAGAGAGAGAGAGAGAGAGAGAGAGAGAGAGAGAGACTGTCCATAGCAATGAATCTGTATTGGAAAGAGAGAGGAATGGAAGTACACTCATAACAGATTGACAACGATCTTCCATCAGCAAGGTCTGTGACGCCCAAAGATATAAACTATCCCACATATAGGGCCCTATTTCCATTCGCAGGGCAGCACAGATGCAGTGCACTTTCTAGCCTGTTGGTATTATGGTGAGCTTTTTTCATAGACTAAGCCAAACCCATCTGCACCGAGATGCGCAGAATGGCACAACAGGGGTTCTGTCAATGAATATGAGCTCATGCGATGCAATTTTGGTGAGAAAGTTGCACCAACTGTGCCTCTGCCAGCTCACACCAGGTCTAAGTCCGGCGCAACCTGCAGAAGGCTATTTTTGTGCCCTCAGCGGACAGAGCGCACATGAACAGACCTATCCACGAATCCCACAGACAGGTTTGGTGGAAATTCTATACATGCAATTCCACTTACATGAATACCTTTTTGATTCTGCTAATTATATTAAAAATTATGTTGACTCTTTGTTGAATTAAATGAATTAAGCAAATTGCCCATGTTACATCAGCTAATTAAATGAAGCCATAAATACAGTAGGGTGGATTAATACGTTCCAAGACGGTTGCTGTTGGGTGCAAACACAAAATGTGCAGCACCCGATGAGAAAGTGGTGAAAATGATGTCCTGAGTTACACATGTTTATGTGAGCACTGGTCCGGGTATGTAGGTGATGTTTTACGCACCTGAAACCTGAGCAGAGAGTGAACATCAAAGTTTGTCACAAATTATTGTGGAACAGAAAGAAGCAGCAGGGAGTCAAATCCGGCGAGTAGGACTGGTGAGAAGCGATGATTTTGATGTTGTAGGCAAAAGATTTGTGCATGTTCAACGTGCTGTGAGCAGGTTCATCGTCATTTAGGAGAACCCAAGTCCCATCGTGCCGTCAAGCTCATTTCTAAGAACATCACATTCTCAACTTTATTTGTAAAGCACCTGTCAAACAATAAATGTAGCTCAAAGGGCAAGAGAGCTTCAAGAGCAGCTAGTTGAAGTCTAATGTAAAGAGATATGTTTTGAGCTTTCTGTTAAAAGTATTTACTTTTTTGTGGCCCTGATATCTGCAGGTAGTTTGTTCCACAGATTTGGAGCAGAGCTGACAAAAAGCTGAGTCCCCAATGTTCTTTCGGCTGTTGCTGGGAACCTCCAATAAACCAGGAGCAGATAATCTGAATATTCTTGAAGGTGCAAAGTTAACCAGAGAGTTAGAGATTTAACTCGGTCGGAGCCCATTAAGAGGTTTGTATGTGAGGAGGAGGAGCTTAAAGTCAATCCTGTGTCTTACAAGCAGCCAGTTCAGAGCAGCCAGAACTGGACTGATGTGTTCTCTTCTCTTGGTTCTGGTTAATACTCGACCTGCAGAGATTTGGATGAGCTAAAATCTATTTTGTTTTCTTTGGGAGGCCAGTAAAAAGTGCATTACAGTAGTCCAGTTGGCAATAACTTTTTAACATCTGTCTGATTTATAAACGGCTGCACCTTGGCTATGCTTCTCTGGTGGAAAAATACGTTTTTGTGCCTTGAAACTTAGATCTGAGCCTAAAATAACACCCGGACTTATTACCTCTGTTATGAGGTGTGTAGATAAACGGACCCAAATGCAGACACACAGCAAAGTCTCTTTGGAACCAGGTATTTATTTCTCCCAGGCAGTGAGAGCAAACAGGAAAACACACCAAGAGTCTGAGTCCCAATCCGAGCCGGAAGTTGGCTCCTCCACGATCGCGGCTGGCTGCCAGCGCGGGGTGTTGCAAACCGAAGGAATCCCGGGGTTCTCCTCGGCACGTGACCATGTGAAGTAGCCGGATGGCGACGCTCCGCTGGGGAATCCCGAGTCTCCTCAATGAGCAGCAGGCTGACGTGGCTTGGTGGGAATCCCGTAGTCCTCCACCAGCGCAGCTGATTGGCTGGATCGACTGTGTGACGTCCGCGACTCGACACAGGATAGCCCAAACCCTCGACAGTTGATCTCCGAGGAACACACTGGAGGGTCTCTTCGTGCAGGTGATGCCCGTGGCTCGACACTGGACGGAATAGGCAGGGTCGACTGTGTGACACTCGTAGCTCGACACAGGATTGCCAAGATTACAGCAGATGATCTCCGTGGAACGATCTGCAATCTTCTTCGTTCAGGTGAATGCCCATGGCTCGACACTGAACGGCAGGAAACAGGAAACAGGTTGGGGTCAGAACCGGAATCTCGAAACGGGGAGACGGACAGACTTACGGGACGTGTTGACGGGTAGGCAACGGACGGATTGACGACGAACCGACGGGAGACCGGGGTATTTGTATCCAGCTGGAGATGAATGCGATCCAGCTGGATCTGGAGGTGGGCGTGGCCGATGAACTCAGAGGAGGGTACTGCAGGAGAGACAAAAACAAACGGAAGCACATGGCAGACAATAACAAACCGACAGGGGAATGACAGGACACCGAAGGAGAGGTGATCGGGGGTAAAACAGGAAAACACACTGGGATCAGACAGGAATCCTAACAACTTCTGATTTTATCCACAGAGTTAGTTGCCCCGGATTATTTTCTACAATTTCTCTTTTCGTTTTGAGGCCAACTGGGAGGATTTCTGTTTTATCCTGGTTTAGTTTTAGGTAATGATTGCTCATCCATTTAATTATTGCTGAAAGGAATTTTGTGACGGGACACTGGTACTGTTGTTGGGCTGCTGGATGGTGAAGACAATGGTTCCACCGCATCTGCTGGCCTCCTGAAGCTGGTGTCAACAGAGACCAGCAGCAGAAGGTTCTTCTTCACATTAATTGGTGAATGGTCTCATTTATATAGCACTTCATAACCTTTGTGTTCTACAAGTAAGAGCTTTACTAATTTTGCCTCCTATTCACACACACACACACACACACACACACACACACACACACACACACACACACACACACACACACACAAACACACACACACACACACACACACACACAAACACAAACACACACACACACACACATCAATGGTAGGGGTGCAATGCAAGGTGCTCGACTACCATTGGGAGCAACTTGGGGTCCATTGTTTTGTTTAAGGACAGCCACCTTATGATGAGTGGGCTACCCATATTTGAGCCACCTGAGTTTGTAAAATACTTGTCAATGAATCTGATTCTAACAGTAAAAAACAACATGTCGGTGATGACAGACCTGCCGTATTGTCTGTAAGTTTGTTTTTTTACCAGCTGACTCTGCAGTTTTCTACTCAAAGACACCATGTGATGAGAATTGAAGCATTAATCGTCAGACATGAGGATCAGAATGTGCTGGCACTGCGACAAGAGCGAGGGTGAGAAAAAGTGGCAGATGTTCTTCAATATTTGACTTTTCCTATTGTTGTCTTCCCTCTCTTCATGCTGTGATTGACTGTCGTCAGCTGAAACTGTGAGCAGCTCAGCTTCCTCTGTGTTGTGTTGCAGCAGCGCTGTCACCTCTTGTCACCGCCGCGTCTCGCCATGACACACCAAACAAGAATCGCTTTTTGCTGGGGAGTTTTCTGCATATTGCATGACAGTTGCCTCATGTTGCATCAATGACACAGTTACAGATAGTGTCTTGACTTTTGTTGGCTCTGAGATAAAAAATAATGGGCCCTGACTTTTTGAACTATTAATGACAGATGAGGATGGAGAGCACTCGTTAATAAGCAAACAACTGCATACTGTACGTAACTGTGGCTGAACAGTGTCAGGATAATAAGAGGTTGCTTTAAGGGGACTTTCTAGCCTTTTGAATTGCTCCAAAAAATCTGACACTTCCCATAATGCATCTGCTTCGTGCGGGGATGCTGCTGCTGTTTGGGTGACCTAAGAAATACATGTCTTCATCATCAATGTTTCAAATAAGAAAACCAGAAATATACTGTAACAGTTTACTGTATATTACACAGCACAACTAACTGCAGAACAGGTACCCCCCCCCACACACACACTCACACACTCTCACACAGATATGGAAGTGCAATTTCCAATAATATAAACCAAATAAATAGGTTTTTACTATCACTGTTACCTTTATTGTTAAAATAAAGACTTCAATATAAATAAATCCAAAGAGGGAAACATAACTTTATAATTAGTCACACATGACAGCACCAGAGTCACAAAACAAAGACAGTATATATTACATTAAAGAACTATAGAAGAAGTACGTTCCAGCTAATGCTGGAGGCTCTCAGACAACATTTCCTGGCAGCAAGATTGTTATTGGTGTTACCAGGTTCAAACGCCGGTCAGTTAACTAGCTAGACGGCTCAAGGAAATGTTTCCTACCATTATGAATGTACAGGCCACATGGTTCCAGCAAATCTTCTAGTATTTTAATACGTAATGTTTTCAGACACATCTGAAAATGATGCACAAGTGTCATCCCACAGTTTTGCCTTTTTTGTGATTGGCTGAAATGACTGATTGATGGAGTGTTTTGAGAGAGAAGTTTATGACTTTTAAATGGGACTCTATGGAGCCAGTATGAACAGCAGTCTGTGGGGAGCATTTTAACCCATTCCAACCTTTAAATCCCTGAACTGGGACCTCAAGGGTGGATCTTTTGTTAAAATACAGGCTGCTAAGTGCAGAGTATAGCACATTCAATAAAGAAGCTGCCTACTGTGATTAAAATGAATGTAGCATTGATGTGCTTTATTTATGTTGCATAAAAATTGGTAAAGCTGCAGTTAAGAATTTTTAGAACTTGTTCAATAAAATAATTGTTTACTGACTTTTTAATATAAGGCTTTTATTAACTAATTGGCCATTTTGATTTGGTGAAAGTAAAGATTTACATTTTTGCTGGAGTTTTTCAAATCTTACGGCCTGGTGATGTACTTATTGTAATTCAAAACTCTCTCAAGTATATTTTATCTTCAGAACCAAATGTTGACCAATTTACAGTTACATATTAGGAGCTGTTACTGACATTATAATATATTTGATTGTTTTCTTGTTGATTGTTTCAGGTGGGAAATTCAAGAACTAGCTAGGCTTAGGGTACTCCCACGTCAACACAAGTTGTAATGATAGGTTCTTTTTAGTGTTTGATTTCATGATGTCATCAGTAGGGAACCTGACTGAAAATAAGTGGAATGCAACCACACGAATGGAACAACAAACATTTGACCATGGATGGGTTTCTGTTTGATTTTCAAGATAATACTGTTCTATATGATATATTAAAAACATAAGCACAGGCAGAGGAAACATGAGGGAAGTCATTTCCTAATGGCAAATGCTTAAGCTGCTGTATTCATTTGCTCTTTGCTAACATTAGCTAACATTAGCCAACCCTAAACTGCCAGAGCATGTTTGTCTGTAGTAGGAAAACCCTGGAGTGTATGTTTATTCCTCCTAAACGTATTGACAAGACAAGAGGAACTACTGCATGTTACTACTTCTTTCATAATGTACATAATGGTGCAGATTTATCGTATACTTTAACTTGAGGTCCCACAGTGTAGAGCAATATAGGAAACAGTGGATGCCAGAGATGGGGATTCAAGGAAGCACACACAGTGACTTGCTCAAAACTCGTCTTGAGTCTCGATTCAGACTTGAGATTTTGGACTCATTAACAACCTTTATTTTATATTTTTTTCAAACATTAACACATTTCTGATGAGCTAAATGTCGTCCCCTCTGTTATGAACATGACGAACACGGCATACATGGTGCACGCACTGTGTGGCCGCAGATGATTGTAAGCTACATGAACAACGCCATGGTGAGCACATCAGCAGCTGCTGCTCCACTTGTCATAACCTTTGGATATAATAACTTCACAGAGGCCCCAAACAAAAGAATCGCTAAATGCAACGTCTGCAGTATCATATTAAAGGAAATGTAAATTGCAAATCTTCTTGGCACATTACCGCTATTGAGTAAAATTGAAATTCCTTGCATCGTTTTCAAGGAAACTTGCATTTTACATTTTTAATGCAGACCATATTTCAGCTATGCAAAGAGCCCCTCACAAAATGGATATTTCATCATGAGTTTTACTTTCATACAAGAAATTTATGCAATAATTTTTGTCCCACAAAAAAGGTGCCAGTTTTCTGAAAGCGTATTATATGTTAACAATTCCCATTCTTTATATAGTTAAGAGAACAAATCTATATGCACAGTAATGCCACTGCTGCAGATATATTTCCATGAGAATGTGAAGCAGAACAATCTCCATTATATAAAAAAAGTGTCTTTAGTAAACAGATCAGACTCTTTAGTAGCAGTAAAATAAAATATCCCAACAGCTGTAATGACACTCAATGCTCACACTCAACCTGAAGATGGACACAAACACTAATTCAACTGCAGTTTATGAACTCTTAATGTGTGACAGCTCACCTGTCCGAGGTAGGCTACACATTCTCCATTGCTGTTAGATCCTGAGTGATTCTGTCAGGGATTATATGTTTTCATGATCTATACGTAATAAATTAAGTTACAACTGAAGTAGCAGGTGTGCAAATGTGGGTAACTCTCCGACTGCTGCTGTTCAAAGCTGCAACTATGTTAATAAACTCAACGAAAAGACTCACAAACACCAGCAAACAGCACACAAAATTTCTGCTTCACTTTTATTTTTTCCAAAACTGGATCACGTTCATTTTTGGTAACTGTCATTAATGAGACTGGGAAATCTTGGAAATGCTTGATGTATGGCTGCCTGTAATAGGCAAGAGGGATTTCTTATCTAGTCCAACGTAATGTTGTACGATATAAGAAATTCCCTTTGTGGGATCAATAAAGTCTGTTCATCCATCCATCCATCGTTAAGTCTTTAAGTCTCATATACAATATGTTTCACAATGAAGTCAGTTCATCCCCATCTTTTTTTAAATTTTATAGTACTCTATTAATCCCCGAGGGGAAATTTCTTCACTCCAGCAGGGGGTCTCTCAGGGGGGAGCTGCTGCAACAGGCTGCCACTAGCGCGGCGCCAGGTAACCTGACCTGAGGTGCATGTTTTTGGATGATGGGAGGAAGCCGGAGAACCCGGAGAGAACCCACGCAAGCACAGGGAGAACATGCAAACTCCGCACAGAAAGGCCCAGGACCGGATTTGAACCCGGAACCTTTTTGCTATGAGGCGACAATGCTAACCACTGCACCACCGTGCCGCCCTTAACATTAATCTTAACATTAAAAGTGATTTACTAATCACTAATGTTTTTTATTTAAATTCAAAAAATAACTTTAACTGTGATACAAATGTTTTCAACTTGCTGGCACCTAAATAAAGTGTAAGTGCTTAGCCCTGCAGAAACAACTGCAATTGTTTCATATGACATCATTAAGACGAGTGGAACTTTTCAAACTGCAGTAGCCATTAAGGTTACCGATTACGATTGTTTTATAATTAAGCAGAATTTAAAAAAAAAAGGTTATGCAACAAAGAGTCGCCCTGCGTAAGCATATGGGACTTTAAAGAGTACTCTGCTGTAACTTGCTGAAGCATGAAGACTTATTTAATTGGGTTGTTATAACCCTGAAAATATTCACTGTGATTATGCCATGTGTTAAAAGAAGGCAGAGAGGAATAAAACAGGTTGAATGAGTTTAGATGTTAAATATATTCATGCTCATTCTTGAATAATATAAATGAAGCAACAGTAGTGTGAAGCTGTGACCTGAACGTTCCTTGTTTTGGTTCATCAGATGTACTGTTTTTGGTTTTTAACTTGCATATTTGACATTATTATTACATTTGAAACACTAGCTCTGTTTAGATACACATCAGACGAGTGTGCTCTGTAGGGTGGTTAGAGTGTGTAAGCAATTGCATGTAATTTAGTTTGTATAAAAGTTCTTTAGGCCATACATTTTCCTATCACATGTACTTTAAGCCATGATCATAAGATGAAGAGCACTAACTAAAGCCAAACTAAAATTAGTCACTACTACTATCATAAACGACAACAAAAAGCCTGGTGGAAGAAATACAACTTGTCTTCGGATTGCATTGTCTATAATGAACTGGCCACTGTATATATTTATAGCATCAGCAAATTAACATTAGTACCATAATGTAGTCTCTGTCAGGCCAGATTTGGATTGTGGAAGAGTTTCATCTTTTTTTTTTATCATTGAAAACACAAAGGGTGGTCTGTATTATTATAACAATAAGTTGAGTTTGTGATGATGGTTGAGAGAATCATATGTTTAATATGATGTGCCTGTATTTTAATTTTAAGAAAATAATTTAAATTATAATTGAATGAACACAATCACTCAGGCCTAATCTAACCACTCTACCATACTTGATGCAAAATAAACTAAAAACAACAATATCCACCCATTTTAACCTTGGTCGTACGAGGCAGGCTCTCCACTGAACGTGCTGCACTCAGCAACTATCCAAAAACAGTGGCAGGTTATGTTTTAATAACAGATACATCCTGGTCTTGGTACGGAGGCTTCTTGTGTGGATGTTTAAATGTGTTTTTTTTCTAAATTATGTTTTTTTTTTAAGTACGTGCACTGTCAAAGGTTCTGAAAGGAAGCATTCAAGGATATCTCATATTTCCAGTGATACTTCAAATTATTTGTACAAGAAATGAGGCATAGCATGCTGCAAAGGTAAATTGACAAAGACTGCAGAGGTAGTAGAGCATTTTATGAGTGTGTTGCTTTGTTGTGTATCCAGTCATGGAACTGAATTAATCTTAAAAGGCATTTGTCTGCAAAAAATATATCCTGGCTTATTGTAGAACCATCTCCAGTCACAAATGCAATGTTTTGTTTCTGACCCACTCTGAAAAATAAATCAGAAAAGGCTGTCTGACTGTCACCGGGCTCACATTGTATGCCTGCTGCACCCTTCGCAGAGAACTTCTCCACATTTTTCAATGTTGGTTCGTGTGAACTTTGTGCGTCTCTCAGATAATGCAGATGATCATTAATACAATTTGAAAAACCAATAAAACATTTTTAAAGATAGTGTAATTATAGAAAACATTATCTGATCTCTTTATTGGAAAATAATTACTTAAGTATCCCTAAGCGGATGACTTAAGCTTTACAAATGAGCAGACATACAAGTGTTGTGTTTATGGTTTGGTGAAATTGTGGGAGCACATTTTCAGACACACTTATGTTGGATGCAAAATGAAAGGAGCCCCCACAGAGGAGGATTTTAGAGCAGCTCCCCTGCTGTTTTCCAAACGATGGAACTGTCAGTTGCCTTTGGCTCAAGATTCAATACACCACAGAGAACCTGGACTCCCATGATGTTACGCTTTCCACTATTGAGTTCACTCCAGTTCGTTTACAGTCACTCAAGTGCAGCACAATGCAGCTTATTTCAAATGTTACTGCCTCAGGTGGGTATATTCAACGTTAACATGGAACAACTGGCTAATTGTACTTCCAGAGCGTCATTCATTGAGACAAAAAGAAGGACAATTAGCACCCGATTCTGGAGTTTCACTTCGCACTTTATGTCCTCTTCAGGAATGTTGATTATTTTTTACAGCCTGCATCTTTGCTATAAAGGTTCACTTTCACTGCTCTCGCACTGTTGTTTTCATCTGCAGCAGGCTGCTGTTTTCAGAGAAAATGCTCTGAAAGGCCACTGTACAATACCTGCTCACCTCTGAGAGATCCTTTCTTTATTCATTGTCATTGTGGATCCAGATTACCTCCACTAAAATCCACCAAAAACGTGCTGATTTTTAGTATTCACACTTTGATTTTATATTAATAATCAATGTAATATAATTATTAGAAATGTGATTAAAAACACATATTTACAACTATCAAGATGTTATTGTACGTTTAGTGTAATAGGTCTGTACTTAAGTACCTTTTTAAAGTACCTTTTCTGGCCACTGGAGGACACTTTGGCTTGTGGACAGAAGAAACTGAGGATTAAACAGCCAACCTTACGATCAGTGGGAAACCCACTTTACCATTTGAGTCAAAGCCACCCCAATACTACTTTTTCATGCTAGTTATTTTGTATGTTATTTCTACAATGGTATTAACTGACAACTTAAAACTTCTGAGCGGAAGATCTGAACAAGTCTTATTGAACAAGTCTTACTTTGGCGATATCTAGCTTTATCCAAATCTCCTCATGGATCTGACCCGGGGATTCAAACTGAATTGAAACGTGACTTGCTTTCTTTCCAAACAAAACTCTACACCACCAGAATAAATATGTAGATGCTACCGTAGCTCTGTACGTAGATGCTTTCAAAGAAAAGGCGAACAGTATTTGTGTGAAGATGAAAGAGAGCAATAGATTGATACAACATACACGTATAGCCTCCAGATGTACTTGATACACAGCAGCTCAGTCCTCTGTGTTAGCAGTGCTGAAAATAGCCCCCAAAGATTGCACTGTTTCAGTGACTTGAGATACAAACTAAAGCTCTTTTAGGAAATCATTTATTTTGTGACCTGTTTTTTTTGTTATCAAAATAAAAAATGGTTTTGGGGCTGAGGGTAAATAGAAAAAAGAATTAACAAAACTTGCTCCTCTTGGAAAGTTTTCATCATTCTTTAATGTTGTATATGCTTCCATTTATATGGATAGCTCATCACTATGTAGCAAAGTTTAACTTTATGCAGTGCAGGTGTTAACTGACTTTCACCGCCGTTTTCTGCTCAGGGCTTGTCATAGTTGTATGTACAGTTGCTAAGACTACTGAGTATTTCAAACCCATATACTTGACTCGACTCAGCTGCTGCTGCCAGATCTCATAAAGACTCACTTCCCACGACACTCCTCGTACAAGCCAAACTGCAGCCTGTAGAATATCAAAAAGACCGATTGGAAGTTTCAGATTTGCCACATTTGTTCATGTACCAAATCAAGCAATCAAGAATTGAACTGTTGTAAATCTTGCGTGAATCCCCTCATTCCAATGGTATTCTGAACTTCTTGTCCTCCAGGGGTTGCTACCGACATTTGCCTGCAGAAGGTGAGTTGCCGCTCCACACATCTCTTACCAGCTTCATGCTATGTTTACTGACCCAAATTCCACGTTGACACAATCATGCATACATTTTATTCAATGGTGCTTCATCCTTGGCTACACAGCAAGAAATCGTTGAGTTCGGTCATTCAGGTAACCAACCAGCCAGTACTTCCTGCTGGGTTCAGTTAATTAACACTTTACACTTGGTCCAGACTTCCTGTTATTTTCTCCTCAAAGCGAATGTCAGAAGCAATTTTCAGACGTGCTGTAACCTTCACATTCACACATACTTCCTTCATCTGTCAGAGAGGTGACAGCTGACGACCATCAAACCAAACATCTCTGCTTTTACCGTCACTGGAAATGAGTTTAGTTCCACTCTGTCAATAATGGTGGCAGCGTTTGCAAGCACAACACATGAATCCACAGCAGGATCCCTTTATATTTGGATATGTCTTTGACAGACATCTACCAGCTCTGGCAGGCTACTATGACGCATGGAATTCCAGTGAGAAATGACAGCTGTAGCAGTGATGACACTAAGACAGACTATTAGAGAAGGTAATGTAGTGTATGAAGAGATGTGTTTTCTTAAAACATTGGATTATTTCTGTAGTTTTAATGAAAAACATACTCTGCTGTCATTAAATCCATGGCTTGGACCAGATCGCCAGACATAACAATAAATTGTGTACTTTGAGCTACCGAAGCCTATCCGTGCTAACAGCGGCCAAAAGAAAGAGGACACCTCGGACAAGTCGCCAGTCCATCGCAGAGATCATATTAATCCTGAAATATAAAGATGTAGACCAATATACCAAATATAATATAGATGGATAAAACCAAGGCACCTGTGTTAAAAATCTTGACAGCTAATATTGAATGTTGGTCCATCACGTTGATCTCCACCTTTGTAGTTGACACTGCACAGTCCAGTATCGAAAATAAATTCCTAATATACTGACAGCATATACTGAAACAAGCATTTAATTCAAAGTCATGGCTTCCTGCTCCATCCCAGGGATTATTTTAAAATATCATGATCTTATACTTATTGTTATGGAATTCATCAGCCTAAGTATGTATCTTATGGGACTCACGCGCACAGGTGTTACATATTAGGCATCCACACCAGTATCTATTATATAAGACCATATGGGATGCCATTTAGAAATAGCTCTGCTGCTGTGCGAGTAATTACATGTGTTTTGACAATGCACTCATTTGTATGCAACACTCATCATGGCATTTCCACACATTGAAAATGCCAGATAATGGGATTCCTTCATCCCTAACCTTAATCTTAAAACATATACTGACAGATGCGAGTGTTAAGAAACAAGAGTGGAACTTCAGAAAATGTTCCCGTGGTACCACAAAGACAATTTAAAGGTTGTTTGAGATTTGTTTATTTTTTTGTGTTCTCTTTTAGAGACTGTTGTGACATTTACATTTCCTACATCTTACATTACCAACATGTCAATGTTAATATAGTAAAAAAAAACTGTTGTGGCAGGTAATGGCAGATGATTGTTGTCATAATTAACACATGCTTTCCAGGTTGAGAGCTTTCCAGGTACACAAAGCGAACTGTGTGAAATGGCTAACCTGGCTCTGGGTAAAGTTCTGAAAAGATGGATGACTATTCCCCAGAAATGAAAAGAAAACATCCTGTGAAAAGGCACTGCCATCTTGTGCTGATGATGTTGAATCTGAGCGGTGGTGATCAGGGGTTGGAGACATGGCTGAGCAGGAGACAGGACCTTAACACCACATGTCCAACCTAGCAAAGAGCAAGCTAAGGTCACAACCAATTTTTTGGGAAAGTGCAGTTTTAATATAGCTACTTAACTAGACAACTCGCTACTGATGTTTTTTTTTTTTTTTTTATCTAGAAAATGATTAAATGTACAGCGTTATCTTACTAGCATTGTGTCATTCTGGTGAACACATCTTTTTTGGGTTATAGACTGAATAGAGTCAGTCTCTCTATAAAACGTTATTCATTTGATCATCATCAGCTTTTGAGTTATACACATTTTCTGAACGCTGGTCTTGAAACTTGAGAAGATGCGCACATCAAAGTTTATGTACATTTTTAGGTAACAAAGAGGTTTTAGGTAGTCCAATACGTTGAGAAGGGGAGATTATAAGCTAGGATTGTGTTTTTACAGTGAGAAACTCACTAGTTTTCAAAGCAGTACGAGCATTGTCTTGTTGGAGAAACCAAGCACCATGAGGCCACAGTTCATTGTCGTTTGCAACAAATAGTTTCCATCAGATACCTCAGAACATCAGAGTAGAATTTGGTGCTGACAGTCTGACCATTGGGGATGAATTCAAGGTGCAGAACCCTGTAAATGTCAAAGAAATCTAGCTGATTGGGCACCTGACCTGATGCACCTTTTCCGGTTTTGGACAGTGACATTCTGCCCCTCTTGAAACAGGACCATCAATAAAACACATCACCCGGCTTATGGACTCATTTTTAAGCATTTTAAGGGTCTCTGTTGCTGATTTCCTAAGTCTGACAAAAAAAATGTATGCGCCCCCTCTGGTCATGTCCATGGCGGAATCACATTCACCCCAGACCAGCTCCAACATGTGTAACTCAGGTGCTGCTGATGATCAAATATCAAAACTTAGAACACTTACTCAGGAAGGTTATAGCTTCCCCCAGCTTGATTCAGTCACGGTGCAACTTACTGTTCATGGGCAACAATAGCGGTCTCTGAACTTTTTGCTTGCATAATACATTATTTGATGACTGTACGCACCATTTCACTGTTATAGCTGCTTGAAGTGTGCCTAGTTTTTAAATATTTATGTAGGGGTACAACCAATGACAATTTGTATTTTACATTTATCTGCTGACAATTTTTTAATTGATTATTTGGTTTGTAAAGCTTCAGAAAAGAGTGAGAGCTGCCCACTACAATTACTCAGCCCAAACTGACACCTTTAAACATCTTGTGTTATCAACTAAAACGTTTGAAATGATAATAATAGAACAATTTCAATGAAAATAAAGAAAATTCTAACACAGGAAACTACAACCATGTAAGGTAGGGTGTCTCTGCACAACAAAAATTACCAAATGATGATCAATACAGTTGCAGATCAATTTTACCACCAATTCAATTTCAATGTGATGGTTTCAGATGTAGTTTTGTGTACCGATGGGTAGTTTTATCTGCAACAGATCATCATGTTTTATCAGTGCAGGCATGAGCGCTTTAAAAAGTGTCTATTCCAGTTGTCTAATAATGACATGAAAGAAAACACTTTCGTACTAAACTTAAATACCAATTTAAGGTACTTGTTCTTTACTTGAGTACAATCAACCATTACATCAACAATAAATGATATTATGAAGATTGAGAAAGGGCTCCATTTGAGTGGAATTGAGTTTGAAAAATTTAGTTAAACATCAAGGCTAAAAAGTTAAATTGAAATCATAAATGCAAATTGTTAAATGTAAAAATGGAACCAAACCCTAGTTCATAGTCTATTGAGGAGCAGTGTTATTCTCCAGTCACTCACAATGATGCAACCTGCTGCAACGGGACCAACTCATTTCCATGCATTACTTTCCATGTGTGTGTGTGGGGTGTTCTCCTCTTTGAACCATATTCATGCTTGGTTTTCCTGTCTTCTCAGTCCAGACCTTCCAGCTGTAGGCAAGAGTTTGTCTCTGTGTGGGTGTGTGTGTTTGGGTCATGGTTATTCTTCACTGTGTGAGCATGGGTCATGACTAATTGTCAGTCAGTATCACATTTGCTGTGACTTTGCATGCACATACACATAAAATGGCACGATACAAGCGTACACACACCCACACACCCACACAAAAAGACATCGTAACAAACAATCCTGTAACCTGCTGAGTTATTGTGACCCTGTTCTGTCTCTGAGAAAATGCTTCCTTATGCTAAGACAAATCAAAGCATGCACATCATGGTTATATGAATGAGTCTTGTCAGAAACAACCTAATTATTTCACTTCAATGAGATGTTGCGACCCTTGATCCTCAGCAGAAGGGGAAATAAGCTCCAGCTCCTTGCTTGTTTCTGTTTGTTGGACTTTTTTTATTTCTACATCTTCTCCACAAATGGCTGATATGAAGCTTTTATTAAAAGTTAGATGTAATACATCATGTCTGTCCCACCTCTATGATAGAGGTTTGTCCTTGGTACTTAATACACTTTTATTGTTTGTGAGTTTCTATCAAATGTCTGACCATAGATGCATTCCATTGTTTTGTTGTAAACCTTATGAAAACATCAATGAATCCGCCATGATTATAAATAACTAGAAACAGGTCAAGAGCCACTGGTTTGGCAATTAATTGCATTTCATGAGCTCATCATGTAGTATGTTTTCATAAAAACTCTTAATTTGTGAAGTTCTATAACTACATAATGGTTGTACAAATGAAATTAAAATGTACCAATGAGAAGCTTAAACTACTCATTATACTTCATTCAGGGTTTTAAACCACGGACACATTTTTATTTTTTTTATTTTGGGCATATTTAACCTGAAGCAACATAATTCTGGTTTATTCCATCTTGATTTACAGAATAGAAAATAATACATGTTTGTGTGTGTGTGTGTGTGTGACATATTGCAGTATGATGGCCTCAAGTAAAGTGACTGACTGGATCTGGATTGGTCTCAATACAACATTGCCAAGAGTAAAACCAATGACATTTGTGACATAACAGTGGAAAATGTGCTGATGGATTAGAGGGGACCAAGTACTTCTACCCTTGCAAATGTCTAATGGACCCAATGGTGCCCAGAAGCTAACCTGCATTTTATGTCAGTGACTTGTCCTAGATGTTTCAGAGTTGTTTTTTTTATGTCAGTTATTTTTTCCTTACTACTCACCAGGCGAGTGAGACTCCCCATCATTGTGAAAAGAAATACGCACTGCATGTTAAATATAAACCAATCTGTAATTAACTGTTAAACTCTAAAACCCTAAAGCTTAAGCTCTGTGTGATGAGATGAATTCTGGGCCAATACATTCGACGTTTGCCTCATTTGGAAAACAGCAGGAGGGGGTATAATTGTGCACTGCAGGGGGCCTTTTAATGTGGCATCAAACATTTCAGGCAAATAATGAAATAAAACAAATACATCAATGAAAAAAAAAAAAGAAAGGAAAATGCAACACTGTCTTTCTATTTGCACTCTGCCTGAAGCTGAGATATACTGTAATGGTGGTGTCATTGAAGAATACCGCTAAATTTCTTATATGTCTAAATTTATGGTGGTAATTATTTTGGATTTCCCTGGCTCCAGTTCCTTTTACTCTTGTATCGTCAAAAAGAAAATAACCACAAGTAGGTTTTCTAACATATTGTAATGTATATTGAAATTAGGATTGGAGTCCGGGGATCAGTAGCGGAGCTACAGCCTTTAGCACCATTACAATTTCAACATCACTAATTGTATCATAATAAATAGTACTAACTGGATGTAAATGTAGGTCCATAACTATGTGATTAGATCTCTAACAGGCTTCACTATTGGTTACCAGAGATGAAGGGTCCGAAGGTGGCGCCACAGAGGAATAATCCTGGCGGTCTGCGTTGATAGCCGATGATGAACCCTGTCAGAGAACCTGCATAAAATTGAACTAATCCCTGTGTCTCCTGCCTTCCCATGTATCGGGTTCAGCTTGTTTGCAGTAGAGAATAGAATGAGAGAACGGTGCTTCTGGCATCTTTGGTTCTCGCTAACACTGCAACGCCTCATGCAGGAATACCCTGACTTTATATCTGAGGGCTTCCGGACTGCTGCGTGCAGTCACCAACGCTAAACTCGCTGTTGAAGGTCAAAACTGTCTGGTCACGTTTCTTGTTACAGCCCAATCACATGTTTTCTACATAATCCTGTGGAACTGAATCACTTCTCAAACATATTATGTAAAATAATTTACAGAAACACATTAAATCAATGCCAATCACATAAGACTTTGGAAACTCACTCCAGTGCGATGGCCACATAGCACAGCACTATCAATGTATGATGGGGAACAGAAATAACCACCAGTCATGAATAATTTAAGAACATGATATACATTTGACAGCTGTATTGAACAGTCTATGAAAATAGATTTAGATCTGAGGACCTCCTGGGATAATAAAAGTGAAACCATACAGAGTTAAAAAAAAGAAAGAAGGTTAGCTTTGGTGGTCCAAGTCTGAATAGTAAGGTGTCTATGTCAGCTAAAAATGTCATTTTTACAATTTAAACTATTCCACAAAATATTACAAAAGCTGACATAGTGTGCGATTGCATGCTTTGGATAATGACTGACAGCAACAGAGGAAGTAAGGAATAAGATATTTGGTGCAAAAACATTGTAGGACATCAGCTAGATTAAGACAATACTTTTAATGGACTTAATGGACTTAAACAACGATGTGAGTCGTGAGTCCGCCAGGGAGCCTTTTTGTACGTGTGCAGTACAATCATTTTTTTATAAGGATAGTTTAAACTTTTGTTTAAGCTGTGATTTCCTTCTTCATAAACGTGCATACAATTCACTTTGCATGTCTTTTTAGGGGAAACCATACAAAAATGTGCACCATTTTTTCCATTTGTATGATTCAGTGTGTATGGACTTCAAACGACGAGTCCTTTTTTGAGGTAACCGAGAGCAGTGGGATGCAGCCGCAGGAGGAGGCTGACAACTTCCCTGAGTGTGGCCATTTGGCTCAGGTAGAAACACTTAAGCTGTTAGATATTTTTAGAAAAGTATTTTGAACCCTTTAGACTGATGCCATTATTAATTCATCAAACATTTAACCTAATGTGGTTCAATTTCATTTATATAGTTTATCAATTCTTACCAATGAAGCCTAAACATAGTAACTATCCAACAGTCAGTCAAAACTGAGTTATGAACAACATTATCCAATAAAGTATGATATACATATTATTGTTAAATACAAAAATATACTATAGATATGTATAACTTTTTTGTAGAAACAAAAATAAAAACTAGAAATTTGGTAAAACCAGGACAAATTTAGCTTGTGTAAAGATTTAGCTAAACTCAATTTACCTGCATTTTCTTGTTTCCTAAAATAAAAAAAAAATAAAAAAAACAGTTTTGTTGCTACCTTATATTATTATATTAGTAATTGAGTTTGTTAAACAACTTAAATAAGATAAAACCTGAATCTAAAATGATACAGTGAGGACAATATTTTCAAAGCTATTCAAGAGCTGTGTCTTTTATTTGCCTTCAGTTGCATCATTTTATGAGACTGGACAATTATTTTTTGTAGCTTTCTGTCTAAAAAAAATAGATGTCTGTGACAATTATTAATAACCAGAAGAAAGTCATAACATTAAAAGGCAACAAATATTTAGAGCCTTCAAACTTCAACTTCTTTTTCTCAGCTTTACTTTTTGTGTAATTGGGGCTATCTGCATTTGTAAAACAATATTGCCTTCATCTGATTGTAATCGAGCCACTTGAACACATTCAGTATCTGTTCTGGACTTCAAACAGCCACAACATCACCATTGATTGCAACAGAAAAATACAGTACAATGAAGTTGGGCTGTTGGGGATTTAATGTCTTGTGTGTGAAGGCTGACGATGCTGTGAAACATATTGCTTTAGCTCCCACATACGAAGCCAAGTGGATTATAGTAACAGAGCTGACCAAGAACAAAATACAGATCCAAAAAAAGACTGTATTCATGTCATGGGATTAGCGGCTTGGAACAGCATTTAGATTAACTGGTATTCAAGATACAGAGGTGGCATGCTGGAATTATGTAAAAGGTGAATCTAACATTAAATACATTTTACATCCCAATCTTATATGATGTCAATACAACAGAATGGGCCAAAAAAAAAAAAAAAAAAAAAAAAAAAAAAAAAAAAAAAAAAAATCCATTGACATACGTGACATATTTGAAATAATTTTGTCAAAATGAATCTTCATTGTGTGTTCACAGTGTCGGAAGTCTTTAATCGTTGTGTTTAGAAAAATAGTCAATAGCAGCCATCCTGTGCACCAGCCAACATGTCATACGTAGCAGCCAAATGGCAGCTCACGAATGTGGGACTGAATACACAATCATTTTTGTTTCCTTTCTGAATGGACAGGAAATGAGCCAGCAATGTACTGCATTTAGACAGCTCTGTGCTGTAAATGTTTAACTGCTGTTGTACAGTCATTGCAAAAATATCTGCATAGAAACATCAATCAGATATCTAGTCTTGAGGTAATTAAACTTTCGGACAGTTTTAGTCAGAACAATCAAACAAACATTAGGTTGACTAGAATCTAGAATATATGATTTCTTGTTAATATTCTTGTCTTAATTATGTACAATTTAAAGCCAAAAAACGAGGCTTGGTAAAAGCAAAGAATATGGCGAACATAAAAAATGTAAATGTGTGTAGTAGTTATTTGCTCATTCTTCATTCTAAAACAACCAGCCCGCTGGCAAGCCCACAGTCACCTTCTCTGCAAAGTCACAACTTTTTGAAAAAAAAAAAATGGGTTGTAGAAATTTGGATGACAACTGTACACATTACCCTCGTTTTTCATTTATAATTTTTTTTAGCATTGGTGCTCAACTTTAATAGGTTGTTCAGGTGATCTGTACTGTTAGGAATTCACCACTATAGTGCTACATTTCTTTAAGTTTATAATGTGAGTTGAGGAAAGGGCAGACGACTAAAGAAAGGTGGAGTTACTGTGAAGAGTCTAAGGTAAGGGGAGGGGGAGTTAGGCAGACAGCAATTCATCTTCTACCAGATATGTTCATCTTTACGTGTTGACTGAAACATTTATGACATATCTAACCATTTGGAAGGTCAAATATAATAATGTAATATCTTTAGACATTGTGCTCTCTGTCTCTGTCCTTGTACCTCTCCAAGCACTTCATTTTTCCTTAGCTTAACTCCCCCTGAAATCAAGACTCAATGGTATTTGAATATTTATGATGAGAAGTTGCTTTTTAGCCCCACAGAGGAGTCATTTCATTATAGGTTATGGAGAATTGCCACTCTGTGATGATCTGAGTCTTCAGGCCAGGGAGTGGGCTTTTTCTGTCCTTTTCATGTCTGGTGAATCCATCTGTCTCTGATTGGCCAATATCCCAAAAATCTCACTTCAAATCAACCTGAATGTGTTTACTAGCACACTAAAGAAAACAGAGAGGAAGACTGCCAAAAAAGAAGATCCTAAAAACATATGACTATAGACTCAGCATCAGGCTCCAAATATTAACCATAAACAATAATCTTTACAGTTGAGGGGAATCCAAGAAGCAGGCATAGAATTCATCATCATAGCATTTGTTTTTCCCAAATGTCACTCTGATTTCAGTCTATGTAATTCATACCCAAATGCAATATCTTGAGTGAAAAAGTATAGTAAAAAACATACCTACAAAGCTGACAGATGTTAACTAGGCATATGGGAGAGAGATAGATTTACAAAATAAATGAATGACTGGAAATGAGCCATGTATGCACTTATGCAATGCTACTGAAAAATACTGAGCTACAGAATACAGTTTCAGGAGTTGTTATAGCTACTGTGCACAAGGACAGTGCTGTTGCTGTCTCATTAGGTCTGTAAAGATGCCCTGGGTGTCAACTTTGCTCATTTCCTTTGGACAGTTTTCTTTTCAAAGTCCTAGCTCTGGATTTAAAAAAAAAAAAAAAAAAAAAAAAATTGAACATTGGGACACTGATGGGCATTTGTCAAATTGGAGGTTAGTCCAAGGCCCAGCAAGTTGTTCTTGAGTAACCTACAGTATATAGTACTCAGATGATCACAGATCTTTTTCTGGTGTATTTCTGCTGCAAATTGCGCATGAGAAATAGTTGTCTTGACTGTTCCTTTTATGACGCACTGCAGACACAAGGGATGATTCTGATGCCGTTCCGTGACCGCCATGCATGCACCATGCAGCCAGTGTGTCCTGACCTTAGCCGGCCAATCATTCTTGACGTCACAGGAAGCTCTTTGGGACATTGTCAGATCATGCAGGGATAACATGGGTTATCAGGTCTGAACACAATTGAGATGTCCATGCAGCTTGAGTGCTGCTGTCACTAAACCAAAAGGCATTTAGTCTTTATTGGATAGTTGCAATACAGATGGTTATGATGTATGTGGAAGACAGCAAAGGGAGGTCCAGTCCATATGGTATGGACCTTCACCACTCAACCAAAGGATCGCTCTGCTTTTTTTTCCAAATTTTTATGGTCAAATTTGGTTCAGACTTTACTTCAAATAACACTGAAAATTACGTTTTTTCCATTTACAAGACATAAAAGAGTTGTTTGACAGAAACAGTCACACGAGAAATGCAGTCTTTCACTTAAAAAAATAATAATTGCAGCATAAGCCTCCTCCAGAGAAAGATATATCAAATTTAAGGTGATGTTTCTTTTTCATCTGTGCAATGGTATACTAGTTATTTCACAGTCCAGTGAATTAAAAACAATAAGACTTTCAGCATACACATTGCAATGTAAATTATGCATCAGGAATTATACATTTTCTTCTGTATCTTATTAATAATTCATTTTTATTGGAATTAAAAAAAGGAACAATTCTTTTATCCATTTATTCCTCCATGTGTTTATATGAAATACTTAAATACCAATGCAAAAAGTGTGTTTATCTTTCCCCACATGTAGGATTTAATGCTGAAAAGCATTTTTTTTCTTTTCTAGCTTTAGTTTGCATCAAAGGCTTTCAAGTACACAAACACGTTTATTTTCTTTGTGTTTGCAACTATCTTAACTAGATTTCAGCTCTAGCACTCAAACAAAGCCTTTGCTCGCTGACGTAAACACAGACACACTCGCATCTCCCAGGAACTCCCCTTGCATTATACGGTGGAAACACACACATACAGTCTACCTCTACCTCCGCAGAGCCTCCAGCATTACGATGACAGCAGCCTGTGTCATCTTTATCTCAGTAGAACACCTACATGCCCTAAAGTGCTGCAATGTGTCTTGAAGAAAATTGTACTTTCTTGATTGTTGTTGTTCTAAATTTGTACCCTCATGGTTGAAATGTACTTATTGTAAGTCGCTTTGGATAATAACGTCAGCTAAATGAAATGTAATGTAATGTGTGTTATCAGAGTGCATGTCTGCAGCATGTTCCAAAATGAGTGTGTGCGTGCGTGTCTCCAGGATGACTATAGCTAAAGGGATGTAGGTTCAGTTGAGGTTATGTATGTGGGGAGTGACAACATTGGAGCTGCAAGCTCTGTGGTTTTGTGTCTGGGAGAAGTAGATGCAGACCAAAATATGTGTACATGTGTGTCAGAATGCATTGCTGACTTCGGTTTCAAGCTTCTTTAACTATTCTTCAATGCTCAACTTTAAGTGTACCCTGGTCATATTTGGGTATGTGTGTATTCCTACTCCTGTTGTAGGGACATTCACCTTCTTTTTGGTGACAAAAACAACAAATAAGGTTAAGATTGGGTCAGGTTTAGTGTAAAATAAAGATCCACTGGCGGTGCTTTGTTTGATTTTCACCTTAGGCTATAAATAGCAGCACATATGGTGAGCATTGTCATCTCACTGCAAGACGGTTCAGGGTTCGAGCCTCAGCTGTGGCGTAAGCTTTTCTGTGTGGAGTTTGCATGTTCTTCCTGTGCCTGCGTGGGTTCTCTCTGGGTACTCCGCCTTCATCCCACAATCCAAATACATGCATGTTAGGTTAATTCGTGATTCAAAATGTTCTGTCGGTGTGAATGCGAGCATGCTTGTCTGTTTCTGTCTGTCTTTCTGTGTTGGACTTGCGACAGGTCCAGAGAGTGCCCTTCCTCGCCCAAAAGTCAGCTGGAACAGGCTCTAGCTCCTCATGACCCTGTTCAGGATAAAGATGGTATATATAATGGATGGAAGATATTACACTGAATGCAACTTGATATTTACCTTGATTTGATAGAAAACCAGACAGTATTTCACGTTTTGCCATTGGGGCGCAGCCATCTTAAAACAAGCTAACTTATGATGTTAGTCTTTGCTGTTCACTTACGTACATGCTTTAGATTGTATATTCCGCTTGTTTAAATATTTTAAGCAAATATAATGTCCTCTGAAGTGGCTCAGTTGGTTCTACTAAATTATTTTAATTAAAGAGAACACTTATTCATAAACAAGACTTCAAGGTTGGTTTTATTTTGACAGAAAAGTGTCTCACAATCCTGCCCACAGTTTTCTTGTAAAGAATGACAGTCCTCTCCTTACGATGTAATGTATTTCTTGACAAAAGTTCCCTCTTAGATAATATGAAGCGATATTCACGCTTCTGTAAGGACACAGCAGGGGTGAGAGTCCTGTTATTATGGGAGTAAGCTCATGTGAGGACTCTTATTGGTAAGGTTATAGCAGCTGGTTAACGACAGCTTTAACTCAGCATTGTGAATGGAGGAGAAAAGGTTATATTTTTATAACTGCTGTTGCAAAATTTTAGTTGAAAAAGAAGCATTCGAATAGTGCTGAAACCACCACCACAACACATTCTAGTCCAAACATGCAAATATGCCATCAGTCAGGGGGGAAGGACTAAGCCAGTTGTTAAGATATTAAGGTCAAGTAGAAAATTGGATGTTGTCCACATTATTGCTCTGAAAATTACGCCAGGGTTGCAAATCCCATATTGGTAATTTGTAGATAGTGAAGATTCAGAAAGCCCTTTTGTTGAAAGAATAAAGAATGCAAACAACATTAACTTAAAAACAAATAGAAATGACATGAAGTAGAGATCCACAGTTGGTCAGTGTGGCCGGACAGTCCACTTTTGGTGACGTATGTATGTGTGTGTGAGTCCCCTGTGGTACTCTCACCACTGAGAATGGTCTGCATATTGATTTTTCTATTTGCAGGTATGAGGGGGAATAATTGCCTTGAGTACTCAGATATTTTCATTGATTGCTGCACTCATGCTCATATTCATCTCCAATCCTGTCCATTGACCTGACTTTCTCTCTCCTACACACACACACACACACACACACACACACACACACACACACACACACACACACACACACACACATACACACTTTTTCATACAGTGGTGTGAAAAAGTGTTTGCCCCCTTCCAGATTTCCAATTTTTTTGCATGTCTGTCACACTTAAATGTTTCAGATCATCAAACACATTTAAATATTAGTCAAAGATAACACAAGTAAACACAAAATGCAGTTTTTAAATGAAGGTTTTTATTAAGGGAGAAAAAAAAATCCAAACTCACATGGTCCTGTGTGAAAAAGTTTTTGCCCCCTCCTGTTAAAACATAACTTAACTGTGGTTTATCACACCTGAGTTCAATTTATCTAGCCACACCTGTTCTCAATCAAGAAATCACTTCAATAGGACCTGCCTGACAAAGTGAAGTAAACCAAACGATCCTCAAAAGATAGACATCATGCCGAGATCCAAAGAAATGCATGAACAAATGAGAAAGAAAGTAATTGAGATCTAGCAGTCTGGAAAAGGTTATAAAGTCATTTCTAAAGCTTTGGGACTCCAGAGAACCACAGTGAGAACCATTATCCACAAATGGAGAAAACATGGAACAGTGGTGAACCTTCCCAGGAGTGGCCGGCCGACCAAAATTACCCCGAGAGCGCAGTGACGACTCATCCGAGAGGTCACAAAAGACCCCACAACAACATCCAAAGAACTGCAGGCCTCACTTGCCTCAGTTAAGGTCAGTGTTCATGACTCCACCATAAGAAAGAGACTCGGCAGAAATGGCTGCATGGCAGAGTTCCAAGACCAAAACCACCGCTGAGCAAAAAGAACATTAAGTCTTGTCTTGTTTTTGCCAGAAAACATCTTGATGATCCCCAAGACTTTTGGGAAAATACTCTGTGGACTGACGAGACAAAAGTTGAACTTTTTGGAAGGTGTGTGTCCCGTTACATCTGGAGTAAAAGTAACACC
This sequence comes from Embiotoca jacksoni, assembly GCF_022577435.1. Taxonomy (NCBI): domain Eukaryota; kingdom Metazoa; phylum Chordata; class Actinopteri; family Embiotocidae; genus Embiotoca; species Embiotoca jacksoni. The sequence continues at coordinate 20,349,036 of NW_027185403.1, forward strand.
GCATTTCAGAACAAGAACATCATACCAACAGTAAAATATGGTGGTGGTAGTGTGACGGTCTGGGGCTGTTTTGCTGCTTCAGGACCTGGAAGACTTGCTGTGATAAATGGAACCATGAATTCTACTGTCTACCAAAAAAATCCTGAAGGAGAATGTCCGGCCATCTGTTCGTGACCTCAAGCTGAAGCCAACTTGGGTTCTGCAGCAGGACGATGATCCAAAACACACCAGCAAGTCCACCTCTGAATGGCTGAAGAAAAACAAAATGAAGACTTTGGAGTGGCCTAGTCAAAGTCCTGACCTGAATCCTCTTGAGATGCTGTGGCATGACCTTAAAGAGGCGGTTAATGCTGGAAAACCCTCCAATGTGGCTGAATTACAACAACTCTGTAAAGATGAGTGGGCCAACATTCCTCCACAGCTGGAAAAGACTCATTGCAAGTTATCACAAATGCTTGATTGCAGTTATTGCTGCTAAGGGTGGCCCAACCAGTTATTAGGTTTAGGGAGCAAACACTTTTTCACACAGGGCCATGTGGGTTTGGATGTTTTTTTCTCCTTTAATAATAAAACCTTCATTTAAAAACTGCATTTTGTGTTTACTTGTGTTATCTTTCACTAATATTCACATTTTTTTGATGATCTGAAACATTTAAGTGTGACAAAACATGCAAAAAAATAAGAAATCAGGAAGGGGGCAAACACTTTTTCACACCACTCTAAGTCACAACCAAGACTAAGATTTTTTTTCAATTAAAATTCAGTTTTCAAAAGACATACAAAGTATATCTGTCCTTGTTTTCACCTCCTGACAGCAAGCCTTTCTGTTTGCTATGCCCTGCATACTCCTTATTGTTTGTTAATAAGTGGCTTTCACATCAATTATGAAACAACACATGCTGAGCTTAGCTGTAGGTGGCGCTGAAGGCTGATGAGAATCCAGCATCACTTGAAAGAAAAGTGAACTTGATAATTAGAAGCTGTGTCACAATCAACCTCCATAATAGCCAATCAAACAGCTCCTCTCATCCCCTTTGAAACGGCTGTGGTGCAGCATGTTGTTAGTTTCAGATTGGCTGAAGAAGAAGCAGACCGGCAAAATCATCCAAACTTTGCACAGGAAGAAGCTTGTTTGTGCTTTGAGTTTGGCCTCCACAGGCTGATGATGTTAGATCGGTTTGGGAAAAGGTGACTAATATCATAAATAACTCTTTACCTGGTACTATGAGAACCTCTGCCCAGTGAAGGGAGAAGTTCAATTATATGAGATGAAGGGTCAAACAAAAACGTGCTCTAATAGATGCCAAACACCGGCATTGATTAAACATTAAAGTGAACAAAGAACATTCATCTGGTGCTGGAACAAGGTTGAGGAGTGAGCAGAAGTAAATTACACACACTCAACGCTCCCGATGGAATTCATTTATTAGCAATACTTATGAAGGGCAGTGTGCTCGCAACGTAACAGATGTTGAATTGCATCTGGAGCTTTGGCTATTTAATTAATGATTGGAAAGTAAATGATAAATTATGCACATTCAAAGCTGCGGTGCATACATATCAGTTACCTTTCATGTCCCACTTCGTTGCCTTGCCAGCCTGGCTAGATTACTCAACCAAATGAGAAGGTGAAAAGGGCAGACATTTTCTAAGAATACTTCTAAGAATAAAGCCAGCACTGCAAAGAGACTATGTTAACCAACTGTTATGGAATCCACCTGTGGCTCAAAGTCACTCTGCCCTACATTGTGCCTCACTTTAATCCTTGATATAATGCTAAATTGAATTACCCATGTCATTGCCATAGACAGATACATTATTTATAGAAACCAAAACAGTTTTGTTAACATGTTTACTTCTCCTGGAAAGTTGTGTATTTTAACATTTGGTTCGATGGGGATTGAGTCACTTTTGGAGACAGCCTCAAGCCGCCAATTAAGAAACTGCAAAAGAGCATCAACTTTGTGATAAGATGGATTCTAATGGAATTTGATGAATCTAGGGGCATCGCAACAGACCCGTTTTATCTTTGCTAACTAAAATTAAAGTTGTGTGCAGTGGAAATTAATCCCAGAACCAGCTAACACAAAGATTACCAATCTGCTTCCATTCACTCATACAGCCTCTGCTTCCTTACATAACAACAGTCTGGCAAGTCTGCAGCTCCACTTCCCTTTTATAAGATACATTGTATGGAAAATCATGCACAGGGGACTCGCAATGGCCACTGCAGCATATTAAATGTATATTTTTTCTGAGTATGCTGCACAGACAGGTTTTTAATCATTTGAATCAGCAATAAAGGCAAACAGCAAACAATAATGCAGCATTTTGATTGCACTACCGTATGCCTCAGTTATCAACACTGCACTTCCTCTTCCCATTGTTTAAAATATGCCTAGTCATAGTTCCAGATACCCATCATCATACAAAGCTGTGTATGTAAAGGCCTACACAGAGTCTCAAAGAAAAGGGCTCTTTGACACTGTAATTTGTGATGATATTAAAGTGTGCGTGTGATTGTGTGGGTGTTTGTGCGGGTGTATGTTTGGGTGATTGGGAGTATATTCGTCATTGTTTCAGGGTACATAGCAACCCTATATCCTCCCCCCTCTAGTACTCCAGTACTCCAGCTGGAGTTGGCCTCATCTATCCCCATTTGAGTCGCTGTGAATGTGTGTGAGAGAGTGTGTGTTTGTAACCCATCCATTCCCCCTAGAATGTGATTAATGGTAAGTGATGCCAGAGGCATTATACTGATCATGACAGAGCAACACGACACCTCCATCCTCCAAATGAGCTCCAACTGGTGTGTGCGTGTGTGTGTGTGTGTGTGTGTGTGTGTGTGTGTGTGTGTGGAGCGCTGCAGTGAGGAAGAAGTGCTCAAGGACCAGTAGATGGAAATAATGGGTGAATAAGTGACAGAGATGGAAGGACAGTAAAAGTGTGATGCAGAGAGAAAGAGAAGGAAGAGTGACAGTTTCGTTTGATAAAGGAAGGTTGAAGGAGAGCATAAGAATAAATGAATAAATATAATGAAGAAACATCATAAGATAAGTAACCAATGGAAGACAAAGCTGCAAGGGGAGTGCAGCTAAAAAATAGCTGTCAAAACTACCACTTTTATTAATTTAAGTAGGTGTGAAAGTATTAACACTACAGCCGTTGTTGACATTCCTGGGCCTGGAGAAAATTCTCACGTGACATCCGTCCCAGTGTGTGGAGTTTTGCTCGCAGGTCCAGGATGTATTGAATTTCAGTTTTACCGGGGCTCGGACTGTCATCCCAGTTTTCTCTAAGCAGGTTGAGCACCCCCCGTGGTTTCCTGCCAAACAGCAGCTCGAAGGGAGAAAATCCCGTGGAGGCCTGGGGAACCTCCCGCACTGCAAACAACAGAGGATCAAGCCATTTATCCCAATTGCGTTCATCTAAGTGAATACATTTACGGATCATGGACTTTAAAGTCTTATTCAGACGCTCCACAAGACTGTCAGTCTGAATAGATTTAACTCCCAGTAATCCGTAAAGTTCCCTCCGTGTTCATGACATGAACATGACGAATCTCTTTCGTGACTCCGACTCGGGAGATGACCTGAAACAGAGACTGCACGACAATCTTTGCAGAAATGCTGCGCAACGGCACTGCCTCGGGATATGGTGTTGCATAATCCACCAGAACTAACACAAAGACGAATTGGCATGGACCTCATCGGGCCATTTCACCGAAGTACACGTGGATATCGCCACGTGTACTTCGGTGAAATGGCCCGATGAGGTCCATGCCAATTCATTCAAATGGGACCTTCATTAATGGTAGAGGACACAAAGGTGCCCTCGGAATGGCCGGCTGGTTTACCAATTGACACTCCAGGCAGGATGCACACCAACGGCGCACATCACCCCAGATACCCGACCAATAAAATCGGGTCTCTATCCGGTGCAGTGTTTTTTCATATCCCATGTGGCCATGTGACCCCTGGGATGGACAGCGAGGTAGTCCTCCGCGAGGGGAATGGCAGTCTCCAGCACTGTAGGGCGGTGGCAGTGGACCCATGTTGATGTTCTTGCCGGCAGCCCCTCCACAAATTGTTCCAGGACCACCTTCTCCATCATGGTCTGCGACCCTCCAGAGCTCCCTGGTTGCGGCATTCTTCAGCCGCTGCATGTATGCGAAGGGCCGGTCTTCAGGCCCCAGCCTGGCCTCGCAGAACCTCCGCCAGTGATCCTCCGTAGAAAAGCCCTGCTGATCCACGATGGCTTTTCACACATCCACGTAGATGTGCCTGGCTGCCGGGGGCAGCCCCAGGGCCGCTGTTTGGGCTTTCCCAGCCAGAAGAGGCAAGAGCCGAACTGCCTACTCCGCTGCAGGCCAGCCACAAGGCCCCGCCATTCCCTCGTACATATCCATAAATGACTGCACGTAGCCTGCTGCAGTCATCTTGTGCAGCACAACCCCCGCCAACGTAGAGGGGACCGGCGGAGCTGCAGTTGACCGTGCTGCGAGCTGTTCCAGGGCATGGGAATGCCTCTCTGCCTTGGCCTGGGGCACACCCAGGAACAGCCTGTTGGCTGCTCCTGCTTGGTCCCACTGCATGGCCACGATCCCCCACAGCATTTACCCCAGCGCGACAACATATCCGTTTGCTGCCCGTTGACCTCCATGTGCTGCCCCACATTGGGCGCCAGTGTAACACAAATCTGTTACTGCCGTGGGTTTTCCTCAGCACAATGACCCCAATACGACCTGGTACCGTTTTCAAGTGCTTTATTATTACCACAATTCATGCAGCTCTGCTGCCGTGCCTCAGAGCACACTCGCAGCGTCTCTCT